>NW_006408577.1:8456175-8458790 GCF_000296735.1 Chrysochloris asiatica
TTTTTTTTTTACTATATAACAGTATTTCTGTGATTTCAGTGCTGTTGAGTCAGTTCCAACTCATAGTGACCTTGTGTAGGGTTTCTAAGTAGCAGCTGGTGACTTTGAACCACTGACCATCTGGTTACCAGTCCAGTACTTATCCTAAAGTACCACAACAGGATATCGCTAAGTAAGTATTGAATATTCTGGGGCTGCAGGATAATGCACTGGATCGCAAAGTTGGTTTGAACCACAAGGTCAGTGGTTCAAACCCACCAGCCACTCATAGGAAACCCTATACAGAGTCATTAATGGCTGAACCAACTCGACAGCACTTAACAACAAAGGAGTCCTGCTGTGGCACTGTTGAATAAGCACTAGCACTAGACAGAAAGGTCAATTTAAACAGCGAGATAAGTGGTTCAAACCCGCCAGCCACTCCTAGGAAATCCTATATATGGTCAGTGTGTGTAGGAACTGACTCAACAGCACTTAACAATAACAACTCTTACTTATGTGAATATATGAAGGTACTGATATCACTACACTCTAATCAATAAATATTTAATTATTAATAGTTGAAATTATAAATCAACACTGGTTTAATTTTATAATTTTAACACTGTTGTTGTTGTTAAGTACCATCATGTCAGTTCCAACCCTCAGCAACCCTGTATATGGTTTCTGAGGAGTGACTGGTGAGATTGAACTGCTGACCTTGTGGTACAAATGGACTTTACAGTCCAGCACATTAACCCACAGCGTTGTACCATGACTTCTAACTAGCAATTACAAATCATTTAAAAATATATTGGGTATTTTTTGCTTCTAAGAATTCTCTGCTTATACATTTTTATATATTTATATTGAGGTATTTAGTTGTTGTTTATTTGATTTATCATTTCTTTTACAACTAAAATCTTGAATGCTTCTTTTGTATTCATGATAAATATTGCTACATTATCTCAGTTAACTATATAATATTTAACCTAGAGGTGTTTTTACTTTATAGACCTAAGCCATCAACTTTTGATTTGTAATATTTTTTAATTCAGTCAAAAATATTTTTTGTGTTAGTTATTAAATATTCACGGTGGCACTGTGGGTAAATGCGCTGGACTGCAAGGTCACTTTGAACCACAAAGTCAGTGGTTAAAGCTCACCAACTGCTCCTTGAAAACTCTATACAAGGTTGCTATCGGTCAGTACCAACTCGACGGCACTTAATAACAACAAAAACTATCTTCTAGTTTTGATTTTCTAATTTAGTTTGGATTTTTATTGAACATTTAATTTATAGTGACAATTACAATGTATGTCCTGATATAGTGCTATAGAATAAGCTTTGGATTGCTAAACTTTAAGTCAGTGGTTCAAACTCACCAGTGTCACCTTGGAAACCCTATACAGGGTCATTGTTAGCTAGAAGCAACTCAACAACAACATGGAATATTATGAACATTAATGTATGAGTTTTCAAAATCTATTATTTTGATAGTCTATTTACTCTTTTCTCTACAAGTCACTGTTCTTACATTAGCTCTTTATTTTATCATTTTCTGTTGCTCACTTGCTATGTTGTCTTACACAAATCTCTTTATATATAAATTAAATTTTTTCACACTGGCAGGATTGTTAACTTCTTTCAAAAGCAACTCAGATCATTCTATTACTGGGGGTAGGGGATGGCGAGAAAATAACACCATCATTGGTTCTGCACTGCTTAAAGAATGCATGTCCAAAATCCAAATCCTTAAGCATGGCAAATACACTCTTTACATGTGGAGTACTTGATTTCTTCTAAGTGATCACAGATTGTTACTTACTGGCAGATCCTATATGCCACTGCTGTGGAGCTAACGCTAATTCCCAGTCACCCTACAGGACAGAGTAGAACTGTCCCATAAGATTTCCGAAGCAGTAAATCTTCATGCAACCATAAAGACTGTCACAGCATTCTCCTGTGTGCAACTGGTGGGTTCGAATCAGTGACCTTTTGGCTGGTAGCTCCATGCTTAACTCACCACCAGGGCACAGAACCTATGAGGTAGAAGTAATTAACAAGGCACATTGCAGGTATATTTAATAATCAGAAAACTATCATTTTAATAGTGCAATTAAATTTAAGATGCAGTTCTGGTGTGGCGCTGTAAGATAATGCACTGGACGGCAAGGTCAGTGTGAACCACAAGTTCAGCAGTTCAAACTGACCAGCCACTCTTTGGAAACCCTATAGAGGGTTGCTATGAATCAGAACCAACTCAACAGCATTTAACAACAAAAACAGTGGCTTAAGACAATTTATGAAGTTGAACAACTAACAGACTAATGAGAATGCAGAAAAGTCTAGGTGTTATAGAGATTGACCTTACAGTCAGTGATCATGTAAAATGCTTCTTTATATGTTAGATTTAGTGAAGATTTAGACTCATACTCCAAGCTAGTCATCAAGGTGATAATTTCTGATATTTTTTCATTAAATTAAATGTTTCATTGTTAATTTCTGTGCCAAAGTTCGTTTTGTTTAGTGATGTTATCATCTGTTGTGAAATGTGCTATTGCTTAAAAATACTTCCTTTTGACTAAAGTTAAAGCTTAGGCTAAAATATTGCTATAGTTTACCTGATGGACTT
>NW_006408577.1:8459259-8461169 GCF_000296735.1 Chrysochloris asiatica
TTTATATCTTTTATTTTACTTTATTTTATCTCTGCCATTTAGCCATATTCATAGACTAATCTGAAGTAATATTAACTTAAATTTGAAATTTCCACAAGAAAATCATTTCTAGGGTGCTATTTAGGAAATTAATTCAAATTGCTTTTTGTTTTCCTCTCTAGTTCTTTTATGTTTAAAAATATGAGACTAGTTAATGGATGAAAATTGCTTCTTAGCTAATGATTCCCAGCCACTTCACTATGACCTCTTTTATCTCTTTGATCCTTAAAAACAGCAAGTTTACTTAAATTGCTCTATTTGAAATCCATTTCATCTTTTTGACATAGCCTTTCTTCTTTGACTTACAGACCTTATTTATACACCTAAATATCATCTGAATAGTTAAGATCAAGCTTGTGGTTTGTATTTTTATTCTAATCTTGAATGCATACACTTTTAGAATCTATTATAAATGTAGTTAAATTACTTGAAAACTTTTCTTTTGATTCATGTTATGAATTATGTTTTCTTTTCCCTCAGGTTTAATGGATTATTGTCAAGGAAATCACAAGGCTTGAAATAAAATATACTAAGCCAAAGTTCAGCATTTTGTTTTTTGTTTTTTTTTGCGGGGGACGAAAGTTTGGTTTGTTTTTCCTTATCCAATTTTGCTATGAAGATATGTCCAAAAGAGGAAATACTGCTTTGTCAATATGAAAATTCTTAATAGGTTGACCTTTAGCTTGTAAAGGACCAAACTGAAATACAACAGGTTACTTTTAATTAGTTAAGATGTCATTTCAAAACAACATAGTGAAACAAAGTAATAGTTCTTAAGGACATTTTTGTTCAACTGGGATTTGGAAAAGCTGACAGAAGGCAATACTGTCAGATTTTAATGACTTCTTGGGCCTGAGTGACAGCACAACATTTCATTATAAGTAGGTCAAGGTTAGTATGGCACTCAGAGACAACAAATATATACTACAATCCTAGAACATATATCAAAATGAAATAAGAAAATCCAAAGAGAAAGAATTAATGCTACAGATTAATTCCTGTTTCTTTGCCAATAATTTCTTAGAATATCATAAGCATAGTCATAAACAGGTCATTTTGAATATGTGCCTTTCTGCATATACATTTAAATAAATTATTAGATTGATGAACTCAGATTAAAACACAGATAATTTTGTTTCTTGATAGTAGCTGGAGTTAAACTAAGTATCTCATTGACCAATTGTAGAGCAAAAGGAAATAACATGTCTCTATTTTTCTGTTACTCCTTATTCCCTTCAAATTCTGCTTTTTTTCCCCTAAGCAATTTTTTCTAATAACTATATACTTAAAAAAAAAAAAAATCCTAACAACAAATTAAAACAATGAGAACAGTATAAACTATCATCTTGATCAAAGTAGAGAACTAACAGAATGTATTGTTCTCTCATTCTATTCATACTTGAAATTAGCATGCTTGGCTTCAATTATCTCATAGAGACCCTGTATAGGGTTTCCGAGGAGCAGCTGGTGGGTTTCAATTGCTGACCTTATTCAAAGACCAAAGTTCAAAGTCCAGTGCTTATCCTATACCACAAGTCCAAAATAAGTATACCTTATTTGTACTGATCAATTTAGTCCTATGGGGGGAGATTGACCTTTTGGTTCAAGTTGACCTTGCAGTCCAATGTTTTATCCTGAAGCAGCACACCATATTTATAATATTGCTTATTAAATATAACTTATTGAATATGCTTAAATATCAGTAATCAGTCTTCTGATGCAATTGGATTCATTGACATGTCTCTTCTCTGAAACGCTCACCAAATGATTGGATGGGGACATCGAAATAAGGTGTTTGAAACTGTCATGTGAGGATTATCCAGTTTTGCCATCCCATGGCATGTAAGCTGAACTATCTCAGAAGTAGAAAA
>NW_006408577.1:8463242-8466356 GCF_000296735.1 Chrysochloris asiatica
CATAGAAGAATTGATGCCTTTGAGTTGTGGTGTTGGAGGAGAATACTAAAAGTGCCATGTGCTGCCAAAATTACCAATAGATCTGTTTTGGAAGAAGTGCAGCAAGAGTATTCCTTAGAGGCCAAGATGGCCAAACTTCGTCTCTCATACTTTAGACATATTGTCAGGAGGGAACAGTTGTTGTAGAAGGATATCATGCTTGGTAAGATGGAGGGTCACAGAAAAAGAGGAAGACTCCCAGCGAGATGTATTGGCCAGGTGCAGCATTGATAGATTCAAGTGTGGCAGCGGTAGTGAAACTGGATCAGGATCGGACATTGTTTTGTTCTGCTGTGCATGGGGTCGCTATGAGTCAGTTGCAACTTGATGGCACCTGACAACAACCACAACAATCACCATCAAGGAAGAAGAATTAGAATCAGAGCACTTCCTTTGGATCATGAGATCCCTGTGCAGAGAAGCAACAGCAGCAGAGACAATAGCACCAAAAGCATGGGGCAGAGCATCAGACTTCCAGGTCCACAGAGTTAATAAAGATGAGAAAGTCCTTTGGGCATTCATCATCAGCATTAAAGATCTTTGTAAGGATCTCTGGTAGTGTAGTGGTTACGAAGCAGGCTGTGAACTGCAAGGTCAGCAGTTCAAAACTACCAGCTTTTCCGTGGGAGAATGATGAGGATTTCTGCTCCTGCAAAGATTTACGGCCTCAAAAACCCAGTACAGGGTCACTATGAGTCAGAATCGACTCCACAGCACATAACAATAACAAAGATATTTGTAACACCTGGCTGAGCAGAGCCAAGGCCAAGGGGCCACTTACTGAGAGGCTGAGGACCAGCATGAGACATGCCTGAGGGTACAGCTTGGAAGAGGTGTTACTGATGGGAACTATATTCTGAGCATTTCTACAGTTAGCATCCTTAATAAGCCCCATTTCATGAATATTGTCTATGAGTTCTCTGTGGATATTGCAATGGATTATAGAACGAAGAAAAGCTGAGTGCCTTGGGAGGAACAGTTGGGGTCATAATTAGTAAAGGCAGTTCAGGATAAAGGCATGTTGGACCTCCACCTCATAGGAATCACAGACTGGGACTGATGCTGATGATTTTCCTCCTTCCCCCTTCTGATGCCAGAGGTCAAACACCACCCCCATGCTTTTTTTTT
The DNA here is from genome assembly GCF_000296735.1 of Chrysochloris asiatica. Taxonomy (NCBI): domain Eukaryota; kingdom Metazoa; phylum Chordata; class Mammalia; order Afrosoricida; family Chrysochloridae; genus Chrysochloris; species Chrysochloris asiatica. The sequence goes on from NW_006408577.1 coordinate 8,464,410, forward strand.
CACTTGTAAATTCTAATATTTGAATTATTAAATACTGTATTTGTTGAATTTTATCATCTTTGATTTATAATTTATTTATACATTTAGAAAATCTAATTAGTAGCCTTATAGAAGAATTCACATTGATCTTTTAGACAGAACAATACTGTCCATTTTGTTGTTGTTGTTAAGTGCCATCAAGTCAGTTCTGATTCATAGCAACCCTGTATAGGGTTTCTGAGGAGCAGATGGTGAATTTGTACTACCGACCTTATAGTTCAAACCGACCTTGTAGTCCAGTGCTTATTCTACAGGACATTCCATATGAGGCATATTAGGAAATTTCTCCATGTTCTTTATCATTTTCCTTTTATTGTTTTTATCAGCATTTAAAGCTGGTTCTTATAATATGTGTTTTGTTATTGAGTTGGGTATGATGTTTAATGTCCCTATATAAGGTTTCTAAGAAGCAACTGGTGAGTTTGAACCACTAACCTTGAGTTTAACAGTCCAGTATGCGTCCTACAGTGCCACACTATTGTTATAAAGTGCTCTCAAGTCAGTTTCAACTCATAGCAGGACTGTATAGGGTTTCAAGGAGTAGATAGTGGTTTTGAACCTCCACCCTTGCACCTCAAACTGACCTCTGCACTGCCACAACAAAACAGTGCTACATTGTTGTTGTTATGTGCCGTAAAGTCGGTTCCAACTCACAGCAACCCTATACAGTGTTTCCGAGGCTGTAAATCTTTACAGGAGCAGAAAGCCTCATCTTTCTCCCATGGAGCAGCTGCTAGTTTCGAACTGCTTACCTTGAAATTCACTAGTCCAATTCATAACCATTACACTACCAGAGCTTCTTAGAGTGCCTATAATGTATGTTTTGTTGTTGTTGTTAGGTGCCATCAAGTCAGTGCCGACTAATAGCAGCCCTATGCACAGCAGAAAGAAAAACTGCCCAATTCTGGGCCAACCTCACTATTGTTGCCACACTTGAGTCCATCAATGCTGCTACCAGGCCAATCCATTTTGTTGGGGGCCTTCATCTTTTTCTCTGACCCTCCACCTTACCAAACATGATACCCTTCTCCAGAGACTGGTACCTCCTAACAATATGTCCAAAGCATGAGAGATTAAGTTTGGCCATCCTGGTCTTCAAGGAGCACTCTGGCTGCACATCTTCCAACATGGATCTGTTGGTTCTTTTGGCAGTCCATGTCAATTTCAATATTCTCCTCCAACACTATAACTCAAAAGCATCAATTCTTGTGTGGTCTTCCTTATTCATTGTTGTTGTTACGTGCCGTTGAGTCGGTTCCGACCCATAGTGACCCTGAACAGGGTTTCCAAGGCTGTAAATCTTTACGGGAACAGAAAGCCTCATCTTTCTCCCACGGACCAGCTGGTAGTTTCGAACTGCTGACCTTGTGGTTCGTAGCCCGATTTGTAACCACTACGCTACCAGAGCTCCTTTTCATTAATTAATGCATATTATATTTCAGGTACATCTGAAAACTGTACGTGACAAGTCATCTCTTACTGTCATTTATAGTTCAAAATAAGTCTGCATAATACTGGAACTGGATAATTAAAAACCTTAGAGAAACATTTGGGATTTCATTTTAACATTATATAAAAATATATTTGTTTTGTTTTGTTTTAAAGTCATTGCCATCAACACGATTCTGACTTCAAATTGTAGCATTCTATAAAAGGAAAATTCAGCCATTCTTGCAACTACTTTGGTCATTCTTGAAAGGATTGGACAACATGCTTTTCAAGAATCAATATAAAAGTGGAAGACATGAATATTTGCATTATGGAAAGGAAAACCCCTAAGAATCCTTCATATTTTTGTCAAAAATGTAAATAGTGTTGGCTTAAAAGCTAATGGATTGCCAGAGACGAGTAAGGATCATGTGGAACCCCAGCAACCTAAGACAGAGTCATTGCCATGCTGCAATGAGT
>NW_006408577.1:8466844-8469192 GCF_000296735.1 Chrysochloris asiatica
GGCTGCGAACCTTAAGGTCAGCGGTTCGAAACTACCAGCCGCTCTGTAGGAGAAAGATGAGGCTTTCTACTCCCGTAAAGATTTACACCCTCGGAAACTCTGTACAGGGTCACTATGGGTCGGACCCGACTCGATGGCACTTAACAACAACAACAACAAATAGTATTCAAACATAGAGTTTATACACTTCAGAAAATTGGAGTTATTAGAAGTTGTTGTTGTTGTTGTTAAGTGCAGTAGAGTCTGTTCCGACTCATAATGACCCCATATAGGGTTTCCAAGGAGAGGTTGGTCAGTTTGAACTGCCACCAACCTTGCAGTTCAAATTGACCTTGAGGTATAGTGCTTATCCTACAGTGTCACACCAGGACTCCTCTTAGAAGATAAAGGGTCTTACATTAATCTATTTTTGTGGCATGCCCAAACTAAATTCTGCACACCTGAGAGTTCTCTTAGATTACCATTCTACATTTTCCTGAGTTTGAGCATTTATATATGATCTTTGCTAAAGACAAAATCCATTTCCCTGGAGAAGAAAAGAAACTAATTAGTGCTGCAACATATAGGATCATTAAATTGGTTACTTGATAAAGAAGTCAGTCATCAAGTTTTTTTTTTATTTTAAAAAAGAGCATTCTTTGCAGTCAGAAGCTAGTTCACTTAGAGTTTCCAAGATGAGCTGTTGGAATAGGAGAAGCATTGGTTCTGTACAATCAGAATAGTGTTACTTAATAATCTGAACTCTACAGTAGGAAGAAAAATAACAACAGATAGCATCTGAGAAGAAAGGTGTTTAAAGCGCCCATGGCAATCAATATCTATTGCTGTTATGTTTCAAAAAACATGAAGATTTTTTCACAATATAAAACCATTATTAAACTTCAAAGCCCTATAGTCTTGAGGCTCAGAGGAATAATTTCTCTTACATTTATTTAATGAAACTTCCACACCAAATTCATCATTGTGCTCATTTTATGACATTTCTACACTGAAAATAGGAGTTCACAATTCTAACAAGTCCTCTGAATAATTGGTTAGGAAAGCATTATCAAACCTTAAACTTTGCTTTGCTTCTTTAATATGTACCTAGTATGAAGATGGAGGGCTGTATAAGAATTAATGCATTTGAGTTATGGTGATGGATAAGAATATTGAAAGTAATATGGAGTACTAGTGTGGCCTGTAGGATAAGCACTAGACTGCAAGGTTGGTTTAGAACCACAAGATCAGTGGTTCAAAATTTCCAGCTACTCCTCAGAAACCTGATACAGGGTTGCTATGAGTTGAAACTGACTTGACAGCATTTAGCAACGACAACATAAACATGGACTGCCAAAAGAGTAAACAGATCTGTGTTGGAACTACAGCCAGAACGCTCCTTAGAAGCCAGGATGGCAAAACGTCAACCTTTCTACTTTGGACATGCTTTCAGGAGGGACTGGTCCCTTGAGAAGAACATCATTCTCGATAAAGAGGACAGTCAGTAAAAAAGAGGAAGACCCTCCAGAAGATAGATTAGCACAGTGGCAGCAGCAATGGGTTCAAGCATAACAGCAATTGTGAGGATGGTGAAAGATCAATGGTGTTTCATTCTGGTATGCATAGTTAGGGTCGTTATGTGTCAGAAAAACTCAATGGCACTTAGCAACATATTTCCATTATAAAAATATATGTTTAATGCAAAGGTTAGGAGCAAAGATGAAGGATCAGTAATTGGAAAATATGGCCTTGGTAATAGAAATAATGCTGGAGAATGCATGATAGAATTCTGCAAAACCAGTGATTCGTTCATCTCAAATACCTTCTTTAAACAGCATAAGAGATGACTATACACATAAACCTCACCAAACGGAATACATAGAAATCAAATTGACTACATCTTCGGAAAAAGACAATGGAAAAGCTCCATATCATCAGTCAAAACAAGGCCACGGACAGACTGTGGAACAGACCATCAATTACTCATATGTAAACTCAAACTGAATCTAAAGAAAATGAAAACAAAATATGACCTTGAATTTATCCCACCTGAATTTAGAGATCATCTGAAGAACAGACTTGATACATTAAACACTAAAGATCGAAGACCAGAAGAGTTGTGAGATGACATCAAGAATATCATACATGAAGAAAGCAAAAACTCATTAAGAAGACAAGAAAGAAGGAAAAGGTCAAAATGGATATTAGAAGAGACACTGAAACTTGCTCTCCAGCATAGAGATGCTACAGCAAATGGGAAGAAATGAGGAGGTCTAAAAGCTGAATAGAAAATTTCAAAGATCAGCTCAAGAAGATAAAGCCAAGTAAAACAACAAAATGTGCAAAGATCTGGAGTCAGAAAACCAAAA
>NW_006408577.1:8470247-8471290 GCF_000296735.1 Chrysochloris asiatica
ATACATCGTTTGATTTCTTGACTGCTGCTTCCATGAGTGTTGATAGTTGATCCAAGAAGAATAAAGTCCTTGAAACTTCAATCTTTTCTCTGTTGATAAGAATGTTGTTTATTGGTCCAGTGGTGAAGATTTTTGTTTTCTTTAGGTTGAAATATAGTCCATACCAAAGGCTGTGCTCTTTGATCTTCATCAGTAAATGTTTTAGGTCTTCTTCACTAAGGTGTGCCTGACCCATGCCATGGTATTTTCAATAACTTCATATGCAAGTGAAATTTGGACAATAAATAAGGAAGAACATAGAAGAATTGATACATTTGAGTTATAGTGTTGAAGAAAAATATTGGAGGCACCATGGACCGCCCAAAGAACAAACAGATCTGTGTTGCATGGAGTACAACAAGAGTGCTCCTTGGAAGACTGGAAGACCAAAGTTCATCTCTCATACTTCCAACATATTGTCAGAAGGGATGAGTCATTGCAGAAGGATATCATGTTTGATTAAGTGGGTGGTTGTGAAGGCCAAAGTTCATCTCTCATACTTCCAACATATTGTCAGAAGGGATGAGTCATTGCAGAAGGATATCATGTTTGGTTAAGTGGGTGGTTGTAGGAAAAGAGACAGGCCCCCCACAAGATGGATTGACACAGTGGAGGTAACAATGGGCCTAGCAATGATTGTGTGGTTGTCCCAGGACCAGGCATTTTTTCATTCTGTGGTACACAGGGTTGCTATTAGTTGGTATCGACTGGATGGCACCTAACAACTACAACGTACATAAATCCTTGTGTGGTGCTGTGGACTAATGCATTGGATTGGAAAGTCTGTTTGAACCGCAAGGTCAGCTGCTTCTCAGACCCTATACAATGTCTCTTTGAGTTGGAATCAACTGGACAGCACTTAACAACAACAACAAAATCAATAGTTAAGTCCATAGTTCTGGTGTGGTGCTGTGGGATCAGCACTGGACTGTGAACCATGAGGTCAGTTGTTCAAACCTACCAGCCACTCCTTAGAAACCCTATGAGTCAGGGTTACTTTGAGT
>NW_006408577.1:8471645-8476710 GCF_000296735.1 Chrysochloris asiatica
CTTTGATTCCAAACACATTATACATTCATCTTTATTCTGAGCATTGTTTTTCTGTTGTTGTTAGGTTCTGCTGAGTTGGTTCCATCTCATAGTAACCTTATTCACAACTGAAAAAACAACACTACCTAGCCCTTTGCCATTCTCACAGATGCTGTGTGTGAGCCCATTGCTGCTGTCACTGTGTCAATTCATCTCACTGGGATCTTCCTCTTTATAATGTTCCTCCACTTTACCAACCATAACGTCCTCCAGAGACTTGTTGTTGTTGTTAAGTACCGTTGGGTTGGCTTCAACTCATAGTGACTCTATATAGGGTTTCCAAGGAGCAGCTGGTGGGTTGAGCTGCCAAACTTGTGGTTCCCAGTCCAGTGCTGATCCACAGCACCACACCAGAAGTCCATTATCCAGAGATTAGTACCTCCAAATAACATGTCTGAAGTATGAGAAATGATGGCTAGCAATCCTGGCTTCTAAGGAGCATTCTGGCTGTACTTCTTCCAACACCAATTAGTTTGCTCTTCTGGCAGTCTATGGTACTTTTAATATTCTTTTCCATGAATATTTTGAATACCAGTAGGGACACACATGGTGGACAGTTTTCAGTTGAGCTTCCAGATGAAAACAAACTACAGAGGAGAGACAGTTTATTTTCAAATATTCAGTCACTGAAAAACTTTTGGAAAACAGTGGAACACTGTCAGCACCAGCATATTGAAACATGATAAAGAGCACCAGAATATTGTGAGATACAGTGCCAGAAGATGAGTCCCTCAGGTTAGAAGGCACTCAAAATATGACTGGGGAAGAGCTAGTTCCTCAAAGTAGAGTTGACTGTGATGAAGCATATTGAAACATGATAAAGAGCACCAGAATATTGTGAGATACAGTGCCAGAAGATGAGTCCCTCAGGTTAGAAGACACTCAAAATATAACTGGGGAAGAGCTAGTTCCTCAAAGTAGAGTTGACTGTGATGAAGCAAATTGAGTAAAGTCATCGGGACTTTCATTTCCTTATGGGACACAACTCAAAATGAAGAGAAACAGCTGTAAACATCCATTAATAATCGGAACATGGAATGTCTGAAGTATAGATCTAGGAAAATTTGAAATTGTCAAAAATGAAATAAAACATATAATCAACATATCCTAGGCATTAGTGAGCTAAAGCAGACTGGTATTGGTCATTCTGAATCTGACAATTGCATAGTTTACTATGCTGGATATGACAAATTGAAGAGGAATGATGTTGCATTTATCACCAAAAAGAACATATCAAAATCTCTCTTGAAGGACAGCACTGTCTATGATAAGATATCTATTTGCCTTCAAGAAAGACCAGTTATTACCACTATTATTCAAATTTACACACCAAACACTAAAGCCAGTGATGATGAAATTAAAGAATTCTATCAATTTCTAAAGTCTGAAATTGATCAAACATATAATCAAGATGTATTACTGGTGATTGGAATGCAAAGTTTGGAAACAAAGAGGAAGGATCAGTTGTTGGAAACTATGGCATTGGTGATAGAAATAATACTGGGGATTGCATGATAGAATTTTTTGAGACCACTGATTTTATCATTGCAAATACATTTTTAAACAACATAAAAGATGACAATACACATGGACCTCACTGGTGAAAAATGCAAGAATCAAATTGACTACATCTTTGGAAAGAGATGATGGAAAAGCTCCATATAATCAGTCAAAACAAGACAGGGGCAGACAATGGAAGAGGCCATGAATTGCTCATGTGCAAGTTCAGGCTGAAGCTGAAGAAAATTGAAACAAGTTCACAAAAAACATATGACCTTGAACATATCCCACCTGAATTTAGAGGTCATCTGAAGAACAGGTTTGATGCATTACATTCTAATGATAAAAGACAAGAAGAATTGTGGAATGAAATCAAGAACATCATACAGGAAGAAAGCAAAAGGTCTTTAAGAAAACAAGAAACAAATAAAATATCAAAATGGACATCAGAAAACACTCTGAATCATGTTATCCAGTGTACAGATGCTAAAGCACATGGAAGAAATGAGGAGGTAAAAGAGCTGAACAGAAAATTTCAAAGAACAAGTTGAGAAGATAATGTCAGATATTGTAATGAAATGTGTAAAAACCTGGAGTTAGAAAACCAAAAGAACATGCTCAAAATTTCTCAAAATCAAAGAACTGATGAAAAATCACACCTCAATTTGCAATATTAATGAAGTCTATGAACAAAATATTTAACCATGGAAAAAGCTGCAAAAGCATATGAAAGAAATACACATATTCATTGTACCTTAAAGAAATGGTTGATGTTCAATCATTGCAAGAGGTAGCATATAATCAAGAGCCAATGATATTGAAGGAAAAAGTTCAAGGTACACTGAAGGTATTAGCAAAGAATGAGGCTCCCAGAATTAATTAAATACAAATTGAAATCTTTGAACAAACTGATGCAACATTGGAGGCATTCATTCATATATGCCAATAAATTTGGCAGACAAATATATGGTCAACTCATTGGAAGAGATTCATATTCATGCCCATTCCAAAAAGAGGTGACCCAACACAATGGTGCAAATCATCAGAATATATCATTGATATCATATGCAAATGAAACTTTGCTAAAGATAACTCAAAAATGGCTACATCAGTTCATTTTTAGTGAACTTCCAGAAGTTCAAGTTGGAATCACACAGGATGTGAAATGAGGGATATCACTGGTAACGTCAGATGTATCTTAGTTTTCAATTGTGTGGATCATCACAAGCTATGAACAGCATTACAAGAATAACTATTCCAGAACACTTAATTGTACTTATAGGAACCTATACACAGACCAAGAGGCAATTGTTCTAACAGAACAAGAGAATACAGTGGTTTAAAATTAGGAAAAGTGTATGTCATGGATGATTCTTTCAACATACTTCCTAAATCTGTATGCTGAGCAAATAATTTGAGAACCGGATTATAGGAATAATGTGGCATCAGATTTGGAGGAAGACTCATTAACAAACTGCGATATGCAGATGATACAACCTTGCTTCTTAAAGTGAAGAGGACTTAAAATACATCCTGATTAACTAAAAGACCACAGCCTTTGGTATGGGTAAATAAAACAAAAAATGTTCACCATTGGAACAATAAATAACACCCATATAAATTGAGAAAAGATTGAAGTTGTCAAAGACTTCATTTTGCTTGAATCAACTATCAGCATTCAGTCAAAAAATCAAACAATGTATGACATTAAGCAAATTGCTACACAAAATCTTCTTAACGAGTCAGTCAGAGGACTAAAGTGAGCTTAACCCAAGCCATGGTCTTTTAAATACGCTCACATGCATGTGAAAGTTGGAATAAGGACGACTGAAGAAGAATTGATTCATGCGAGTTATAGTTTTGGAGAGAGCATTAAAAGCACAATGGACTGCCAAAAGAACAAACAAATCCATTTTAGAAGAAGTACAGCCAGAATGTTTCTTGGAAGCCAGGATGACCAGACTTTGACACTAATATTTCAAACATATTGTTAGCAGGGGCCAGTTCCTGGACAAGAACATCAATCTTCGTAAAGTTTAGGTCAGTGAAAATGAGTAAGATACCCAAAGAGGTGGATTGGTACACTAATGCCAAATATGAAGAACTGTAGATTTGAGTCTTCTGAAGTTTAAAATTGGTGAAACATGCAATCAAGATGCCCTGATTGAAACTATGATAGTCATGAATTATAACTTCATAAATATTGTTGTTCCTAAATTAAGAAAATAGCTGATTAACTTATTCTTATCTGGTAAATATATGTGATAGTGTTACTGAATTGGTATGGAATAATCAGGAGAATGTTTTATTTCAAACTAGAGATATTCTTTCTCATTTTTGTCAGACAAGTGAGTACACATGGTTTATTCTTTATGAGACTGTATTAGTGGCTAGGAACATAAAGATTTGTTACAGTATTTTTTTATATGCAATTCATTTTTTATTCTGTTTATATCACTAGTACTCACCATGTTTGATAGATAGCAGATAATAGCATGATAAAATGCTGATAATGGTTTTTTTACTTGTATTATTACTTCCTTAAATAAAGAAGCCCATAATTTTATATGTGCATATGATTAAAAAGTCCAAATTTAAAACAATCCTAAATATCTGGTTACTGAATATTAATTTCCAAGAGGTATGAATTTCTCAATTATTAGGAAAGAATAAAAAATATTAATGTTTAATACTATCTTTCTCCAGTTTGAATGTTACTGTCATTCCAGTTTTCATACCTGAAGGGATGCCAGAATAAATTATTAAACAAAATATGAATTTTTAATATTATATTATAATGCAAAAAAATGTGTAAAACTAGGTGGGAATTCACATCAGATTATATTTCATTTTCAGCTGAACCCAGTAATTATAAGCCTGCTTTTCACTGAAATAATAAGGTCAAGGACAAAGTTTGATTCCTAGATTAAGCTCAAGAGGGTTTTTTTGTTTGTTTGTTTGTTTTATATTTTTCTGTTTAAATCTAGAAATACACACATAGAAACTCTGACAACAAATTGCAACACACAGTAAAGTTCTAGTATTATTTATTCTCATCGATGCCATTGCCTGTCCGCTTTTAGAAAAAGCTATGTAAAATGTCAATGGTAATAGGAAATGTTTGGTATCAACACATTGTATCATCTCCACAAGAAAAAAATACACACAATAACATTCTTCTAAATGTTGAGTTGATAAACCTATATTCCTAAAATTTCACCACTGTAATAGTTGGGGTTCTATGTCAACTTAACTAGGTCAGAATTCCCATAGTTTAGCATTTGAGATGTGCTTAGTTCCTTGGTGATGAAATGTAATGCAGACATGCTTTACTTTATGATGAGTGGTTAAATCAATCAATCAATTTAAGGGATGATTCATTGGATGTATGGTATGATCCTGATATATGTACTGATTGGAAAGGCTCTCACTCCCTCTTCCACTGGGGACCTTGTTGTTGTTGTTAGGTGACATCGAGTCAGTACCAACTCATAGCAACCTTATGCACAGCAGAGCAAAACAATGT
>NW_006408577.1:8477520-8483669 GCF_000296735.1 Chrysochloris asiatica
AATAAGTATGGTGGAAGAATACAACCTTGTCGCACATCTTTCTTAATTTTAAAATTAAATGGGGACCTAGGACTCTACAATTGTAAGCTATTCCCTTGATAATAAATGTCTCCCTCTATATGTATACATATATGTGTTTCACTGGTTTTGCTTCTCTAGAAAACCCAGTCTAAGGCATGTGGTACCAGAAGTGGGATTCTAGAGAAATAAAATCACAAAGATGATTTTTCCAAAGAGGTACTCAAATCTGACAGATTTTAAAGCCATTGATATAGGGTGGAAGCATATCTAATCTCTATTTAATAAGAATCACCATTGGGCTGATTTTGAGTTTAATTCTCTTCCCCTCTTGTGAAGTCAGAGGAGATCATTTGTGATCTCCATGTGGTTTTGTAATTGGTGTCAGGAGCAGGATTTATTGCAATGACTCTAGACTCATGGAAACATGAATCTTTATAAGAGAAAGAACCAAGTGGTTTAGGAAGTGAAACATTTGCTTTTTATATGCGTAGTTAAGATTGTGTTACCTGTAAGGGCTGAAAAGAATGTTGTTGTTGTTGAGTGCCGTTGAGTCAGTTTTGACCCATAGCGACCCTGTACGGGGTTTCCGAGGGTGTAAATCTTTACGGGAGTAGAAAGCCTCATCTTTCTCCCGCGGAGCAGCTGGTAGTTTCGAACCGCTGACCTTAAGGTTCACAGCCCGATTCGTAACCACTACGCTACCAGAGCTCCTTTGAAAAGAATGTAGGGGATAAAATATTTAAGCAGAGGGGAGAGTGACAGCTTCTGGAGTTGCTTAAAGCAGATGTCATGATAGCTAATAGGGCCAACTGGAATGCACACTGCCAGATGTGAAAGACCATATGCATATGAAAGGGATTAGTCCAAGGGAGAAGAAACACTTGAGTGTTTTTAAAAAAGGGTTATGTCTTAACAGCTTTATATATATTAGTTTCTCCTGCCTACTATAGTAGAAATTATAATTACAGACAGTTTGTAAACCCACTTTCAGCCTATACTTGATTGGATTTGCTAAAATGGGAGTTAGAATTTGCCTGGAAAAAAAAAAAATAGGCTTCTTGCTTTAAGCCTTTGTAGAGTATGAAGTCTCAGGTAGAATCCTGAGCCCCAACCAGAACCTTCAGAGTTGGTACATTTGCTTTTGAAAAGACATGCAGACCAATGCAAAACTCTTGGGATAATATGAAATTCATGATTGAAAGAAAGCAGAGAATAAAGGCAGACTGTTTCAAAAAACAGCTTCTTTCAAGTAAGCTGTTTGCTTTGGAAGCTTCAAGTCAAGGAAAGTCTACGTATCAGAGAAAATCTCCTTTCAGGACTTAAAGTTAAAGGGAACTGAAGAATTGTATACTCACTGTTGGTCACCTGGGTCTACTTGTGAATTGAATTGTGGGAAATGCAACAACAAAGGCATGGGCTGAGTTTGAACATGTTCTATTGGCACTTATTGACCTTGAGACGAGAGAGAAGAGGAAGGACTGACTGGTCTGAAGTTTAGGGAGTTGGGTGAATTCCTGAGCCCAGGGGCACTGACATAACCCCTGGGGGTTAGGACTGAGAGTGAAGGAGCCAGCTGGTCTGAAGTTCAGGGAAGTTTATATGAACTTTCAAACTTGAAGCTGGTTGCCATTTGACCTAGTTTGGATGGCTAGGGTTGCATTGTGACCAGAATCTGACCAGAAGAAAATGAAGATGTTTGATTCTCTGAACTAATATAAATTGCTAACGTTTAAATGAGTATGACTTTTCCTTATAGATGCATTTGTTAAAAATTCTAAATTGAATGAAAGATTCTTCAACATGCATATCTCCTCAGTGTACTGAGTTAATTGGCAATCAAAAATGGGGGTGCAACAAAGACATGAAATGGCTGACTTACAAGCTTCATGGATGTGCTTAGTTTTAGAATGAGGGAACAAGGAAGACTTACCTCTGGCTATTTTTCTGTTACAGATAGGCCTTGTAAAAAGGGGTGGGAGATAATGCTGATAGGATTTTATTATTTCTATTGTGAGTAATTCTTATTAGGATTAATTGTGGTTGTCAAACTAATTGTACAAGATGTATACCTAAGAAAGGGCATAGGTAGTCTTTCATTTCAGGATCAGAAGATCCCAGGACCATCAAGGAAAAAGCTCATGAGTGGAGCATGGGATCTTTGCCTGGAAAAACAGTCACTGCTGAGAAGACAACAGAGGCAGTGCCATGGAAAGACAAAGAAAGCATCTATGGACTCTAGGCCCCTGGACTGAATAAGGCTTTGTGCCTATGGGCAAAGTCTGGCTTAATGAATATGCCCTTTGGATTTAAATGAATATATATTTCTTGTTTTGGTTTGTGTATGTGCATCATAAAGTTTTGTTGTGTTCCTTTGTGACATATAAAATGTAAATGGGGTCAGTGTGTTTCTAGTTGTAAGTGTATTAGTTATATCATGCTTGATGCAAGTATGACTTTACAATTTTCTGTATTTAGAAATTATGCATCTAGTTTATAGGTGTCAAGTTGACAACCACATTTTCAATTACAGTCTTAATATTTTAATTCTCATTATTCTAATTCAAATGTTAAGTATTTATTAGGTAATAAATTTATCAAAATTTGTTTCCTAAACTGTTATCTCTTACCTCTATAGATATTTATGTAGACTTCTTTGAAAATTCAATAGCTTAATATCTAAAAAATGGATATTACTATGAAAAATGCCCTTGAAATTGTATTAGATTCCATATTAAAATCTTTCAATGGTGGTTCACTGCTTAAATATTACTGTTTCTCCACTTTGGATGAATATTAAAACCATCTAAAGAACTTTGAAATACAAAACACTGATGCTTGAACCCCATCTAGAAATTTTATTTTGTTCTAGGGTGGAGTCCCAGAAATTTTAGAAAATTAGTATTTTCTAAATGCTAATTAGAATCCTCAAGTGATTCTAATGTACAGGCAAGATTGAGAAAGACTTGTTTATCAGTTGTAGTCCAAGATCCTTAGAAATGTAACCTTATCCTAAACTGTCTTTGTGGCTTAATTGACTTTTATTGAGGTCTAAATACTCAGTCAAGGAGCTTTGGTAGCATAGTGTTTACAAGTTGGGCTACTAACCTCAAGGTCAGTAATTTGAAACAATCAGCAGTTCCATGGGAGAAAGATGAGGCTTTCTGCTCCCATAAAGATACACAGCCTCGGAAATCCTATACAGGGTCGCTATGAGTTAGAACCAACTCCACGGCACACCACAACCAACACCAAATGCTCAGTCATACTCCGTTATTCCTGATCCCTGAGTCTATTTGGATACCTTCTTTGGGTTATTTTCTCCACATCTTCCACTAACTACATAATCTCCAAAGAACCACTTTAAAATCTATCATAGTAAAACATTATTCAATTATTTATATTTACATCATCTAAACAATTTGCTGTGGTTGGTATATTGTTCCTGTGTTTAAGTGTCATCATGGTAAATACATATAACTAAAATGCTTTACATTTTAACCACTTTAAGTGTAGAATTCTGTGACATTAAGTGTGGGGCTGTGGGTTAATGCACCAGACTGCCAAACTGTTTGAACTGCAAGGTCAGTGTTTCGAGACCACCAGCTGCTCCTCGGAAACCCTATAGAGAGTCGTTGTGGGTAGAAACCAACTCAAAGGCACTTAACAACAACAACAACATCACATTAAGCAACGACCATCATTATTCATTTCTAAATAGTTTTTCATCATGTTGAAGGATAAGCACAGGATCACAAGGTTGGTTTGAACTTCAAAGACAGTGGTTCAAACTCACTAGCCGCTCTTCAGAAATCTTAAACATGGTCACTATGAGTCATGACCAACTAAAAGGCACTTAACAACAAACAGAAGCTCAACATCCTTAAACAACAATTTTCTATTTTCCTTTTTCCTGATCCTATAGTAACCATAAAAAATCATGATTCCATGTAGTTACCAGTCCTACTAAAAGTGCCATGGACTGCCAAAAGAACCAATAGATCTGTTTGGAAGAAGTGCAACCAGAGTATTCCTTGGAGGCCAGGATGGCTAAGCTTCGTCTCTCATACTTTGGACATATTGTCAAGAGGGAACAGTCGCTGGAGAAGGATGTCATGCTGGGTAAGATGGAGGGTCAGAGAAAAAGAGGAAGACCCCCAATGAGATGGATCATCCAGGTGGCAGCATTGATGGACTCAAGTGTGGCAGTGGTAGTGAGGTTGGCCCAGGATCGGACATTGTTTCGTTCTGCTGTGCACGGGGTTGCTATGAGTCGGTTCCGACTTGATGGCACCTGACAACAACAACAACCAGTCCTACATATTTTTTATGAATAAGACAACAGTATTTGTGCTTTAATGTCTACCTAATTTCACTCAGGACTCCTGGTGTGGTGCTGTGGAATTAGCACTAGACTGCAAACCACAAGGTCCACAGCTGCTCCTTGGAAACCCTACACAGGGTAGCTATGGGTCAGAACCAACTTGACGGCATTTAACAACAACAACAATTTCATTTAGCATAATGTTTTCAAGGTGCATTCTTGTCACAGCATGTATCAGAACTTATTTTTTCTTTATAGATGAATAATATTCCATTGTATGGCTATGATACCATGTTTTGTTTATACATTTATTTGCTTTTTTGACAAGCACTTACATTGTGTTTGTATTTTGTCTACTGTGAACAATGCAGCAAAGAACATTGATGTATATGTATCTGATTCTCTACTTTTAATTTTTTTGTGTGTATATACTTAGCGTAGTGGTTACGAATCGGTCTGCAAACCTTAAGGTCAGCAGTTTGAAACTACCAGCCGCTCCGTGGGAGAAAGATGAGGCTTTCTACTCCCGTAAAGATTTACACCCTCGGAAACCCTGTCCAGGGTCCCTATGGGTCGGAACCGACTCGACAGCACTTAACAACAACAACAACATACACTTAGGAGTCATAGTGTAGGGTCATATGGTAATTCTATGTTTATCTTTTGAAGGAACAGCCAGACTGTTTTCCATAGCAGTTTCATCATTTTACATTTTCATAACAAATCCATGAAGGTTCTCTGCATCTTTTCCCACACTTTTTTCCTTTCTTTGTAATATCTGTGTTAGTGGGTGTTAAGTGCTTTTGACTTTCATTCTCCTAGTGCTTAATGACATTGAATATAGTCTCATGTGTTCTTTGTCTATTTATATATCTTTATGGGACAAATGACTATTCAAGTCCTTTATCCATTTTTTTATATTATATTACTTGATTTTTGTTGCTAAGTAGATGGAATTGTTATACATATTTTGGATATTAATCCCATATATCCCAAATATGCTAACTAAATATTTTCTCCTATTTTATAGGTTGTTGCTCCAATTTCTTAATAAAGTCCTATTGTATGTAAATGTTTTTAGTTTAAATAAAGTCCAATTTGTCTAGTCTATTTTTTGTTGTTTTGTTTTTTGGTGTTATTGAAGCATCCATTGATTGTCAAAAATAATGAATCCTAGTATTGCTTTTTGTTATGCACTGGGCTTCTGACTGTCAAGTTATTAGTTCAAAATCACCAGTCACTCTCCGGAGATTCTCCAAGAAGTCTTCATTATTTTATAATAACATTGTTTCTTTTATCTATTAAGTACACATCATTTCTTATTCATTGTAAACTTTATTGCAATTTACACAAAGCTTGGTTTATAAAATAAAGTTCTCTTTAGTAGTTCATTTTATTTTATGATATTAATTAGACTAAGCACAAGCCCACTAATTTTGCAGAAATCAAATTAGGCCAGGGTTCCTTAATTTCTGTTACACATGTGCATTGCTTTCTAATACATACAATATATGTATGAGTAATAACTATACTATTAACTATATTATGATTTATTTTATATTTGCTTTACATTGATTCATTCCTTAATTAAATATAGATCTAAAAGTTTATAAATTTACTAAAAATTGAAAATTAGTATTGCTGGTTATACAAATAGATACAAAGAGAAATATTTATTTAGATATGACATGAAATTGTGCTTTCATCTTTTAAAATGGAAATTATAAGGTTCTATCTGGTAGCGTAGTGGTTACGAATCGGGCTGCGAACCTTAAAGTCAGCGGTTCGAAACTACCAGCCGCTCCGC
>NW_006408577.1:8483784-8489115 GCF_000296735.1 Chrysochloris asiatica
GGAACCGACTCGACGGCACTTAACAACAACAACAACATAAGATTATTTTAGATGTATTAACATGGACCCATTAGTTTCTCCTTAACTAAAAGAATGTAATAAGAAAGTCATTAAAAAAAATTGTGCTTTATATTGTAGCAATACTTAACATTCCATCAATATGAGATCTAAAATCATATGATGAACTAAGAGGGCTTACCCATTTTTAAAAATAATAATTTACAGCAATTTTCAACTGATGGTAGCTCATCACACACACACACACATACAGAGTATCATATTCTTTAGCATAGAAGTAATCCAGACTACTATATTTTGAATATCTAAATTAATATGCTATTGTTGTTGTTAAATGCCTTTGAGTCAGTTCTAACTCATAGGAACCCTGTATAGGGTTTCTGAGGAACAACTGGTAGGTTTGAACCACCAACTTTGTGGCACAAACTGACCTTGCAGTCCAGCACACTATCCTGCAGCGACTCACCAGGACTCCAAGTTAATAAAGACCTAATGATTTTTAGAAATAAAAACTCAAGAATCCTTTTGGTAGTCCTGGATTACAGACTCAGTTTTTCACCCGTAAATCTGTGAATTGTGTGTCATATAAGGAAAAATAAGAAAAGAAGCCTTAGAAGTCTAAGTGTTTCTGGGAAATTGCAAATTTACAGAGAGAGAAAAAAAAAAAAAGAGAGAGAGAAGGAGTGACATTTTTAGGTAAGCAACTTGTCTAAAATTGTTTTGTAATTATACTTTATTGAGTCTATATATAAAATCAACCTAGATGTTAAATATACAACATAAGGAGTGACATTATTTACTTCAGTTTGAACTGGTACTTGAAAGAAGTTGAGTCAATCCTAAAATATACAAACTTTTATTGTAGTAGTGTTGTTCTTAAATACCATATAGTGACCCTAGATAGGATTTCTGAGGATCAGCTGGTGAATTTGAACTGCTGACCTTGTGATTCACAGTCCAATGCTGATACTACAACACCACAATAATGAAGTTAGAAAGAGTTATTTATTATGTTATCTCAAAAGATGGTAATTTAAAGTATATTACAAAATGTTGAAAGAAAGGATTGTTGTTTTAGTTATAGAGTGCTGCTATAACAGAAATACCACAAATGAGTGGCCTTAATGAACAGAAATTTATATTCTGAATGTTTAGGAGGCTAGAAGTACAAATTCAGAGAATTATATCTAAGGAAGACTTTCTTTCTGGAAGAAGGTCCTTGTCTCTTTAAACAGTGTTCCTAGGTGGTCTATATGTGTCTTGGCATCATTCTTTCTCTAGTCCTAAATTCTTATTTGAGTCACGTCCAAGGGTTCGGGTCTGCTCCAGGCTCTTCTTGACTGGTGGTAGTCAGGTCTCTCTGATCTCTGCCTACTTGTTTAATCTTTTTTATATCTTAAACGAGATTGATTCAAGATAGAACTTAATCTCGTAGGTTGTTCCCTTGCTTCATTAACAAAATTGCCTCTAAATTGTGCCTCACTGACAAAAGAGACACTAGGATTTGCAACACAAGATAATTGAATTGGTTCACAAGATTTAGGATTATATCATTATATAACTGCCAAATTACATCATTACATAGCTGGCAAAACACTGACAGGCACAACCAAGCTGACACAATTCAATTCATGAAAATTGCTAATTCGTTTGCTATGGTCTTTCTGATATAAATACTTTTGTTCTTTCTTAACACACATTTTTGTCAGTCAACTAATCTGCAAAAAAATTTTGTTTTGTTTTTTAATCTTCTTTTGTAATATACCTAGAAATTTTTGCTGGATACTTAATATAGTTATTTAACCTAGACATTTAATTTTCTTTTAGTAGGCTAACCTACCTGAGGAGTTCTTGTGTGGTACTGTGGGATAAAGCACTGGACTCTAAGGTCTGTTTGAAATGCAATGTCGCTGGTTCAAACTCACCAGACACTCATTAGGAACCCTATACAGGGTTGCTATGAGTAGAAACCAACTCAATAGCATGTAACAATAACAACAACGTACCTGAGCTCTTCTCCAAATTGGAAAATATCCATCAATTAATATTGTTTACTTAAAAAAATTGAAAGTGAAAAAGGGATGAATTTCCCCTCTATAAGTAAAAATGTCATATACCAATATTTAAGGGGTCAGAATAAAGTCATGTAAGATATTATGAGATATGAAACGAGTCTCTGGCTATATGACATAAATCAAGTTGTGTAAAAGAAATATTAACACTAAAATTGGGTGCTTGGTTAAAATGCAAGGAAAAAGAGTCTAAAAGGAAACTTAAAAACTATATGTTTTTGATATTTGTTAACTTCTATTGACTAGTGGAAAGAGGCTCCAACTTGAGAATGTTGTTATTGTTAAGTGCCATCGAGTCATTTCCAACTTCTAGAAACCCTGTATAGGGTTTCCAAGGAGCAGCTGACGAACTTGAACTGCCGACTTTGTGGTTCAAACTGACCTTGCAATCCAGAGCATTAACCTATAGCTCCATCTGATAGTTATGTTAGACCTATCTATTTTGTAAATCATTACATTATCCAGAGAAGTCATGGTGTATTTGTGCTTTTTTTTTTTTTTTTTCAGTTGTTAAATTAATCAAATCATAATGGAATAGGGTGGTTCTTAAACCTAATCTCTTGTGACTGACATTTTATAAAGAGAAGGACAGATGGAAATATATCGTCCACACCAGGGAAGATAACAAATTAGGACAAATTGAGACTTTCAAATTAAGTAATGAAAACAAAAATCTAAACCTTGAATCTTGGAATGATATTTAAATAAGAGTAAATATGATATATATCCAAAGTTCTCCAGTTCATTATGTGTGTGAGCATATATATATATATAAGAAAATGAGAGACACGGATGTCATTTTTATTGTAGTATCCCACTCAGAATTAGTATAAAAAGCTCTTGAGTAATAGAGAAATAAGAAGAAAATTAATTAAGCCTGAATTACTATTGTTTTGTCCATCAAAACTTGAACACCAGTATAGTGGGTAATTCCTAATGAATGTTTTTATTGTTTGAGAAATGCATTTCAGTATAACTGGCTAAGGCCCTAGAGTTATCTTTTAAAAACTGAAAATGTGCCAAATGAACTCTTAATTTGAGAGGATTAACTACACTGAAGGTTAGATTGATTTTTTCCAAAATTAAATATATAGAAATTAGCAAACAGAAAATGCATACATTCTGTAAAGTTTTACCAATGTTTCTGTCACACAAAAGCTTCAACATATTGTGATTAATAAATCAGAACGCTCTCATGCTGTGATCTCATTTTCAAATGCATTAACATTATACATTGATCTACAGTGAAGGATATTGCCAATGTTTAATCTTTGTGTGTAGGGGGAGTGGCAGAGTAGGTACAAAGAATTCCCTATACCCTGCTGCTCAACCAGGTAAGCAAATGAGCTACAGGCAGACTCATTAGGTATAATCTTCCATCACATTCTATGAAAATTCTTCAGTTATGGTAATCATATATCAAACTTAGAAGTTTCTCTAAATAATTTTGATCTTATATAATCTTTGATGATCACCTCCTTCATTTAACATTTCGCAATCTGAAAAATTAATTAAAGCAACTATCTATCTGATCTTTGAAAAATCTTTTTTTGAACTATTATTTAAATGGATCATTATAATAATTAATTTTAATTAAAATATTTATTAAACACAATGATACAGTGTGTGAGATTGAGACATATGGTTGGTATTTGATTTAATTAGGAGGTTATTTAATTAATTTTTTTAATTAAAATATTTATTAAGACATAGTTTAGAAAGAGGTCATTTTTACATAAAGCATATACATTTTTAGTTACAAAGCAAAACAATCTATGTATCAGTAAGCTAAAGATATACTAACAGGAGTCTTACTGGCAGATTTTCTTTCAACCGTCATAAGTTTCTGTTTACTTAAATTGAGACCATGACTAATATCACTTTAGGTGACAGATTTTTATTCTATATTTATAAATCTGGCAATGTAGACAAACCAGACTCCAGGTAACAACTTGGAAAGAAATCACAGGCCATTTATAAAAGATAAATTATATATTTAAAAACTCATGTGCAAATGTTACATATATTGCCTCATAAAAATAACTAGTAGTGGCTAGAATACAGTCTCTCACACTTTAGATAAAACTCTCGAAAACAGCAAGTTAGAGTAAGACAATACTGCCAGAGGAAGTCCTGTTGAAAGCAATAAAGGTGGCACTTACTTAATAGACTGAAAAATACTTTTCAATTTAGTTTTGTCATGGAAAAGGTTAACACTCCACATCTAGAATATCAGGGCAAACACATACTGTAAATTTGGCTATTGTCAAAAATAATATTCCTTTGTCTAAGATTTAACTAAAGGTACATGGATATTAATTCACATGAAACATTAAAATCAGAGTTAGTGTTATGTAACGGGGGAGCCTGTTCTCTGTTGAAGGACATCATGCTTGGTAAAGCAGAGGGTCAACAAAATCATACTCAGTGAGGTGGTTTGAGAAAGTCATTGCAACAATGGACTTAAAAACACAATGATTATAAGGTTGGCACAGAACCAGGCACTGTTTCATTCAGTTGTGCAGAGTTGTTATGTGTTAGAATCAATTCAATAGCACCTAATAATAAATACAACATTTTTATAGACTAGTCAGGCTTATTTAATTATAGATATAGAGTCTAGAATTGCATGTTTTATACATATGAGTGGTGGTGGTTATTTGCCGTGGAGTCAGTTCTGACTCATAGTAAACCTGTACAGGGTTTCCAAGGCTATAACCATTACAGGAGCAGAAAGCTTCATCTTTATCCCACAGCACAGATGGTAGTTTTGAAATACTGACCTTGAGGTTAGAAGCCCAATTCATAAGCACTCAATAAAATTCTACTAGAGCTCCTTATACATATGAGTAGACATCTTTAACTGACATTGGTTTACATTTTGAGTTTGGAAAATCAGAAATTTCAAAGCAAAAGGAAAATGTATTTTAGTGAAAGTATTGAATTTTAATGCATTTTTCAAGGAAGGCAATGGTCCAATAGACTAATAGAGTGAGTGTGCATACCAATGTAATAAGTGACCTGATTTTTAACTGAGGTCAGATAATTTGCAGTATGCAACAACCATGTCAATTTGTTCCTTTTCTCATCTCTTCTCAGGGTTTCAATTCATACATGTATAGATTCATTCCAAATAAAACATGTTTAAACATGTCTCACACCACTCATCTGTCAGTTTGCCGTACTGTGGTGGCTTGTGAGTTGCTGTGATTCTGGAAGCTATGCCACTGGTATTTTAAAT
>NW_006408577.1:8489630-8491269 GCF_000296735.1 Chrysochloris asiatica
GCACCTACAGGGAAGCCCAGTTAATACCACTATTATTCAAATTTATGCACCAACCACTAAAGCCAGTGAGGATGAAATAGAAGAATTCTACCAACTTTTTCAACCTGAAATCAATCAAGCATGCAGTCAAGATGTATTGATAATTACTGGTGATTGGAATGCAAAGGTAGGGAGCAAAGAGGAAGTAGTTGGAAAATATGGCCTCACCAGATGGAATACATAGAAATCAAATTGACTACATCTGTGGAAAGAGACAATGGAAAAGCTCCATATCATCTGTCAAAACAAGGCCAGGGCAGAGTGTGGAATAGACCATCAATTACTCATATGCAAATTCAAACTGAAGCTGAAGAAAATGAAAACAAGTCCATGAAAGCCAAAATATGACCTTGACTATACCCCACCTAAATTTAGGCTTGAATTTTTTTCTTCAGTTCCCCCAGCTTGAGAAATGCTGAGCGTGTTCTTCCTTTTTGGTTTTCTGATTTCAGATCTTTGCACATTTTCTAGAAATATTTGGCTTTATTTTCTCAAGCTGATCTTTGAGATTTTCTGTTCATCTCTTGTACCTCGTAATTTCTCCCATTTGCTTTAGCATCTCTACTCTGGAGAGCAAATTTCAGTGTGTCTTCTGACATCCATTTTGACCTTTTCCTTCTTTCTTGTCTTCTTAATGACTTTTTTGCTTTCTTCATGTATGATGATTTTGATGTCATTCCATAACTATTCTAGTCTTCAGTCTTTAATGTTTAATGTATCAAATCTGTTCATTAAATGATCTCTAAATTCAGGTGGGATATATTCAAGGTCATATTTGGCAAGGTCCATGTGTATAGTTATCTATTATGCTGTCTAAAAAAGGTATTTGAAATGAACAAATCACTGATTTTGCAGAATTCTATCATGCGATGTCCAGCATCATTTCTATCACTAAGGCCATATTTTCCAACTACTGATCCTTCCTCTTTGCTCCCAAGCTTTGCATTCCAATCACCAGTAAAGATCAATACATCTTTAGGCGCATGGGTGTTATCCATCACAGAGAGCATTGTTATAATCAGTACATGATTAGTGAAAGTGAAATGAGCTGAAATTGTTATATGGTGGTTGTGGTAGCGGTGGTAGTGGTTTTGTACTGTCGAGTCTGTCTAAATGTTCTGAGCTTATAAATCTTTACAGCAACAGAGAGCCTCATCTTTCTCCTTCTAAACAATTGGTGGATTCGAACTGCTGACCTTGAGGTTAACAGCCCAACACTTAACCATTATACCACCAATTATACCACCAGAGCTCCTTGTTATATGTTGGGAAGTGTAGTTGAGTCAGTTCTAACTCATAGTGACCCTGTATAAGGTTTTCAAGAAGTGTCTGTTGGTTTGAACCACCTGCCTTGTGATTCCAATCAGATCTTTCAGTCCTGTGTATTATCCTACAGTGCCACACCAGAACAGAAAACAACCAGAGATTGACATACATGGCAATACCTCCCTGAATTAAGTCAACAGAAAGAAGAAATGCTAACAAAGCAAAACTACAAGAACAAACTCAGAGACTCTGGGAGGGCAGTCTATGACCAAAACAAGTACAATGCAAAAAAAGGTGAACATGTAGGAACAGAGATCCAGACAATGAGAAGGTC
>NW_006408577.1:8498593-8523046 GCF_000296735.1 Chrysochloris asiatica
TGAGGGTGCGCCTGACCCAGGCCATGGTGTTTTCAATAGCCTCATATGGATGCGAAAGCTGGACAGTGAATAAGGCTATCAATCTTTACAGGAGCAGAAAGCCTCATCTTTCTCCCGCAGAACACCTGGTAGTTTTGAACTGCTGACCTTGTGGTTCATAGCCTGATTCATAACCACTACACTACCAGAGCTCCTTTTAGCCACTGAAAATATTATCGATAGCAGTGGAACATTGTCAGATACAGTGCTGGAAGACAAAAAACTTACGAAAAGTAATGGAACATGGTAAGATATACTACCAGAATATGTACCCCCTCAGATCAGAAAGCACTTACAATATGGCTGAGGAAGAGTCAAAGTAGAATTGACCATAATGACATATATATATGGAACAACAATTTGGGGACCTTCATTTGCTGGTGGGGCAACACTCAGAATGGAATGTATGTGGAATGTACCAAGTATGAATCTAGGAAAATTAAAAATTGTCAAAAATAAAATGAAATGCATAAAGATAAATATCTTAGGCACTAGTGAGCTGAAATGGGCTGGTTTTAGCCCTCTGAATCTGACAATTTTATGTTTTACTTGCCAGGAATGTCAAAATGAAAAGGAATGACATTGCATTCATTGCCAATGAAAAATTCAGGATCTATCTTGAAGTCAATGCTGTCTATAATAGGATAATATCCATATGCTAACAAGGAAGACAAAGGAGCCCTAGTAGCATTGTGGGTTACATGTTGGACTGCTAACCACAAGATCAACAGTGTGAGCCATCACATGCTCCATAGGAGAAAGATGAGGCTTAGTGTTGTTATAATGTTTCAAAGCATCAGAAAACCCATACTGGCTCACTATGAGTCAGAACTGACTTGTATGCACTCAACCACCACCACTCAATCCTTGTCTGTCAATTTGTCATACTGTGTCAGCTTGTGTGTTGCTGTTATGCTGGAAGCTATGACATTGGTATTTTAAGTACCAGCAGGATCACCAATAGTGAGCAGATATCAGTGGAGATTCCAGACTAAGAAAGACTTGGTAGAAGGAGAGGTAGACTACTTCTGAATGTTTAGTGACTGAAAACCTTACGAATACCAGTGAAACATTGTTTGCTATAGTGCCAGAAGATTATATTATCAGATATAATATCAGAAGAGGATTCACTCGTTTTGGAAAACACTCAAAACAGACAAGGGGAAAGATGCCTCCTCAAAGGAGAGTTGACCTCAATGATGTGAGGGTAAGTGAAAAAGAGGAAGATCCCTAATGACATGGATTAACATAGTGGCAGCAGCAATGGGCTCAATCATAGCAATAACAGTGAGGATGTCACAGGACAACGCCATGTTTCCTTCTTTTGTGCATAGGGTCACTATGAGGCTGAACCAACTTAATGCCAACTAATAACAACAACGGAGTCCTGGTGTGGCTCTGTGGGTTAATATGCCAGACTGTAAAGCCATTTGAACTGCAAGGTTGGCATTTCAAGCTCATCAGTCGCTCCTCGGAAACCCGATACAGGGTCACTATGGGTCAGAACCGACTCAATAGCACTTAACAACAGCAACAATAATAACAACAAAACCCACCACCGCAACCAGAGGAAGACTTGTTAATACCACTATAATTCAAATTTACACACCAACCACTAAACCAATGATGATGAAATTAACGAATCCTACAAAATTCTTCAGTCTGAAATAAATAAAAAATGCGATCAAGATGAATTGATAATTACTGCTGATGGAAATGCAAATGGTGGAAATAAAAAGGAAGCATCTGTAATTGGAAAATATGGCCTTGGTGATAGAAATGATGTTGGAGATCACATAATAGAGTTTTGTAAGACCAACAACTTATTTATTGAAAATATACATTAAACAACTTAAAATGTGACTATCCACATGCACCTCCTTAGATGGAATAGAAAGGATTCAAGTTTAATACAGAGGTGGTGAAGTAGCTTAATATCATCAGCCAAAAGAAACCTGGGGCAGATTCTAGAAACAGACCATCAATCACATATATTCAAGTTAAAGCTAAAGCTAAAGAAAATTAAAACAAATCTATGAGAGTCAAAATATGACCTTGAATATATCCCACTCAAAGTTATAGACCATTTCAGGAAGAGATTTGATGCATTAGACACTAACAGATGAAGACGAGAATAGTTGTAGGATAACAAGAACATTGTTGCAGACTGTGCAGAAGTTCGAGACCCTATAGGCCTGAGTGTAACAGATCTAGCCACTTGGCAGTTAATAGCAAATTGTTTTTCATCTTAGTGTTCAGTTATATTTATTTAATTCCAAACATGAGCCCTGGATGTCCACAGAGAAATGCAATATTCCTCTAAATTTCTAAGGTCAAGATTTTCCCCCTAGAACCAAGGCAGTTAAACTTCCTCAGAGGATGAACAAGGACAGGTTTACGGGGATTAAGCAGGGAGGCTCTGGAGAGGAACTGCCCGGGGTATATTCACTTGGAGTGGAGTGGTAAATTCTGGGAATATGGGATTAAGGACAATAGGGGCAACTCCCTCGGACCACCCTGGGTTCAATCAGTTTGATCCAATTGAAGGTTAAGCCCAGTAAAGAAGAAAGGAATATTGGTTTAAGTAAGGTTTACTGGTTTAACTCATCTTAAAGATTGTCTTGTCTGAATAATACCATTCTTCTTCTGTAAAGATCCCTCCCTGAAAGAGAGGAAATAAAAGAAGGACACAGACGTAAGCCTGGGGGCATTATTGCTTGCAGGGTATGAAGAGGTTGTCTGCCAGTTTTGCATCTACTCTGGTCTCCAAGTGTTTCTTTTCTCTATCGCCTCTCCAGACATCCCACCTAGAGTTAGTCCGAGAAGGGAAAATGTCAGCCACTGAGCAGTCTGTCTGGCAGCTTGCATCAAGCCCGGTTGTCTGTCTTCTTTGTATCTGTTTTCTCTGTTTTCTTTGTGTCTGTTCTCTCTCTCTCTCTCTCTCTCTCTCTCTCTCTCTCTCTCTCTCTCTCGCCATCGTCACCGGACACCCCATCTTCGGGTCCTCACCCCCTTGCCTAGGCCAGACCCTGGCAGAACATCATACAGGAAAAAAGCAAAAGGTCATTACAAAGACAAGAGAGAAATAAAAGACAGAAGTGGATGTCAAGCGAAAATCTGAAAGGTTTCTTAAGCATAGAGAAGCTAAAGTGAATGGCAGAAATGAGGAGGTAAAAGAGCTGAACAGAAAATTTCAAAGGGCAACTTGAGAAAACCAAGTAAAATACATACTGAAACGTGCAAAACATGGAGTTAGAATATCAAAGGGAAGAAAATGTAAAACATTTCTCATGTTGTAATAACTAAGGAAAAAAAAATCAAGCACTAACTTGTAATACTAAAGGATTCTATGGACAAAATATTGAAAGATGAAGAAAACATCAAAAGAAGATGGGAGGAATACACAGTGTCACTGTATCAAAAATATATGATAGATTGTTACCCATTTCAAGAAGTAGTTTATGATCAAGAACTGATGGTACTGAAGGACAAAGCTCAAACTATGAAATCAAGGCTCCAGAAATTGATGGAATACAAATTGAAATCTTTCAACAAATTGATGCAGTACTGCAGTACTCACCTATGCCAGGAAATTGTGAGGCACCTACTGGTCAACTGATTGGATGAGATCCAAATTTATTCCCAATCCAAAGAGTGGTTGCATGGAGTGAAGAAATCATTGAGCAATTTCATTAATATCACATGAAAGTAAACTTTTGCTGAAGATAATTTTTTAAATGGTGGCAAAAATATATGGAACAGCCAGAAGTTCAAACTGGATTCAGAAGAGGACGTGGGACTAGGGATATCATTTCTGACATCAGCTGGGTCTTGGCTGAAAGTAAAGAATACCAGAAAGTTGTTAACTTGTGCTATATTGACTATACAAAGACTTTTGAATGTGTGGATCACTACAGACTATGGATAACATTGTGTTGAATGGGTGTTCCAGAACCCTTAATAGAACTCACAAGGAACCTATGTGTAAACCAAGAGGCTATCATTTTATCAGAACAAGGGGAAGCTTTACAGTCTAAAATAAGGAAAGATGTGCAGCAGGGTTGTATTCATTCATCATAATTATTCTACCTATATGCTCAGCATATAGCCCAATATGTTGAATTATATGAAGAAGAAGGTAGCATTATAATTGGAGGAAAACTCACTAACAACCTGTGACATGACATGATACAGCCTTGCCTCCCAAAACCAAAGAGGACTTGAAATACTGATGAAGATCAAAGACTACTACCTTAAGTATGAATTGAACCTAAATGTAAAGAAAACAAAATTCTCACAAGTAGACCAACAAATAACATCATTGTAAATGGAGAAAAGACGGAAGTTGTCAAAGACTTCATTTTGCTTAGATCCACTGTCAATGCTCATGGAAGCAGCAATCAAGAAATCACATGACGTATTGCAAATCTGCTGCAAAAGACATCTTATAAGTGTTTAAAAAGCAAAGGTTTAAGGACTTTCTCAATTTGAGGACTAAGGTGACCCAAGACATAGTACATTCTATCACCTCATATGACAGTGAAAGTTGGACAATGAATAAGAAAGACTATGGAAGAATCAATGCATAAAAATTATCATGCTGGAGAAGACCAATAAAAGTACTATGTACTGCCAGAGGAAAAATCAAATCTGTCTTGGAAGTAGTGCATCCAGAATGCTCCTTAAAAACAAGGAAGGTGAGTCAGCATCTCTTATACTTTAGATGTGCTATGAGCATGGACCAGTCCCAGGAGAAGGACATTATGCTAAGTAAAGTGGAGGGCCAGCAAAAAAGAGGATAACCCCCTGAGATGTATTAATACATTTGAAGCAGCCTTGGGCTTAAACTTAACAATGCTTGCGAGGATAGAGCAGGGCCAGGAGGTGTTTTCTTTCTGTTGTACATAGGGTTGCTATGAGTCAGAACTGACTGGATGGCACCAAACAACAACTGCAACAACATAGTTCTATGAGATGAGAACTTAAAAATAACTTTCATTTGGTTAAAGTCAAGGTGCTGTTAAGCCTGCTGAATGTTCCAGGAATAATTTTTATCCTTGTCTGTGATGGATTATGTTTCAACTTGACTGGGCCATGATTCTGAGTGGTTTGGCAGTTATCAAGTAGTCAAGATATGCTATGAGCAGCCAATCCATTGAAAATGAATCTCCTTTGTGTTGTGACCTTCTTCCAGGATATAAATGGACATTCTGGAAAAACTCTCCTATTTTTGCTGCATCTGGCTCATCATCATTTGATCTTCAGCTGTTTGGATTTGAGCCAGTGGCTGCGATGTTACCTGCCAATACTGGGAGTCATTATTCTTTACATTCTGTGAGACAAAAACCATCTATTGTACCTGTCAGTCTTAAATTCATTCATCTTCACAGCCAACAGCCTGTTATCTGACGTGCTGATTTTTGGTTTGTCAGTCCCTACAATTATGTGTGTCAGGAAAAACCTCCAAAGTGACATCTGACCTATGGATTTGGAACTTGCTAGCCTCTAAAACGAAATGTGCCATTTCTTTGTGATAAACTCCTATATGTGAGGGAGCCTCTAAAATTGATGAAAAAATTCTATTATCTTTTAATCCTATTTTCCACAAACTTTTTGAAGGCACCTCAAATATACATATATAAACTTTACTGATTTTGCCTCCCTAGAAATTTCCAGCCTAATACATTGCCTTTCCAACTTCTAGAGTCCACTTGAATTCCTTGGATGCTGTACTCTAACTTTTTGTTTCTGTTATTTCATCTCATATGATATCATATGACCTTCTTGCCTCTGGGAATACATTCATGATCTACCAGATAATTTAAGATACTCTCCTACCCAAAGTCATTGATTTAATTGAATTTTCAAAGAACCCTTTTGTTTTGTTAGATAATATTCACTGATTCCAGGGTTTGGATGTAACTATTTCTGTGAATCAATCACAAAAATGATTCACATATGAAATGGAAGCTTTATTTTACAAACTAAATAAAATATACTAGAAGCTTATGTATTAGAAATTTTGCTTTTTATTTTATATCTTTCATTTTCTATACTAGGTTGTTTCACTGTTAATAAACATTCTCCAGATCAAAGCTGGTGCCTACATTTGTCTTCCATGTTTTAACATTATGTGATTATATAGTGACAGAATTATTAGGACTGCACATATTGAATGGTCCTGATGCAGCAAAGTCAGCTAGTATCTTGTGGGAAAATAATTTATGGGCAGTTCAGGCTAATTTATATGAAGAAAACATTCTCAAAGGTCTCAGGTATTTCCATTTAGTAAGTGCATTTTGTGGCTAGGAGAAGTGGAGTGAGAGGTTGGTTAAATTGACTCATTGAGTTGTCTGCTGAGATGAAATTGTAGAATTATTATATGTGTACTACTAATTAATAGGAGTATGAATGTTCAAAATAGTAAGATCAGGAGAAACTATGATATGGAGATGAGAATGTTCACTAATTAATTCATTTTCTTACAATACCTTGTGTGTTATGTTTCTTTTATCTCCCGACTAGAAAATAATCTCCATTAGAACAAGAAATATGTCTGTATTCTTTAATACTGTATTAATGTTTCACTTATACTAGACATTCAATAAATAATACATTTAGTTGGTTTTTGTTATATTGGTCAATTTGTTTTAATTTTTCAAATGTATGCACTTGAGAAGCTTATTAGGAAAAAGGAAAAAATATCTATACACCTATATCAATTGTTTTCTCTCACCTCAAAAACTTCTTCAAGATCAGTGGATTGTAACAAAGCAGACTCTTGGCTGTCATGTTGATTTTTACTCAGAGTGAATCTCTAGGACAAATTTGAAGTGTCCCATAGGGTTTCCAGGATTGCAAATCTTTATAGAAGTAGACTGTTACACCTTTCTCCCATGGAGTGATTGTCAACCTTTCTGGTTAAAAGCCCAGCATTTAAGCATTTAAGTCAGTGGTCCTCTTACTGTGGCATTGTTGTTGTTGTTAAGTGCCATCAAGTCAGTTTGGACTCATAGCAATCTGCTTCAGGTCTCTGAGGCTATAAGTATTCACAGGAGTAGAAAGCCTCATATTTTTCTTGTGGAGTGACTGGTGGGCTTGAACTGTCAACTTGTGATTAGAAGTCTAGTACTTATCTTACAGAGTCATGCACTCTGGGATTGTCACGTAGTTGTATATTTTCTATCAGTAACTAACACTGATATCTCTTCAAACTATATATATTTCACTTAATAATAACTAACAGATACTTTATTTTATTGAGGTGTCCAGTTGAAATTTGTCATGTCTCTAGGTTCCTTTGTCATGAGATGTAGCCATGGGACACACTTTCTGATTAATATGGTGTAATCAGTAATGTACTCATTAGGGTTCCAGGAAAGGTATTGTTTTCAGTGTAAAGAAATAGAGTGAATAGGAACATGTATTTTTGTTCCTCACCTTCTCTTCTTATTTCTGACTGAATGAAATATGAACTCATTACTGAGTGGAGAGTAGTCGTATTTTTCAAATACAACTCTGAAAGTGATAAAAAGCAAACAAAAAAAGGAAACAAATAAGCAAGCTAGTATGGCGGACCTTGGACTTTGATGATTTTGTGGAGTGACTGCACCAGCCATGGAGCTTATACCTCTGTACTTCTTGTCACTTGAGGAAAAGTAAAATTTATTTATTAGACTATAGGTTCTATTGTTGTTGTTAAGTGCTTCTGAGCTCATTTCTACTCATAACGCCCTGTAAAGAGTTTCTGAGGAGCAGCTAGCATTGTTAAACTGATACTGAAAGGATTGTGTATTTTTAACCCAATTCAATTCCTTGAAAGGCAGATAACGTTATAAGGCAAAAAATATTAAATTCTTTAAAAATGTTTGTGTTGAATTCTGAGGTGTCTAGATGGTAAGAAAGAGGAAACTGTTATTCAGTGAATATCCAGTTCTTATAGTAAAGGAGTCTGCTTCATTAAAAAACTAACATTTATTGCACCATTAACTTCTAAACATTCAGTAATTCAAAAATGGTGAAATTGAAATATGTCACCATCACATCCATATACAAACAAAGTACTGGACCCTATGGTTCAGTTAAGCATATTTGTTTATAAAATATCCAGAATTTTAAGGCGATTTTAAAGAGTTCATGGAAAAATCCCCTTATCTTTTATTAATTTAATTTATCTATGAAAATTTTTAAATTCCCTCATATTATGTATTTATACATGAATGGATTACTACTGTTGGGAAAAATTTTTAAATCTAGCAAAAAAACATAATATTTGCTCCTGATACTAGATTTTATTTTGTTTATTCTGGAAACAAAGTTACTTCCTTGGATTTCAAACTTTGAAACTATGATGGCACTGAAGTACCAGTGTAATTTTTAATTAATTTTTAAAATTGATTTTGCCTAATAAATGAGGGTCCTTATGATCTAATGACTCAAAATGTTCTTCCTATCAATTAAATGTTTTTCATCTGTTCTTTATTTTATTTCTATACGTTCCATTCATTCCTTCTAGAAATAACAATGTAAAGTTACACTATTGCTTGTATGATTCCTTAAATATTTTATATTTTCTCTAATACTCTTTTCTTTTTGTTCCATATTCTGGAAGGAATTTTCAATATGACTTTCCTATACTTGATTGAGGTGACACTGTAATATAAACCCTGATTGCTAACCACAAGATTGGCAATTCAAGTGACTCTAGTTCAAACCTACCTGTCTGAAAAACCCTATATAGGGTCACTATGAGTAGAAACCAATTCTATGGAAGTGGAATTCTCTGTTTGGAAAAACCTATTGTTGTTCATTTATTTTATTGTAGATTGTATATTTAATATAATATTAATTTCAAGAGTTCTTCAAACTGTGGTATGGAAAGTAAGTTGTGTTTTTGTTCTGGATTTCTGAGAACAAGACTACAAAAGAGATTCAGTTGGGACTTGATGCTAACTAAGCCTCAGGAAACATGATGTAATTTATTATGGATATGCAGTTAGGCTAATCAGAGTCTCAGGTACAAGGGTCTCCTGAGGACCCAATGCTGACTAAACCTCAGATAGCAAGGTACAATTTGCCAAGATCATGTGGTGAGGCCAATAAAAGATCAGAAGCATGAAGCTCAAATTGAACCTCCTGATTGCTCCAAGTGAACATCTGATCTTGAGAGCACAGTACATCGTCTCAGGAGATGGATGCTTAGTGATAGACTTTCCTGGACCTTTTCCGATTCATCTTTTCATTTGAATCCTGGCTTTGTTATGTTGATATTTTTTGTTTCAAGTATGGTATTTTCCATGAGTTCTGTAAGTCATTTTAACAAATTATTTAACCCAATAGGATTAGTAAGGTTTAGGAGGGATGCTTAGTCTAAAATGAAGGGAGTCAGTTTGCAGCTAGGAACCTGAAGGAGTAATTGCTGTTGTTGTTGTTATTGTTAAATGCCATCGAGCTGGTTCCAATTCAGAGCAACCCTGTACATGGTTTCCAAGATGCAAATGGTGGATTTGAACTGTTGACTTTCTTGATGGTAGTCCAGTGCCTATCCTATAGTATAGTCCAATGCTTATCTGCACCAAGACTCTAAAGAAGTAATAGAAAACTCCAAACATGAGGTAAGCTTTTATTAAGTGGAGAGAGTCATAAGGACTTACAGTTTTGTGTCCAGTACCTGCTGGCCAACCCTCTGGTGGCTCAGGATGAGAAAGAGAACATAGGGTCTGAACTGTACAGGAAAGGGAAGCTGAGATTTCTAAAGAATGCAGCTGGAAGGTGAAGTAGAATTTGCTATTCCCTGTACAAGTTGACATCAGAAGTGAGTCATTTTCATCTCCTTGGGCTCGTTTACACAACTGGTATAGTTGGCAGGATTCTCAGAGTGGATACTGACAGCACACTTAATCTTCTTTAACCTCTCTTTTTTTAGAAGAATCCCATTCATTTTTTATGCAATATTCTCTAGAATATTCCTGAAATTTGAATACCCACATTAAGTCTATTTCGTGGGAACAAGATTGTTTATTAGCACAGCACACTTTCCCTCCTTTAGCATCTTCATTCCACTTACTTTTGTTTCTCATTTATATGTGTAAATGATATTATAAGTTGAGAATACCTGACAGCTTGTATGTATTCCCTTAGTAACTATTCAGTTCACCTTGTGGGAAAGTCTAGATCCAATAAGAAAATCCAGTTTGAGAATCAGGGGACAATTATTGTGTGTTAAGTATCAAGTGAAAACTCTAGTAGAGTTTGCAAGGATTTAGAGAAATCAAAAAATACATTTATTTATAGATATAATATTAACTAACACATCATATTTCTACTTTTTAACTTCTTGTCTTGAAATAATTTCAGACTGAATGAAAATTTTCAATAATTTTATAATTTTTGTATT
Organism: Chrysochloris asiatica; assembly: GCF_000296735.1. Classification (NCBI taxonomy): domain Eukaryota; kingdom Metazoa; phylum Chordata; class Mammalia; order Afrosoricida; family Chrysochloridae; genus Chrysochloris; species Chrysochloris asiatica. The sequence continues at coordinate 8,509,029 of NW_006408577.1, forward strand.
CCTTCACCTCCATTCAACAAATTGTGTGTATGCACACACACATAGAAATACAAAGGTGAGTCAAAAATTACCCACATTGTGGCTAGAATTTATTTTAATCAACTTTTAGAAAAGACAAATACATCGTTTTTGGACATAATCTCCATACTTTTCAATATACTTTGTCAATCTGTCAACAAGCTTCTGCATTCCCTTATTAAAACATGTTTTAGACTAACTGAGTGCCCCAAATGCACCACTCTCTTCACTTCTTCATCAGAGGTACACCTTTCCTCAAAAAGATGTTTTCAGTGGACCAGACAGGTGACAGTCCAATGGAGCAAGATCAGGACTATAGGGAAGATGCATTAACACCCAAAACAAAGTTTTTGCATAGTGTTAACAGCATGGGCAAGGTGTGCTTATGTGCATGATCATGCAAAATCACAATTCCCTTTTATAGCAGTCATCTGCATTTAATCAGATGTTTAAGCTTCAGCTTTTCAGTAAGCATCTCACTGTAAGAAAAACTGTTGATTGTTGAAACTTTTTCTTGATTAGTATTCCAATACTGGCCCTTGATAATACCAGAAAACTGTAAGCATCAATTTTCCAGCTGATGGCTGACTTTTGAACTTTTTCTTGGTCAGCGATAGAAGTTGTTCCATTCCACACTCTGCCTTTTACACTCAGGCTCATAGTGATGAATCTACCAGTAAAGTTTATTTTTAAAGAAACATTTCCATTCATTCATGTATTGGTCCAAATTTAGTTTGCAGATGTCCAAAGTTTCTGTTTATGCTCTTCCTTGAATCATTTTGATACTCATCTCTCACAAACCTTTCTAAATCCAAGTCATGGATTTTGTCATTGGCAGATTTGCATATTATTTGCCACATAATCCATCCTCACTCTTCTATTCAACAGAATCATTTCACATGCATGCTTAGTGTTGCCATCAGCTGTGGACATGGACAGGCCTTTTAATATAACCCCAGTGCAAATAATTTTTGACTCACTCTGTGCAAATATGTTGCACAAACACACACATATATTTTGTTTCTGAAACATTTACCTCATTACTTCTAAACAATTAACCAGCATTTGTTAGAAGAAGAGATATTCTCATATAATTGCTTTACTTTCAGAATATCAAAACATTGGCAAAATAGTACACAGAATTATTGTACGTCCTTCTTTCATATTCCTGAAATATTAACATTTACTACACTTGCTTGACACATATTTTTTTTTTTTGTCTGAAACATTTCAGAGGAACCTGCAGATGAAATGCCTATTTATCTCTAAATACTCCATCACAAATTTTCAAAAAGTAGGAATATCAAATAACATAATCATAGAACAATTACAAAAATCAACATATTAATATTGATAAAGAATCACTATCTACTATACACACCTAATTGATGGATTGTCAATTGCCCCCACTAATATCCTTTTTCTGTCTAAGAGTCTAATCCATAATTTAATGCTGCTTTTAATTGACATGTCTCTGGTCTCCTCTATCTGCATTATCTCTTTGGTCTTACATGACCTAGTAATTTTAACATCCATGACAATTCTAACTGAAAAAAAAAAAATTACTAATATGATGATTGCACATGATGATTTTCTCTTTCTACTATGTAATAGTTTGAAATTTATTACAAAGAATTTTTTCTTTTCTCACCTATTATTTGTTTATTCATTAGTTTGTATATATCAAATTTTAATATATCAGCAAAAAATGTCCATTCTTAACTTTATGATGTTTTCTTGTCTAAGCAGAACTATGTTCCTGTAGTGTTGGGAAATATTCTCAATAGGGATGCTGAAAGGATAGTCAAGGTGGATCAACAGGCTGCTGCCGTTAACTTCAGTCAAACTGGTTTCAACTCATAGCACCTTGTATAAGGGTTTCCAAGGAACTGCTGGTGGGTTTGAACTGCTAACCCCTGGTACGTAGCCCAATGCTTGTCCTAAAGCACCATTGCAGGACTCACCAGGTGAATAATCATAATTTCCAGGTTTAATATTGAGAAAATGGACTATGAGACAGCTCTTTAGCTATGGGCCCACATATTAGAAAGAGAGAAGTATTAACTAGGGAATTTGGGGGTCCCTGGTTTGTTGCTTTAAGGAAACATTGGACTACTAATGACGAGGTCAGTGGGTGGTATTAAAGTCCACTATCTGCTCTGTAGGAGAAAAATGACTCTTTCTGTTCCCACAAAAATTTAGAGCTTTAGAAACACTATGTAAGGTCACTGACTCAATGGTACTTAACTGCAACAATTGCATCAGAACTGACTCAATGGTATTTCACAGCAAAATCTGCATATACACAATCAAAAGAAAATCAGTTGTTTTCAAGGGTTGATTGTTCCAAGGATAAAGGTCAGGTACCTATTATGCAAACATGTGCTGACCACCAACCATTTAAATACTTAAATTTACTGAATTTATTCACATCCATATGACTTATGCTTCTTTGACAGTGAACACAGAGTTTCTAAAACGGTCTGCTGGAAAGAGTTGTTGTTGTGTAGTTGTTAAGTGCTGTCCTGTGGGTTACAACCCATAGCAGACCTGTATAGGGTTTCCAAAGAGCAACTGGAGAGATTGAACCACCAGCCTTGTGGTTCAAAACAACTTTGCAGTTCAGTGCTAACCCACAACGTCAGTGGTTTCTAAATAATATATTCTTGGTTTCAGCGTCCTGTATATGTTTCATTACATTCTTTTTATTTCTCCAAATAATGAATCTAAATCTATTTCATTGTTTAAAATCACTTTTCCTATATCACCAGTCTGTTCCTGTTAGAAATTCTATGTATCTACGTATTTGAGGCCTTTCAAAATTGGAATAAAAACCTTATTGTGAATTCTAAAATTTAGTATTAAAATTTACCCTTATTTTTAAATATTACAAAATGTTTTTTTTGATCAATTGTCAATTTATAGCAGTCAGTTTAAAATCAAATTACCTTGATTACATCTTGCATACCCTAAGAATGTTACATAAATTTATAAAAGACAAAATGCTAGTTATACTACCATGAAATCAGAGAAAATAGAGAAGAAAACATAAGACCACAAAAACATACAGGTCATACTCTTATTTTCGCTGCCATCATTTATATTTAGTTAGAAAATCTCAACAGGCTTGCAGAAATTAATAATTAGATAATATCTGAGGATGAGAAAGCATTACTAAGGAAATATGTTTATAACATTGTATAAAACAGTTTGCTGAATATTTTCTTCTTTCCTTAACCCTTCATTTCTTTTTCATCCTGCTCTTTGCCCTGGTTGAACAACCTTTCATGAATTATAACAGTGGATTTCCTGCTCGCTTGTTTCTAGTTAAGGTTAAGTTATGGGAGGTATTAACTAAAATTTGGAAATTAGGAGAGGAGGAATATAGGTCTATTTCACCTAGGATATTTCTCCACCAGAATAAAAAGGGCTAGTTTTATAACTAAATTGAAAGACATAATTCCTCTCCTATAACTATTTCCTCTAGGCAATTGAGTCATGGCTCCTACCCATTGAGCATAATATTTAAGAGATAGCAATAGCTCCCAAATATTGCTACATCTGAGGAACTACTTACTACCTTTTTCCTTGATTACATAACCCTGCCTATTTATTCATTAATAGATTCCTTATTAACCTTTGTTAAGCACAAGAGTTATCATGTAATTAAGTTTACTCAGTGAAGTTCCAGTACTCGTTTTTTCTTCTGCTGTTCTTATTAATAGCAGAGTTGTTGTTGTTGTTAAGCGCCATGGAGTAGTTTTCGATGCATAGAGTATCAGTGATTAAATAGTAAGTGATGTGCTCATCTTGTGAATAGTATTATTTGAGTATATTGTGTATTTTTACTGTGATCATGACAAATATAGGCCATTATATAAGCATGTGATATACTTGATAATTATTTACTAAATTGAGTGTGAAGATAATAATTTTATTTCTTAATAAACAGATTATTAACAAAATAGCCATCAAGAAGTCATTTTGAAACTTAATCTTAAAAAACTTTTATAGACACGTATATAAGTAATTTGGTGTTAAAAGAATAAGAGCTTAAACTTAATTTGTTATTTAATTCAGATATAGCTGTATAGTTGTTGTTGTGTTAGGTGCCATTGAGTTGGTACCAACTCATAGCGACACTATGCACAACAGAATGAAAAACTGCCCAATCCTGAGCCAACCTCACAATTGTTGCCAAGTTTGAGCCCATTGATGCAGCTTTGCCATTTGGTCTCATGGGGATTCTTTGCCAATCCATCTCACTGAGGGTCTTCCTCTTTTTCTCTGACCCTCCATCTTACCAAACATAATATCCTTCTCCAGTGACTGGTCCCTCCTGACAATATGTCCAAAGTATGAGAGACGAAGTTTGCCCATCCTGGCCTCCAAGGAGCACTCTGGCTGCACTTCTTCCAACACAGATCTGTTGGTTCTTTTGGCAGCCCATGGCACTTTCAATATTCTCCTCCAACACCATAACTCAAAGACATCAATTCTTCTACAGTCTTTCCTATTCAATGCCCAGCTTTCACATGCATATGAGGTTATTGAAAATACCATGGCTTGGGTCAGGCACAGCTTATCCTCAAGTTGACACCTTTGCTCTTCAACACTTTAAAAAAGGTCTTGTGCTGCAGATTTGCCTAATGAAATACGTGGTTTGATTTCTTGACTGCTGCTTCCATGAGTGTTGATGGTTGATTCAAGAAAAATGAAGTTCTTGACAGCTTCAACTTTTCTACATTGATAAAAATGTTGTCTATTGGTCCAGTAATGAGGATTTTTGTTTTCTTTACATTAAGATGTAATCCATATCAAAGGCTGTGCTCTTTGATCTTCATCAGAAAATATTTTAAGTCCTCTTCAGTTTCAGCAAACAAGGTTGTATCATCTGCATGTCACAGGTTGTTAATGGGTCTTTCTCCAATCCTGATCCATGTTTTTCTTCATATAACTCAGCTTCTCAGATTATTTGCTCAGCATACAGGCATAGTAAACCATGTGGCTGTCATATTCAAAATGGCCAATACCAGTCCATTTCAGCTCACTAACTCCTAAGATACTGATGTTTACGCATTCCATTTCATTTTTGACAATTTCTGATTTTCCTATATTCATACTTCATGCATTCCATATTCCAATTATTAATGGATATTTACAGCTGTTTCTCTTCACTTTGAGTTGTGCCTCATCAACAAACGAAGTTCCTGAGTGCTTTACTCCTACAGACTTTACTCCATTCATGTCATCATGGCCAACTCTACTTTGAGGAGGCAGCTCTTCCATAGTTGCATTTTGAGTGACTTCCAACCTGAGGGGCTCATTTTCTGGCACTATATCTGACAGTGTTTCTCTGCTATTTATAAGGTTTTCAGTGACTAAATATCAGAAGTAGTTTGTCACTCTTTCTTCCTATTCTGTCTTCGTCTGGAAGCTCATCTAAAATCTGTCCACGATGGGTGACCCTGCTGGTATTTAAAATATCAGTGGCATAGCTTCCAGAATTATAGCAACTCATAAGCCACCACAGTACGACAAACTGACAGATGAGTGGTGAAGCTGAATAATAGTAAATGCTTAATGAATGAATTCATTTAGCTCATGAAGTGACTTTATAATTGAAATGACTGTCTAATTAATGACTTTTTATATAATTTTGTAGGCAGATTATCTAGTAATATTATCATAATCTAAAAATTTTATATGTTGTTAATTTCATATGCTTCTATCATGAAATGTCAAATGGTCTAAATAACCTATAACAGAGTTCCTGATCTTATTGTCACACCTTCTAAGATACTTAACATCTTTACAGTTTATAAAAGTAGAATCAATAGACTCAATGATATTCCTTCATTATTAATCCTTTTGTGAAGACATTTTAACTAGGAACAGTTAATAATAGACACTCTTTGTTTGTTCTAACTGTTGTTGTTTTTGCTAAGTGTAGTTGAGTCATAGCAACCATGTATAGAGTTTCTCAGGAGTGGCTGCTGGGTTTGAACTATGACCTTGTGGTTAGCAGACCAATGTTTATCCTACAGCACCACACCAGGACTCTGTTCTAGTTGTTAGGAGGGTCTATTTGTTGCTTTAGACTGCTTACTATGAAAAGTTCCCTAAAGTTAACTTTGTTGTTGTTGTTAAGTGCCGTCGAGTCGGTTCCGACCCATAGCGACCCTGTACAGGGTTTCTGAGGGTGTAAATCTTTACGGGAGTAGAAAGCCTCATCTTTCTCCCGCAGAGCAGCTGGTAGTTTCGAACCACTGACCTTAAGGTTTGCAGCCCGATTTGTAACCACTACGCTACCAGAGCTCCTTAAAGTTAACTTTATCACCTATCAATAATACATAAACTATTAATTTTGCAAATACAACTATTTTTTTCCAATGAATTAATAATATACATGCATGGATTTCTTCTGATATTTTACTTTCTTTCCAGCAATGCTCAATTTGCTCCACTAAATTAGTCTCTGAGCTTTCAAGAACCTAAAGCAATGAAGAAAAGAAATGGGCTATACACCTCACTGTTGACAGGTAATATATGAATATGGTGAATTATTTTCTAATCACTCTGTGCTAAGCATATTATATTTATATTATTCATATGAAAAAAGTTAATATATCAACAGAATTTTTTTACAGTAAATTTACAGGAATATTTTATTTAAATACTTTATTATTCTCAAAGGTCATTTTGCTGTAACTGCTAATGGAAAAATACTTTATTGCTGTTCCTACTACCTTTGATCAGAATACTTTAAAAATCAGGAAAACATTCCAAATAAGTATTTGTTTGAAGTCAGTGGTGAACTATCATGAAAGCTAAGACTTCAGGAACAAAGTCTCTAGAGAAAATAAAAACATATTAATAGAAACTTAATTTTCTATAACACTTTTCTTCTTGAGTTATGTGCTGATTTACAAGTGACACAGAATTGAGCATTCAAGAAACTGAGCAGAAAGTGGCAATTGCAGTACAGTGCTTGGAAGACAAAAATTTGATTGCAAGATACGGAAAGCAGGAAAGTCCTTGATAAATATTCCAAACTTCCCGTTAAAGTTTTCTATAATGAAATAAAAGAACATGGTGGCATAAACGTTAAGCACTCAGCTGCTAACTGAAAGGTTCTGGTTCAAACCCACCATCCAATTCAAAGGAGTAGAGACTTAGTGATCTAATCCCATAAAGAGTAGTAGCGATGGCAGTGCTGTGCTGTGGAGTTGGTTTGGACCCGATATAGAATGTCTGAGGCTATAAGTCTTTACAGGAGCAGAAAACCTCACCTTCTCCTCCAGAAAAAAATGCTGATTCAAACTGCTGATCTTATGGTTAGCAGACCAACCCATTACCCACTAGCAACCAGAGTCCTTCCCATAAGTATCTGCGCTGGTGGTGGTGGTTGTGTACCACAGAGTTGGTTCGGACTCCTAGCAATCCTGTATAAGGTCTCTGAGGCTGTAAATCTTTGCAGGAGGAGAAAGCCTCATCTTTTTCCTTTGGAGTGAATGGTAGATTAGAACTATTGTCCTTGCAATTTTCAGCCCAGTTCATAATATACTATGCTATGAGGTCACCTTTCATAGAGATTGTTGTTGTTGTTGTTAAGTGTTGAATCAGTTCTGACTCACAGTGACCTTGTATAGGATTTCCGAGGAGCTGCTGGTGAGATTGAACCACTGACCTTATAGTCTAACACATTAACCCACATGTGCCACACTAGGACTCCAGAGATGTTTTGTTTTGTTTTTAAGTGCCATTGAGTTGGTTGTGACCCCAAGTGACTCTGGATAGGGTTTCTGAGAAGCAGCTAGTAAGCTTGAACCATCGACTTTTGGTTCAAACAGACTTTGCAGTTCAGCATGTTAACCCACAATGCCACATACATATTACAGCCTAGGAAATCCTATGGATAAATTCTAGTCTGACATATAGGGTTCCTAGGAATAGACCTGATAGTATTGAACAACAGTAGATTCTTTATTAATTCTTAACAGGAATAAATACAAGACAAATATAAACATAGGTCACCTAGGTGAGGGAAGTCATCAAAGATGCCATGAAAAGTTTTCCAAAGTTACACCTCCATATAATGACTTTTTATAAGGCACAGGAAACAAAATAATCTCCTCCCAAAAGCACAGTTACAAATCCATGATAGGACTAAGGAAACCAGGGATGGGACAATTACAAATAGGGAGGCTTAACAGACTCTCTCTGAGACTCTTAGAATATGACATAAGAACAAGGTAACCATTAAGTAATGTTCCTGTAAGAGCTGGCTAAGGGATGTGGCCCCAAACTTGCTCTTAAATACACTCTGTTTCAAACTCTGGTAATTCATCTGTCAAAGATTCATAAAGTACTTGAGAAATATTGGTATCTGAACACTTATACCTAGTAACAAAGTCAGATTAAGCTCTGAATGTCTGGAGTCATTCACAGGCAAAAAACTGTCAAATATCATGATCTACAACAAGATACAATCCTCAGCCAAAAGAACAGATTGAGTAAAAATGATGTATCACTATTACAATGTCCTTCCAGAAAATCAGTTTATTCTTATTTGATGAACCATGGTCAAATGCTTTCATAAGTGAGTTCAACCAAGATTCCAACCAGAAAACTCAAGCCACATAATTATTTAAAGAACACAGTAAACAATAAAAATCTTTCAATTTGGTTTTTATGTGTCAAGTAAATTGATAACTGTGGGAGAAATATGTGGTTTTCTGCTCTTGCAAAGATTTAAAACTTTGGAAACCCTAAATAGTGTCACTATGAGTCAGAACCGGCTCAATGGCACTTAACAGCAACAACATATTGATCTGGTGCTGTTTAAGTGCCATCGAGTTGTTTCTGATTCATAGCAATCGTTTATAGGACTTCCAAAGCTGTAAATCTTTGTGGGAGCAGAATGCTTCATCTTTCTTCCACATAGCATCTGGTGGATTCAAACTGCTAAACTTGTGGCTCTCAGTTCAGTGCTTATCATACAGATCTATGATAAATTAGACAAAAGTAAAATTGTTGCAATAAAAGGATAAAGTATTTCAGAGTAAGTCAATAAAGTGAGTACAAAAATCTATTAAAGAAAAACTTTTGAATACTAGAGTTCAAATCCACCAGCTGCTTGCTGGAAACCTAATACAGGGTTGCTATGATTCAGAACTGACTTGAGAGTACTTTTCAACAAGTATACTCCTGGAGTTTTGGTGTGGCACTGTAGAATAAGCACTGGACCGCAAGGCTGGTTTGAACCACAAGGTTGGCATTTCAAACTCATCAGCCACTCCTCCAAAAACCTATACAGAGTCACTATGATTCAGAACCAACTCAAAGGCTCTTAGCAACAACAACACAAATGCAGTCTTGATGCAATGATCTAGGATAAGCATTGAATGGCTAACTGAAACGTTGGCAGTTCAAATCTACCAGCTGCTCCTCAGAAACCCTATATAGAGTAGCTATGAGTTGTAACCAGCTCAATGGCAGCTATTAACAGCAGAAGTATCAAAAAAAGAGACTTAAAAAGTGTGAAGATAATTTGTTTTGTGGTAAAATAATTCAAGGTTATAAAGGTCAATTAATTTCAATTTATTGATATAACATGATCCCAATACAATTATCAGAAATTAGTTTTTGTTTTCATTTTCTTTAGCTTTTACATTTTCAGTGGAGACAGACATGTTGACATTAAAGTTAATAATGAAAGTTGAGCATACAAACTTAGTTAGGAAGTCTCTAAAAAGGAAAGGCATTAAGATTGGACAACTCCCTACCAGATATTAAAACATCCATGTTGCTGTTTGCTGTCCGTTCGATTCTAAGTCAGAGCAGCCATTTTTGGCTGAGTAGAACTGCCCCTAACTTTTCATAGAATGAGTATTGGTGTGGCGCTGTGGGTTAAGATGCTGGACTGTAAAATTGGTTTGAACTGCAAGGTCAGTGGTTCAGGCTCACCAGCTGCCCCTCACAGGGTCACTATGAGTTGAAACCAACTCAATGGCACTTAACAACAACAACATTTTTCACAGGACTAGATTGCAAAGTTGTTTTTTATTCCACATCTTGGCTGGTAGGTTTGAACCTCTACCTTTTGGTTAGCAGCCAAGCTTTTAACCCTTGTTCCATCAGGACTTTTCAAAAACATAATACACATTATTGAACTTAGTTGAGTTGTTGTTTAGTGCTGTCATTTCTGACTCATAACAACCCTGTATAGTGTTTCCAAGAAATGGCTCGTGGCTTTGAATGGCCAACCTTGTGGTTTGCAGTCCAGTGCAGATCCTACAGTGCCACACCAGTGGAGTAGTACTTAAAAAACAATCAAGCAGAGCCATCAACAGAATAGAAATTCAATAGATACTAGGACTAATCTGATCATATTGGCCTTCTCAAATAATTAGGGAATAATATTTATTTTAATAAAAATATTAGAGGGATAACAGAATAGCTACTTGACAAAAAGAAAAGAAAAAAAAAAAATGCAACCACAGCTGTCATCACATGAAAGAAGAACTCAAACCAAATTGGTGATTTGATTGCAAAAAATAAAATCATACAAATACAAATTTATTATTTTTTTTGAAGAATGCAAGGGAAACTATCTCTCCATCAGACAAATAAAATACTGAGGAAAAAAATTGGGATATAAATCATAAATATAGCTACATTCCTAATAATTAACATCTCTGAAGCTTGAGAAAAACTAAAGCAAAATAAAAAAAAAAAAAGGAATGAGGTAAATATAGAATTTCTAAAATATGTTTTTAAATGGCCTTAAAAAAGATATTCATTTTCACTTATAATAAGAAATACAAATAAAAACTGACTGAGATGATTTCTCAGTCTAACAAAAATTGGAAAGCTTGACAGTATACTTCTTTTCTTAAACATTTTATTGTGAATTTATTGACGGTTTACAGACAAGATCATCAATTTAAAATTTAACGAATAATATACTTTGTTTAATCTCGAAGACTGCATTCCCTCCATGGAACAAGAGTTATCCTGTTTCCTTCTTGTAGCTCTTGTTTTCACTCCACCCACCTTCTCATCCCTTCTCACTTTTCTCCTTCAGTACGTGTTGTCCCTTTGATTTTGAATGGTTGAACATTCCATCATTTATAGTGAGCATATCCTTATAGTGTTATTGTTACCCCTATATACCTATCTACTATTTGGCTGAAAGTTTGGTCACAATGGTGCTTTCCAGACCTGAAGTGTGGTTGTGGTCCATAGTCTCAGGTTCCTCCAATCTTTCCTCTTTTTTGACAAGAAAGCTGACCTTTTTCCTTTTTTAAAAAAAAATAATTTTGAGTTTTGTTCCACATATTCTGCCACTGTATCTAAGAACTTCTAATGTGATCAGTTGGTTGGTCATGGAAGATGTGCCATCTAGTTCTGGTCTCAGAGCTGTGGAGACTAATGTTCACATGTGCCATTAGTCCATTGGACTAATTGTTCCCAAGAATCTTAAATTCTCACCAGCTTTCTTTCTTCTGCCTATAGAGAGACCCATAGACTGCACCTTAGACTGCTACTTGTGAGCTCTTAATAGCCCAGATGCTGCTCATCAAAATAGAATGTAGAAGTAGAACATTGTTTTTGTGGACTATGCTATTCCAGTAGACCATGGGATCTACCCTCTAGCTAGTGAAGTACTTTCCCCTCCTTCCCACCCTGGTAATCATAAAATGTTTCTTTTAGTCTGGAAATCTTTTGTAAATCTTTTACAATAATGGTATCATAACAATATTTGAAAATATGCTTGTTAGGCAAGGCTATTATAAAACACACTCTTATACTGGCATCAGGAATGTAATATTGCATAATTTTTATGGATAATAAGAAAAGGAAATATTCTATATCTAGTAAAATTATAAATTAACAACTTTTGATCCAACAATCCCAGTTTCTAAGAATTTGCCATGATCTTACATTTCCAACACTGTGAAAATGCACAAGCATATGATTATATGCTACAAGATAGTGATTGAAAATAATTGGAAATTATTTAACTGTCCTTGATCTAAATATTAGCTTATTATGCTGTGGTTCAGTCACATAACTTTGCATGACATAGCTACACAAAAGAATATGTGGTGATTTCTAGAATATTTTGCTAAGTAAAAAAGATATAAAATGAAAAGAGCATCCATATTATACTATATTTTGTGTAAATAGGGAGGAGTGCATAAGAAAATATACACATATCTCATAATATTTGAGAAAAGGAACTCAAATGAAAAGCATTTTAAATGTGTTACATCTAGAGGAAAAGAAAACAGATCAGTAGTATAAAACACATTTATGAACATATTTTTGGTCGATTTTGACTTTTTGAACTAGGTTAATGTTTTTATACTTCTAAAATTAAGTTAAAAAATTAAGTAGAAAATTATCTAAATTGAAATAAAAAAACAACAACACCCCAACAACAAAGCAAATGACTTAAACTGTATTTCAAATACACTCACTCATTACTTACTAACATAGTTAGGTTTCAAATACCAGATCATTCATTATTCAAAATTCGTTTTATACAAATGTCCCAGAATCCTTGTTGCCTGTGTCTCTCCCTGGTGGCTCACAACCTGTAGAGTAATTACAGCTTGTCTCAGGTACACTGGGCTCCCGTTTCCTATTATACTCTTCCAACTACTGCACGGATTGGGGTTGATTATCATTGTGTTCAAGTTTTACCCACCACCCACCACCTCCTGGTGCTCCCCTAGATGGGGATCCCACTTGTCCTCCACTTATCCTGATTCACAGGCCTGCATGGCCACCTCCTCACTCCCCTGACTCCTTGCCCACTTATAATCTCATGTTATCTTGCCATCACACTGTGATCACATAACCAGACTGAGATGTTACTGATGAAAGAAAGAAGGCATACCATAACCAGTTGGAAGCTGTCCCTAGTGTGGTCCATTCATTCATCGTTAGGGCTTCCATGATATCATTCAGGGAACCTTGCAGAATGTGCCCCAGATCCAGCAATAGTCCACATGGGCCCTGACCTATTGTTGGATAATGAGATAGTAGATAAGTAAGAAGTAGTTCTAAATAACTACACTCATGAGGGGAAACAAACAAACAAGTAAAAGTAATTTTGGGGTTTTGTCCAGTCAACGACACTCCAATTACATATGAACTCTAATTCATAGGTTTGTTATTTTTTTATTGATTGATTGTTGTTGTTAAGTGCAATGGAGTAAATTCTAATTCATAGCAACTGAATAGAGTTACTTAGGCTATAAGTCTTGAGTCGGAAGAAAACCTCATCTTTCTCCCATGGAGTGGCTGGTGGGCTTAAACCACTGACAAGTATGACTAGTAGTCAAGTGCTTAACAGATCCACCACTTTGAAACCATTTTTTGAATACTATAAATGCAGTAGAATCAAAATACATATTGATATATTGTGAAACAAATTTTGCATGTCAATAAACCATCATTAAAATTAAATGCAATAAATTATGAGTTATATTTAAAATTAAGAACTTCCTTGTTATTTTACTCCATCTTACTATGGTTTTAATTTTTTTGTGTGTGTACAGCAAAACATTGTACAATGGCAGAGGTGGCAGTGTGCATCGCTTCCCAACTCTGCAGTCAATGATGTTTAGATGGGACCTAACCACTAGTCATGATGAGAGTATTCATAGCACAGAAATCTGTAAACACCTCAAATAAAAACGGGATTTCTTACTTTTTTGATTATCTAAACTTCAGAAAATGATTAAAAACATTTAGGAATCCAGATGAAACTTAAAAGTGTGTTATGTTTATGATTATTATTGTTGTTGTTCTTAAGTGCTATCAAGTTGAAACCAGTTTATTGTGGGACACTGTACATGGCTTCTGAGGAGCAACTGGTGATCTGAACCACCAACCTTGTGGCTCACAGCCCAGTGCTCACCCTCCAGCACCACACCAAGAGTCCGGGATTATTATTATTATGTTGTTGTTAGGTGCCATCTAGT
>NW_006408577.1:8523825-8525238 GCF_000296735.1 Chrysochloris asiatica
TTTTTCTTCATAGACCCCAGCTTCTTGGATCATTTGCTCAGCATACAGGTTGAATAAGTATGGTGAAAGAATACAACCTTGTTGCACACCTTTTTTCATTTTAAACCATTCAGTGTTCCCATGTTCTGTTTGAACAACTACTTCTTGGTCCAGGTACAGATCCCTCATGAGCACAATTAAGTGTTCCAGAAAACTCACACTTCGCGATGTTCTCCATAGCTTGTCATGATCCATACAATCAAAAGCCTATGCGTAGTCAATAAAGTAGAGGTAAACATCTTTCTGATATTCTCTGTTTTCAGCCAAGATCCATTGGATATCAGCAATGATTATCCCTTGTTCCACGGCCTTTTCTGAATCTGGCATAAGGCTCTAGAAGTTTTCTGTCAATGTATGATTGTTTGTAACCATTTCTGTATTACCTTTAGCAAAGCTTTACTCGCATGGAATATCAAAGAGATTGTCCGATGATTTCTGCATTCCGTTGGGTCACCTCTCTTTTGAATGGGCACAAATATGGAACTCTACGAATCAGTCGGCCAGAGAATTGTCTTCCAAAAATCTTGGCAGAGATGAGTGAGTGCCTCCTATGCCACCTCACTTTCTTGAAAACTTTCAATTTTTATTCCATCAATTCCTTGTGCCTTGTTCTTTGCCAATTACTTCAATGCACCTTGGACTTTCTCCTTCAGTATCAGTGATTACTATAGCACACACACAAAAAGTGAAGAAATATTCTTATAGTAATTGAGTACTAGTATCATTTCAGCAAAGATGTTTCTTACATCATTGATGCATAAATGAACTTCTGACATTTTTATTGGTTGTTTTATTTTTGTCTTATCTGTTACCAGTAAATTAAAATCTCCACCAATATTTATGCCAGAACACTTGTTCAATTGCAATAATAGTTTGGTTATAGAAATGAGATTTCATGAAAAAAATCAAAGAAAACATTCTGTGTAAATCCATGTATTACATGGATACAATAAGCATATTATAAGTTATGAGTCCTGGTGTGGTGCTGCAGGATAATGTATGGACTGCAAAGTCAGTTTGGACTCCAAGGTCAGTGGCTCAGAGTCACCATCCTCTCCTCGGAAACCCTGTACATTGTCTCTATGAGTAGAAACCGATTAGAGAGCATTTAACAGCAACATTATAAGTTATAAATTATGTGATACACATATTTTGTGTGATTAAACTTATTTGCATGTATTTACACATACTTTTTTCCTCCAAAGACTGCTATTAAAAATTAACCAAGTGTACTCTCCAAACAGAAACAATGAGATTTCCTCCCAAGTCAGGGGTAGACATTAAAATGAAGAAATGACTCAAGAGCAGCAGTGACTGTTTAAAAGGAGTTTTGTTATAAATCAAGGAGGAAAAGAAACAAAACAGCAACCAAGA
>NW_006408577.1:8525478-8532444 GCF_000296735.1 Chrysochloris asiatica
AAGGTTCGCAGCCCAATTCGTAACCACTACGCTACCAGAGCAGAGAAACCATTAAAAAGCAGACCATACATGTCTTCATTTTCTATTTCTGCCTAAGAAATTACAACTGATTTAGTGACTTTAAAATAAGACAAACCAGTTCTATCACAGTTCTGTAGGAGGGAATTCTAGGCAAGGCATGACTGAGTTCTTTCTTCAGGGTCTCACAAGACAAAACCGAAGTGTCACCTAGTCTCATTCCTTTAGACCAACTGGCAGAATGTGTTTCCTTGTGGTTGAGATCCTGCTTTTTTGCTACTGTCAAGCAGAGCCTGTTCTTAGCTTCATTTCTTGCCATGTGGCTTTTGACACAAACTGGCAGTTTGTGCCTTCAAAAGCTTCAGGAGAACTTCTTTATAATACTTTGAATCTTTTCATTTCTAAAAGTTTCCATCTGATTTAGCAGTGCTCAACCAGATAATCACCCTTGGGTGCCATAGAATAAGTCCTTGATCTCAAGGCATGTTTAAATCACAAGATTAGCAGTTCAAACTCACCAGCCACTCTTCAGAAACCCTGTGTAGCATTTTTATTAGTCAGAACCATCTTGATATCACATGTTGTTGTTGTTGTTGTTAAGTGCCGTCGAGTCAGTTTCGGCCCATAGCGACCCTGTACAGGGTTTCCGAGGGTGTAAATCTTTACGGGAGTAGAAAGCCTGATCTTTCTCCCGCAGAGCAGCTGGTAGTTTCGAACCGCTGACCTTATAACAACAATTATATCTGCAAAATCCCTTTGCAATAATATATAATCAGAGGAATGAAATCATCTTTCTGGAAATTACATCCACATTCAATGGGCGGTTTCGGGGAGGGGAATTTCTTAGGTTATGAATCAGCTGCGAGCCTTAAGGTCAGCAGTTCGAAACTACCAGCTGTTCCGTGGGAGAAAGGTGAGGCTTTCTGCTCCATAAAAATTTACAGCCTTGGAAATCCTGTACAGGGTCGCTGTGAGTCGAACTGACTCCACGGCACATCACCACCAGTATGCCAAGGGATAGGAATTTTTAAGCCTATTTTAGAATTTAATCTATGACACAGAAAGAGAGAGCAAAAAAAAAAAAAAGTCCCTAGAATTAAAGTAGGAAAAAGATGATGGAAAGTAGAACACATGCAGGGGTATTGTCTTTAGATAATATGAGGGTGCTTCAAAAATTAGGTGGGGGAAATTCCATTATCTTTTAAGTCTATTTTCATGAACTTCTTAAAGCTCCCTTATAACATGGCTAGTGTCAGAATTGAGTCATGAATACTGATTAAGTAGAGGCCAGGTGAGTTAAGTGGAGGCCAAATGTAGTCTTTCATTGACTTTTTAATTTGGCCTCTTGTGTACTCATCCCAGTTCTTTTACTAACAGAATTAAAGTAGGGAACATTCTGTAGAATATATAGACATAAATGTGTCACTTCATTCATATTTGTCATTACCCAATCAGATAGACTCTTAACTCTTCTCAGTGTCTGGGAGTCTAATTGCTCTTCTATAACCTGAACTTCTTTTGCTATGCCTCTAGGTTTAACCATAAGAGACAATGACAGAAAACAGAGGTCAGGATGTTCTGTGATTTTCTCTCTCTTTAATGCCACAGAATGGGACTGGTGGCTCCAATCAAATAAAGTTGCAGGTCTTGTTAGGGTTAGGAAACAGTCCCATCTTCTTGCTCCTTTATGCCCAAGCATAAAGTGGTGGTTACAGGCCCCAGGTACTTCACATTTCCTTCCTGCATTTTGGAAAATGATTCCTTCATCAAGTTTTCCTCAATAACTCCTTTTGAGCATGCTATCTGTTTACTGACACAATAAAAATGACCTAAATTTCTAATCTATAAAAAAATGTTTAACTGATCACTCATATTTTTTATTTTTTGAATGTCAATCAATATGAACATACCTTGGTGATACTACAGAATGGGTCTGATTACTGTAATAAAGTGAATATCACAATATAGCTAACACCTGAATTGTTGTGGCTTCTCAATTCATATAAGGAGTTATGGTGTGTTGGTGTAGGAAATGCCCTAGACTGTTAAGTGAAATGTCAGCAGTTCAAATCCATCGTCTGCTCCTTTGAAACCTTATACAAAGTCACTATTAGTCAGAACCAACTCAACAGTACTTAGCAACAACACCAGTGTATATAAAAGTTATTCATGTTATGATTATACTGCAGTCTATTAAGTGTGCAATGAGATTGTGAAAATTACCAAAATGTGACACAGAAGCATGAAGTGAGGACATGCTATTGGGAAATGGCACCTATAGACTTGTTTGATACAAGGCTGCAACAAACTTTGAATCTGTAAAAACAACAACAACAATATATGCATAATGCAATAAAGTGAATCACACTAAAGCAAGGTATCCTGTTATTTGTGGGCTTCAGACTAGTCTACGGAGAATTCATGGTACACTGACACTGATACTTCTCCTTCAATCTGAGGATATTTAAAAGCACTGAACTTGAATCCACAATGTCAATGGTTAAAGCTCACTAATCACTCCTTAGGAGAAAGACGAGTTTCCAGCTCTTGCAAAGATTTACAGTCCTGGAAACCCTATTCAGGGTCGCTGTGAGTTGGAATCAACTCAACTGTACTTAAAAACAATAGTATTCACTGTAGTGAAGTTACCAAGATTCACTTAAATAAGTCTTTCTTATTTTACATATAGTTTACTTCCACTTTCTGCTAAGCAATATGATTATTTTAAATGAAATATCTTCAGTTTTATTGTATCTTTGTATATATAGAAGATACCTAGTTTCCATACAGAGCCAACATATGATCACATAAATCAGAAAACCATATTCAAATATATTTGGATGCAAATCTATGTGGTGAAAATATAGATTTTCTTAACTCATCACATTTGCATTGTAGGTTTTTAGCACAGAAGTGGAATGAGATGATGTATATAAATATCAGAGTTGATAACAGATGCTTGTCTAAATCTGATTACAAAATATTTAGAAAACAGGTGCATAACTTCAATTTTAATCTTCAAGTAAAATCCCAGGTTTCAAAACTTGTTTTGGAAAAAGAAATTGGCACACTGACAGGCTAATATCATTACAGCAGTCTTCTCAAACAGCCAATACTCTCTAGTGTACATTATCAATAAAACCTTCAAATAAAATAAACAACATTGCCTTTCTCTTTAACGATTACAATTTCTCCACTCTCTTTTTGTTTTTTCAAATGTTTCCAAGCATGTAATGAAGCAACAATTACCTGGGTGAAATGATGAAACCTGCTGATTATAAATAATTCTAAGCCATAGTGCAATCCATAGGAATGTATTTCTTGGTACAGGGCTGTAATTCCTATTCATGTTAAAGCAGTTAAAATTTTATATTGATGGAAGTATTAGATCTCAAAGTAGTTCTTATTCTGGAACTCTGTCCCGGGTTATTGATTAAACTGACATTCATAGCATATAAGTAACAAACACAAATCCTTATATATCCTTGTCAAAATCAATAAAAATTTAGGTATAGGAAGAAAAAAGTAAAATGGAATCTTACATTAACTAATTGTGAGCCAGAGTGATGGGCTTGCGATCACTATTTAGCAAAACAAAAATCCCAACAGTATCAAAGTCATTTACAAGTTAATATTCTTAGTTATTTGTATGTGACTGTAACAATTATACTTTGTGGTTATTATGTAGGCTAATATTTCAAAAGTAAATTGCTTGTCAGAGGAAATTAAGCATTCCTAAGAATGCAGATTTATCAATTTAAGGAAATGGCTATTTATTGCTCTACATATAAATGTATAAACACAGTAGAATGCCTTCATGCATGAAAACAAGCTATGCCCAATTTTCATATTGAAATAAAAAAATACCATTAATTTAAAAAGAAATGTGGCAAGCCTGTATTTAAACCATTATTTAATAATTCCAAGAATACAGATAGAATAGAAGACATAAGAAAATACTTTGACCATAGAAGTACAGCAACATCATCTGAATATCTCCTCTGCCAGCATCTGTTCCATGTGTGCCATTCAATTGCTTCTAGTTTACCAAATATGATATCCTTCTCCAGCAACTGGTCCCTCCTGACAATATGTCTGAAGTATGACAGAGGAAGTTTGGCCATTGTGGCCTCCAAGGAGCGCTCTGGCTATACTTCTTCCAACAACAGATCTGTTGGTTCCTTTGGCAGCCCATGGTATTTTCAATATTCTCCTCCAACACAATATGGTCTTCCTTATTCACTGTCCAGCTTTCGCATGCATATGAGGTTATTGAAAATACCATGGCTTGGGTCAGGCGCACCTTAGTCCTCAAGCTGACATCTTGGCTCTTCAACACTTTAAAAAGATCTTGTGCATCAGATTTGCCTAATACAATACGTCATTTGATTTCTTGACTGCTGCTTCCATGAGTATTGATAGTTGATCCAAGAAGAATGAAGTCCTTGACAGCTTCAATCTTTTCTCCATTAATAAGAATGTTATTGGTCCAGTGGTGAGGATTTTTGTTTTCTTTACACTGAGATGCAATCCAAACCAAAGACTGTGCTCTTTGATCTTCATCAGTAAATATTTTAAGTCTTCTTCACTTTCAGCAAACAAGGTTATGTCATCTGCATCTTGCAAGTTGTTAATGAGTCTTCCTCCAATCCTGATACCACATTTTTCTTCATAGAACTCAGCTTCTCAGATTATTTGCTCAGCATACAGGTTGAATAAGTATGGTGAAAGAATACAACCCTGTCACACACCTTTCTTAATTTTAAACCTAATACACATATTAAAATAAATTAAATATTTATTTTATTTTAAATGTATTAAAATAAATCCAACAATTGTCATCCTGTGGTGGCTTACATGTTGCTGCGATGCTGGAAGTTTTGCCACTAGTATTTTAAATACCAGCAGAGTCTCCCATGGTGGAAAGTTTCAGTAGAGCTTCCAGATAGACTAGGAAGAAGGAAAGGCTGACTACTTCTCAATTTTTAGCCATTGAAAACATTATGAATAGCAGTAGAACATTCTCAGATATTGTGCCAGACAATGAATTACTCATTTTGGTAGGCGCTCAAAATAAAACTGTGGAAGTGTTGTCTCTTCAAAGTAGAGTTGACCATAGTGATATGAATGGAGCAAAGCTTTCAGGACCTTCATTTGCTGATGAGGCACAACTCAAAATAAGGAAAGAGATCTTCAAACCTCCATCAGTAATTAGGACATGTAATGTATGGAATCTTGGAAAGTTAGAAGTTATCAAAATAACATGAAACACATAAAAACCTATAACCTAGACTTAGGTAAAATATACTGATATTGGCCATTTTCAGACCATGTAGGATAAGCACTACACTGTAAATCACAATGTTAGTGGTTGGAACCTGCCAGTTGCTCCAAGGGAGAAAGATAAGTTTCTAGCTTCAGAAACCCTATACAAATCCTGTGAGTTAGAATCAAACTCTATGGCATTAACAACAAAACTATATCAATAATGTTAAATTCAAGATGAATAGTATCACATTCACTATCAAAAAGAACATTTCAAAGTTTAATCTGAAGGATATCATGGTTGGTAAGGTGGAGGGTCAGAGAAGAAGAAGACCCCAAGTGAGATGGATTGGCAAAGTGGCAGCATCAGTGGGCTCAAGCGTAGCAACAATTGTGAGGTTGGTCCAGGATTGGGCAGTGTTTCGTTCTGTTGTGCATCAGGTCACTATGAGTTGGTGCCAACTCGATGGCACCTAACCACAACAACAACAATCTGAACTATAATGCTGTCTGTGGTAAGATAATATAAATATACCTCCAAGGAAAACTAGTAGTATTACTAATATTCAAATCTGCACACAAAAAACTAAAGGCAGTGATAATTAAATTAAAGAATATGACCAACCTTTTCAGACTGAAGTTAATCAAACATGCAGTAAAGATGCATTCATAATTAATTTCTATTGTAATGATATTGGAAACAAAGAGGAAGGATAAATAGTTAGAAAATGTGACCTTAATAATAGAAATGATGCTACAGATCGCATGATAGAATTTTGTAAGACCATTGACATATTCATTGTAAATACCTGTTTAAAGCAATATAAAAGGATTTAAATTGACTACATCTGTGGGAAGAGACAGTCAGAAAGCTCAATATCATCAGCCAAAAGAGGTAAGGGGCAGACTGTGGAACAGTCCATCAATTGGTCAGATGCACTTTCAGGTTGAAGCTGAAAAAAATTTTAAAGAAATCTATGAAAGTCAAAATATGACCTCGGGCATACTCCATCTGAATTTAGAGATCATTTCAATAACAGATTTGACAAATTAGAAGACATTAATGACCAAAGACCAGAGGAGTTGGGCAGTGACATCAAGGACATTATGCAGGAAGAAAGCAAAAGGTCATTGAAAAGAGACGAAAGAAAGAAAAGACCAAAAGGATGTCAGAAGAAACTTTGAAATTTGCTCTTAAGAAAAGAGAGGTTAAAGCAATTGGAAAGGAAGAGGAAGCAGAAATGCTCAGCAGAAAATTCCAAAGGGCAGCTAGAGAAGATGGAGTAAAATATTATAATGAAATCTTCAGGCACCTGGAATTAGAAAACTAATATGGAGGAACACACTCAATATTTCTCAAGATGAAAAAAAAAAATTTCAAATGTCTACTTACAATATTGCAAGAGTCTTGGTGTGGTGCTGTGGATTAATGCCCTAGGCTGTAAAGTCACTTTGAACAGCAAGGTAGGCAGTTCAAGCTCACTAGCTACTCCTCAGAAACCCTATACAGGGTCACTATGGGTCAGAATTGACTCAATGGCACACAACAACAGCAATGGGAGGAAAAATTCAGTGGAAAGGAAATGCTCAGAACTGGACAAATAAACACCATCGCATAAATGAAGTAAAGATGAAGTTGTCAAAGACTTCATTTTAATTGAATCAACACTCATGGAAGGTGCA
>NW_006408577.1:8533084-8534676 GCF_000296735.1 Chrysochloris asiatica
TAATGAAGGAAGAATTAAGTTGCACTGCAGGGATTGTGCAGGAACTGATGGCATACAAATTGAAATATTTAAACAAATTGATGCAACACTGAAGATGCTCACTCTTCTATGCCAAGAAATTTGGAAGACCGATACCAGGCAAAACAATTGAAAGAGATCTATATTTGGCCCTTTCCAAAGAAAGATGACCCAATAGAAGGTGGAAATCATCAAACAAAATGATTAATAGCACATGCAAATAAAATTTTGATTAAAATGTTTACAACAGTACATTTACAGAGAACTGCCTGAAATTCAAGCAAGATTCAGGAGAGGAGATATCATTTGTGACATCAGATGGCTCTTAGCTTAAAACAGATTTTTACCTGTGCTGTATGCAAAAAATTTCAATGCTGTGGTTTATGACAAACTATGAATGATAGTGTGAAAACTGTATTCCAGGACACTTACTTGTGCTCATGAGGAAACTGTACATAAATCAAGAAGCAGTTGTTCCAACAGAAAAAAGGGGATACTGAATAAATTAAAATCAGAAATGGTGTGCACCAGGGTTGTATACTTTCACCATACTTATTCAATCTGTAGGTTGAGGTAGTAATTCAAGAAGCCTGACTACTTGAAGAACATGACATCAGAATGGGATGAAGACTCATTAACAACCTTTGATATACAGATGATACAACTTTGCTTGCTGGAAGTGAAAAGGACTTAAAATGTTTACTGATGAAAGTCAAAGACTACAGCCATCATTCAGTATGGATAACACCTCAACATAAAGAAAACAAAAATTCTTACAACTGGACCAATAAATAGAATTATGATAAATAGATAAAAGATAGAAGTTGTCAAGTATTTCATTTTGCTTGGATCCACAATCTACACTGATACAAGCAGAAGTCTAGAAATCAAATGATGGATTGCATTAGGCAAATCTGCTGCACAAGACCTCTTTAAAATGCTCAAGAATGAAGATATCAGCAATGAATATATGGTCTGAGTTCAACCATGATCCTTACACTCCCATAGACCTGGAGAAGAGGAAGGGCTAGTTAGTCTGAATCATGGTGAGACCTGAGCCCATGAGCAAGGTCATAACCACGGAGGACTAGAGCTGAGAGTGAAGCGTCCAAATTATATGAAGTGAGGTTGACACACAAGAATGTCCAAACTTGCAGATAGTTCCCATTTGACCTAGCTTTTATGGCTTGTTGATCACAACTCAACTAAAGGAAAATTTAAAAAAAAATTGAAAAGGAAACAAGTGTAAATTGCTACAATTTGAGGAACTTGACCTATACTTACAGTTGTAGTAGCTCAAAATATCACCTGAAAGGGGAAGGAGTCTTCACATCAATTATCAATCCTATTCCCTATGTAAACAGGGTTGACAGGGATGGACAACTTAGACATTACCTAAGATGGGAGGGTGAGGGGAGGCTATAAAAGCATGTAGTGACTGGCTTACAAGTTTTCAAGAAGGAGCTTAGTTTCAGAGTTTGTGGGGGAAGGTGGAATCCTTACTGAATAGTTTTCATCTTCTTTAGACAGGTCTGATGAAAGGAGATGGGGATATGATTATTATGATTCAATAG
>NW_006408577.1:8535085-8541392 GCF_000296735.1 Chrysochloris asiatica
AATAGAAGCAAATACTGTTGAATGATGATGTACACAGGGGATCGTAATCATTGCATTAGAATGATGAGTGTAAAACCCATGTTCTCCCATGTAAACTGTCACTCAATACACAACAAAAAAAAAAAAGAACAAAGATGTCAGTTTGAGGACCAAGGAGCACCTGACCCAAGCCATTGCATTTTCAATCACCTCATATACATGCAAAAGTTGAACAATGAATAAAGAAGAACTTAGAAGAACCAATGCTTTTGAATTATGTTATTGAAGAAGAATATTAAAAGGATCATGACAGTCTAAAGAAAAAAGAAATCTGTCTTCAAAGAAGTACACTCAGAATGTTCTTTAGAAGCCAGGCTGATGAGACTTTGACTTTCATACTTCAGACATGTTATCAGGAAGGACCAGTTCCTGGAGAAGAACATCATGGTTTGCTGAGTGGTAGGTCAGCGAAAAAGAGGAAGAGCTCCAAAGAAATGGATTGACACAGTGGAAGCAGCAATGGGATCAAATGTAACAACATTGTGAGGATGGTGAAGCACCAGGCAGTCTTTGTTCTGCTGTGCATCTCTATGAGTCAGAACGAACACAAAACAACAACAACAACAAAAACAACCTAACTCAAAACAACAAAAATGACATTATTAAAGTAAATGGAATAGATTTGCATCTGTTGATGAAAAAATTGTCTTTAAATGTTCATATTACATGGAATGAGTTTAGTACAGATTATTGACATTTACTCAAAAAGGATTTATTGAACCAATATTTTATTCTAGGCATCTTTCTAGACTCTAATGTCCCTTTTCTTTTTAAATAAAATAAGATTAACCTTTGTGCTTTTATTTTCTACAAACCTATATCTGTGTATTATTTTAAAATATATTTAAGTTGACTGAAGAGGGTCTAAAAGTAAGTTATTTTTGAGAAACAGAGAGAGTCAAGTTGTGATGAATGAACTCAAATAAAATTCTTACCTACCTTGTTTAAATTTTTTAAATAGATGCCTTCATGTAAGAGATGTATAACTAAAATTTTAAAAAGATTATTATTAGTCTTATAATAAATGATGAAGTTGGCACTTTAGTAAAATCCTTTGATCCTAGATATGCATTTCTTACAGCTTTTATTTTTAATTAAGTGAAGGTTTACAGGGCAGATCATCAAGTTTACATTCATTGCAATAATTATAATTGCCTCCATGTACCATCAGCTAACCTCTATTACCTTTTTTTATTTTGATGTACACATACCAATTTGAAAATATATATTCATTTAAATGTCCAAAGGACACATTTTGAAAGCCAGCCTCCTGCCCACAGGCACACTGCCTTTCTCAGTCTATGGTCTTGTAGTCCTCTCATGCTCTTATCAGTTTAAGCCATCACCTTTGTGCACATCTCTGTCATCTGCTTTTCTGGTTAGGATCCTTCGCTCCCCTCATGCCCCTTCCACTTGATGGTCCTGTGTTCTCTGTTTCTGAAATGACATTTAACTGCTCCTCTCTTTAAATATGTATTTTATGTCATAAATTTATGTTGCAATGTCAAAGAGCGTGTATTATCTAGAAGACAAAGTAGAAGGGTCCACATTTTTGACACAAATTGTTTATGAAAATCTAGGTTACATTTGCTTCAGACAGAGTGCTATCTATACATACAGTTGTATTTGAGTATGAAGTCTAATAACAAAAACAAACAGAATTTAGCAAAGTAAGATCATTAATAAAATAATTTCAAAGCTGATTTCCAATTTAAAATAAAAAATTCTGTCTATATAGGTACATATAAAACTATAGAGTTAAGTATTTGGCACTTTAAAATGGGTTTCAATCTGTGTATATTGTATAAAAAGGATCTTTACCAATTTTCATATTTTAACATTAATGCTATTTATAACCTTAACTATTAAGTTGTTTTCATTGTCTCCTTAAAAGGAGTAAGAACTTTTAGAGTATAAATAATATGGCAAAGGAAATTTCTTAACTATACCAAAAAGAAAAAAAAATTAACTTATAAAAAATTAATTTCCTTATAGAAAGGATTTCCTTTTGAATCAATTTCTAAAATAATAGGAATAAAAAGCATTCTTGAAAGTGATGGTAAACATTTTAGTCATCTTTAAATGAGTGTCTTATCTACCATATCCCTTCTAACCTTTACAACTTGCATATTTATAAAATTCCATTTGTACAGAGATCCACTATCAACTGGAACAAAATAATAATTAGATGGAGAATATTCTCTCGTATGCCTTTACTTAAACACATTCTATGTTTTATTAGGGATTTTTTTTTTAAGTTATTTCTCACAAAATTGTAGAAAAAAATGTAAGTTCAATTCAGTACTACATTTTAAATTCGACCAAATTGTCAAATTTTAATTATGGCAAGATTTTGTGTATGGCTGACAGTAAAGCAGATTTGAAAGCACAAACTTGAATAAAAAATGCAGGATACTACATTCCAGTCAATTTTAACTAAAGAAAGTCATAAAAATGGAAGAAAAAATCTCTTGTCTTGGTGTTATCTTTGCATAAAGAAATGTAAGTTCAATTCAGTACTACATTTTAAATTTGACTAAACTGTCAAATTTTAATTATGGCAAGATTTTGTGTATGGCTGACAATAAAGCAGATTTGTAAGCGCAAACTTGAATGAAAAATTTAGGATGCTACTTTCCAGTCAATTTTTAACTGAAGAAAGTCATAAAAAATGAAATAAAAAAACTATCTCTGGTCTTGGTTATGTTTACTAATATATCTATTTAAAAAAAATTATTCAGGACATTAATGAATATTTTTAATGTCATATATTTCCTACTTACCTGTGTGTTTGTCAGCATTTTATCCCATAGAAGGATTATATTCTAAATGAAATTCAAAACTAAATGACATTTCTGGCGATCTAAAATTTGTACAGATCTATAAATAATAAAATAAAATTGTATTATTGTTACATGCTACTAAATGTGTTCCAACTCAAAGCATCCTCTGCACAATAGAATGAAACACTGCCCAATCATTTGCCCCACTCAAAATTGTGATGTTTAAGGTGATTGCTGCTACTGTGTCAATCCATCTTGTTGAAGGTCTTCTTTTTTGGTGAACCACCACTATACGAAGCATCATGCCCTTCTAGGAGTGCTGGTCCTTCGGGACATGTCCAAACAACAAGAGGCAAATTCTTACCACCCTTGCTGCTAAGGAATATTCTAGCTGTACTTGCACTTTTTCCAAGGCAGATTTTTGTATTCTTTACAGTGAGGTACAATTCATACTGAAGGCTGTAGTCTTTGATCTTCATCAGTAATGATTTTAAGTCCTAGGAGTCCTGGTGTGGCACTGTGGATTAATGTGCCAGACTGCAAAGCAGTTTGAACTGCAAGGTCAGTGGTTCAAGCTCACCAGCTGCTCCTTGGAAACCCTATACAGGGTCACTATGGGTCAGAACCTACTCGACAGCTCTTAATAACAACTCTTTCAGCAAGCAAGGTTGTGTTACCTGCATGTCACAGGTTGTTAATGAGTCTTTTTCCAACCCTAATGTGACATTCTTCTATCCAGTTTCTCAGAACTCAGCTTTGAAACGGTATATGGGTCACTATGAGTTAGAACCAACTCAACAGCACTAAATAACAACAATGTAGATTACTTAAGTACGGAGAAAGTATAAAACCCTAGCCCACATGTTTCCTGATTTTAAACCATTCAGTTTCTACTTGCTCAATTCAAGCAACTGCCTCTTGGTCTATGTACAGGTTCCTAATGAGCACAATTAAGTGGTTTGTAATGTCCATTCTTCAACATTCTTTCCAAAGTTTATGATCCACACAGTCAAATGCCTTTGCATAGTCAATAATGCACAACTAGACGTTCTCTGGTTTCAGACAAGATCCATTTGACATCAACAATGTTCTCTTCTGAATTTGGCTTGATGTCATCCCACAACTCTTCTTTTCTACAATCATTAATTTCTAATACATCATATCTGTTTTTGAGATGGTTTCTAAATTCAGATAGGATATATTCAAGGTCATATTTTGGCTTTGTGTAGTTGCTTGAATGTTCTTCACCTTTTAGCCTGAATTTGCATATGAGCAATTTATGGTCTATTCAGTCAGACCTTGACCTTGTTTGGGCTGATTATGCACAGATTTAGACAATTTGATTCCTGTTTACTCCATCTGGTGGGGTGGATGTATAAATCGCTGTTTACATTGTTGAAAAAAAGGTATTTGCAATGAATAAGTCATCAGTCTTGCAAAATTCTTTCATGCAATTTACAGAACTGTTTCTATCACCTATGCTGTATTTACCAATTATTGATCTTTCCTCTTAGTTTCCAACTTTCTTATTCCAGTCATCAATGAATCTTGATTCATTATATTAAACCATATGATTGTATGACTCAAAATGGCCCATAGCAGTCCATTTTACCTCACTAAACTGTAGGATATTGACCTTCATGTGTTCCATTCCATTTTTGGCAACTTCCAATTTTCCAAGATTCATACTTTGCATATTCCACATTCTGATTTTTAATGGATATTTGTAGCCATGTATTATCATTTTCAGTTATGTCAGAACAGCAAATGAATTTCCCAAAAGCTTTGTTTCATTTGTGTCATTAGGTAATGCTACTTTAAGTAGTCAGTTCTTCCATAATCACATTTTGAGTACCTTCCAACCTGAGGTGCTCATCGTCTGGCACTGTATCTGACAGGGTTCCACTGCTATTCATAAAGTTTTCAGTGGCTAACCATTCAGAAGTGGTTGGCCTCTTCTTGTTCCTCATCTATCTGAAAGCTTTCCAACATGGGTGACCCTGTCAGTACTTAAAATACAAGTAGCATTGTTTCCAGCATCACAGAAAAACGCAAGATACCATAGTAAGACAAACTGTCATATGATTGAAGGTACATACTGTGATCATGTAAAAGTCAGATATAAGCTGAAATTGTTCTTATGGATATTAATACTTCACGTTTAGGTCAGAAGCATAGTTCAAAGTTTGCAGTTATAAATCTTTCTGTCTAAAAATTAGAAAAAATGCATGAGGATTGGAAGAAGACTCATTAACAACCTGTGATAAGCAGGTGAAACAACATTGTTTATTTAAAGTGAAGAGGTCTTGAACCACTTATTGATAATAATCAGAGACTATTGCCTTCATTATAGCTTACACCTCAACATAAAGAACACAGAAATACTCACAATTGCACCAATAAACAACATCATGATTAATGGAGAAAATACTGAAATTTTCAATTAGTTCATTTTATTTAGATCTAAAATAAGCAACCAAGGACACAGGAGGCAAGAAATCAAATGACATATTGCATTGTGCAAATCTACTACAAAAGACCTCTTTAAACAGTTAAAAAACAATGATGGTATTTTCAATATCCTCTTATGCACATGAAACCTGTACAATAAGTAAGGAAGATTGAAGAAGAATTGATTCATTTGAATGATGGTGTTGGCAAAAATTACTGAACCCTGTATAGGGTTTCCGAAGAGCAGCTGGTGAGCTTGAACTGCCAATGTGTACAGATTAATTGCTGCCATTTTATTAGTGTATTTGCTTTGGGTTTTTGTTTTTTTTGTGTGTGTGTGTGTGTGTGTGGTGTTGTTGCTTTCTTTGTTCTGTGTGTCTTTATCTGTTGATGCTTTTTGTGTTCTTTCTTGTGAATTTCCTCATAGTTTTAATGTTTCCATCTTCTTGGATTTTCATTTTTTGGTATGTTGTGAAATGTTAATATTGTCTTTGAGGCTGTCTTATAGTCCATTAACTTTTCTGTCTATATAGTACAATCTATTTATCGTGTATTCTACCTGACCTTCTCACCATCTGGATCTCTGTTCCTATGTGTTTACCTTATTTTACATTGTAATTGTTTTGATCATAGACTAACCTCCCAGATTCTCTGAGTTTGTTCTTATAGTTTTGTTCTGTTCTTGACTCTTTCTTCTGTCTATTTAATTCTGGGAGGTGCTGCCAAGTATGTCAATCTCTGGTTGTTGTCTGTTCTTGTTGGTTCTCAGTCCACAGAACTCCCTTTAGTAGCACAGGGTCGGCTTTGGCAAAATCCCTTCGCTTCTGTTTATCCTGGAATTTTTTTATTACACTGTCATATTTAATTGATAGCTTTGCTGAATAAAGGATTCTTGGTTGACAGTTTTCTTCTTTCAGGGTTTTATATATGTCTCCCCACTGCCTTGTTGCTTGCATGGTTTCTGCTGAGAGATCTGAGCTTAATCTGACTTGCTTGCCTTTGTATGTGACACTTCTGTTTTCCCTAGCTGCTTT
>NW_006408577.1:8541727-8542367 GCF_000296735.1 Chrysochloris asiatica
TCTTCTATTCTACTCCTTTGCCCTTTCAGAGTATTGTCTATTTCTGATATTCTATTGTTGGTCATTTGGACCACTTTCTGTGGGTTTTGAATTGTTTCCAATGCTATATCTATCTTATTTGATTGTTCCTGTAGCATTTTCCTGACTTCTTCCTTATTTTTTTCAACTCTATTGTAAAGTGTTTTGAAACATTTTACAATCAGTTTTCTGAATTCCTTCTCGGGCATTTCTAAGGCCTGCCCTCCTTCCAGAATAGAGTCCAGGTCTACCTCTAGGTCATTTGTATTGGACACTTTATCTTGTTTCTGGACATGTGCTGATAGGGTCATCTTCTTTCTCTTCTTGGACATGTTTAGTGTTTATCTGTGGCCTTAATACTTAATTGAATATGTGTTTTGGCATTTTTTATGCTGGTTGTTTCCAGGTAGATGTGATCAGAATGTGGGCTTCCCTATTCACTCTTCTTATTGCTTAACTCAGAGTAACTTTCACAGGTGTTGTCTGCCTCCCTGGTATATGGCAGTTGGTATTGGTTCTTGCCTGTATTTTGGTGTTTATATTATAGAGTGTGATTGTAGCTTGACTATATGGCAGCAGTTACTGTCTCTTCTTGGGTAATATGTGGAGAGAAAGAGTCCCC
>NW_006408577.1:8544515-8551486 GCF_000296735.1 Chrysochloris asiatica
AGAGAAATGCTGTGTGCTGGCAGCCAGGTGCTAGTATCCAGGGGACAGACATGCAGAATGTGTACTTTGGTTGTTTAAATGATTATATATTCTTGAGTGTTTTTGGGTACATCCCCCACAAACAAACAACAATAACAACAACAACAACAACAAAAACAGAGGCAATAGAAGCAAATTCTGTTGAATGATGATGCACAGAGGAAATTGTAATGATTGCAATGAAATGATGAGTGTAAAACTGATATTCCCCCATGTAAACTAATCACTCAATTCAAAATAAAAAAACTTAAAAAAGAAAAAAAAAAAGGTGGATGGCAGCCTAAACATCTGGGTATCATGATTTGGGTTGCATTTTTAAAATATCAAGCACACTTTGGGAAAAGATATTGTGTCACAGGTGCCCACAGAAGTTCAAAGATCTCAGGATGAAGTTGTTCTTATTTTCTCTTCAGTTGTTTTTAACTCATAGTGAAACGTATAGAGTTTGTGAAGCTGTACATTTCTATTGGGGCAGAAAGCTTTATATTTTCCTGTAAAGTGACTGAATGATTCAAACAGCAAACCATTCTGTTAACAGCCCCACGTATAACCCACTACTCCACCAGGTCTTCCCAGTGTGAGGTAATACAATACTAATCTATTGTGATATTTTTGAAAAAGAAAGGGAGTATTCAAATCACATCTAGACATAGTTTGGATATTAAGTAGATAGATCATTTTAGGCAACTGTATATAATAACTGGCAATTCCTTTGTTATCACACATATATAATCAAAGGAAATAGATATTTGAAATATCCATGGAATTAATGAGTTGTCAGAATTTGACATTATGTACATTTTTATTTTTTATTTTTATTTTTTTGCTTCTAATGACATTTTGGGGGATCCTGATGTGGCACTTTGGGGTAAGCACTGCTTTCTAGAAGGTTTGAGGTTCAAGCTAACCAGCTGCCCCTTAGAATCCTAACAGAATGGCTGTGAGTTGAAACGAACTCGGCAGCACTTAACAACAACAGCAACAACATGGTTATTTTTAAATCTAAATCTTTTCTTTTGACTTATAATTATTCAGGATAAGTTTATTTAACTTAGAAATATTACCAAAACAGACTGGAGCATCATCCTTTTTATTACTCTGTTATGCAACACTGCACAATCTAGTAGAATTTTACTCAGATTATATAATACCATTTTTGTGTCTTTGTTTTGCTTAACGGGCTCCTATTGTTTTCCCAAACCAGAAGTACATTCCATAATAAAAGGCTGTAATTAAATGGTCATTTTAACCATGAAATAGACAAAAAAAAACATAGATTTAACATATCCAAGGAAAAATAGTGCAGGTAAAGTAACATATGTTAATAACTGTTATCAAGTTATTAACTTCAAAATTTTCTCTCTGTAAAATGAGTACCTCAGTAGTGCCCACTTGATAGAGTTTTGTGATATATAAATGGGATAAAGGATGTTGTTATTGTTGTTAAGTGCTGTAGAGTAGTTTTCAACTCATAGTAATCCTGCATAGCTCTTCCAAATAACGGCTGGTGAACTTGAACCGTTGACTTTGTGATTCAGACCGACTTTGTGGTCCAATGCTTATCCTATAACACCACATCAAGATTCTGAGATAATGTAAAAGGTTTTTATTCACTGATTTTATTCACTTATTTATTCACTTACAGCCTAGCACACAAAATAAAAGAGATTTTCATCTCGTAACGTGTAATTTTTCTCTTTTCTTGGTTCACTTGGATTTACTCTGAATACTTTGAACCCCAACCCACTGCCATCTCATTGATTCTGATTCATAGCCACGCCACTTGTGCAGGTTTCTGAAGCTGTACATCTGTACAGGAACAGAAAAAAATCTTTCTCCCACAGAGTATCTGGCGTGTTTGAACTGTTGACCTTATGGTTAGCAACCTAGTGCTTATCCCACAGCAACACCAGGGCTGAATGCTTTAGATCTTTACTATTCAGCTAGCAGCATCAATATTATCTGTGGACATTTTGAGATGCAGAATCTAAAGTACAATTGTGTTGTTATTTGGTGCCATTGAGCCAATTCTGGCTCATAAAGACTGTCAGTGCCAGGATAGAACATCCCCAGACAGTTTTCTTGGCTGTAATCTTTACAGAAGCAGATCACCAGATCTTCCTTCCACTGGATGCGTTTGAACCATTCTTTTAATTAGTAGCCAGGTGCTTAAACATTGTACCACCAAGTCTCCATAGTAGCACCCTAGACCTACTGAATCAGAATCTTTAATTTCATTAAGATCCCCAGCAATTCATATGCGTGCTAACATTTTCAAAGAACTGGATTAGGTGGCAATAGTGGAATTTATGCCAACATTGATTAATAATTATATTACTAAGGATAGTGGACTCCTGGTGGATTCCTAGTGTGGCTCAGTTCTAGATTAAGAACCATAAGGTTGGCAGTTCAAACCCACCTGTTCTTCATCAGAAACTACATACAGGGTCACTATTAGTCCAAACTAACTTGACGGCACTTAAACACAAGAAAGACCATGCGCTGCTAATACCATGTGGCCTGTTTATGTCTGCTCTGAGGCTTCTTAGGTTCGATATCAATAATGTTAGTATTTTGTCAGAGGGCACTGTCCTGATAAAATAACTGTAATACCATCTTCTGTCAGACCTTAGATACTAAGTTCTTAATGCTGTATGTTATACAATGTTTGTGGGTTTGCTTGTCCTTGAGCTGTTACTACAATTACCCTACCTAGAACGGAAAATAATGAATCCAAACAGCTACTCAGACTACAATATGAGTGACAGATATGTACTTTAATTAGAATTACTCCCTTTCTCAGACATTGGACAATTGTCTGTAAATCAAACTTCAATGTATTTTATTTCCCCTACAGATAATTTCTCTGGAAAGCTTCCTAGTGTTAAAAATAAATTTCTAGTAAGGCCATGCCCATTAGTCCTAGTAATGTGCTCAATCATAACTGAATCTGAAATTGACACAATCTATACACATTTTATGGAGCTCTGGTAGCATAGTGGTTATGAATCGCTGTGAACCACAGGTCAGCAGTTCAAAACTACCAGCTGCTCCGTGGGAGAAATAGGAAGCTTTCTGCTCCCGTAAATATTTACAGCCTCGGAAACCCTGTGCAGGGTCGCTATGGGTCGGAACCGACTCAGCCACACTTAACAACAACATACACATTTCAAATATCTGAACTTAGGGGAACTAGCACTAAAGATATCCCAAATTACCAAATTGCTTGTTTACTCACTATTTTCTTTTAAAGAGAAAGATTATTTTGACAGGCTGATGGAGAATTTAAAGTGTCAGGATGATAGTGTATAATTTTCCACAATTTGGGGAAATGATCTATTCCATAAGAAAGCATATCTGCCATTCTAACAAAGAACGTGCAAACCTCGGCTAGATAGCAAATCTTGGCAGAAGATGTAGGGGAAAGTTTCTTTGGCAGTTTGAAGTATTCCTTAATTAATTCAAGTAAAGTAATTGCTGTTATATGTGTAAATTTATGAACAAGTATCCTTGTATATTCTTGTACAAGAATTTGAAATAAAGCAAATAAACAATTAGGTTGTAAAATTATCTCTCTTTATTCTGTCGACAAAGAACTAATTACCTGGATCCTGGAATCGCTTCCCCTGTGCCAATATCATTCTCCATTCCTATCTGTACAGCGCATATAGTGTACATTAGAATCAGCTCTATGAACAAGAAAAAGGAAAAGCTTTTTCCAGACAAAATATTGAGAGTGTTTCTTTTTACGCTAAATCTCATGCCTGTTTCCTTTTGTTTATTTATTTGTTTGTTTGATTAGGCACTTCAATAAACAACAATGATTACTGGCAAATCTAAAGTTTTCAAGAGATTTTTTTTAAAAAAATCATTCTATGTCTATGTGTGATGTTGTGGAATAAAACACTGTACTGCTCAGTCAGATTGAATCACAAGGTTGGCGGTTCAAACTCACCAGCCGCTCCTTGGAAACCCTATACCGGGTTGCTATGAGTTGGAACCGACTTTACAGCACTTACAACAACATATCAATATACTGTAGAATTCAAACGCAGTGTTTCTCCATGTCCACTTTAGTAAGGAATTGTTGTTAAGTTCCATTAGGCAGAATCAGACCCATAACGACTCTGTATAGGATTTCCAAAACTATAAATGGGTCTTCAAGTCTGTAAAACTTTGCAGGAGCACAAAATATTATATTTCTCCCATGGTTATGATGGTTATGTGCAGTGGAGTCGATTCCAACTCAAAGCGACCCCATATAGGGTTTCTGAGGCTGTAAATCTTTACAGGAGCAGAAAGCCTCATCTTTTCCCCACGAACAGCTGGTTCCTTGGGGTTAGCAGCCCCACTTATAATGGCTCTGGAGTCGCTAGGTGGACTCAAACTGCAGATCTTGTGCTTTGCAGTCTAGTGCTTATCATCTGGAGCCACCAGCACTCCCTGTAGGAATAGTCTTGAAGTATTAAAAAAGTTAAAGATATTCTACATATATAGCCAAAACTATGAAAATGATTTCAAGAAATTCAAACCACTTTTGAGTGCTGAGTACATTGGCAATGTCAGAAATTTTTTAAAGTTTTTTTTTTTTTTTTAGGTGGGTTGAGGATTCCAGGGCACATTAGAGCATGTTTCTTTATAAAGGAATACTTACTATAGTTGTTTGTTCAGCATGTGGGACAAACAGCAAATGGAACTACTTTTTCTTTATAATGATACAGTGGAGCATCATTTCCATTGTACTAGCAGAATATTTTAAAGAGACATTTCACTGGGTTGTGAGAAATAAGTCTTATTACCTACCTCCCTATCAAAGTGAAGGATAGTGAAATTGCAAAGTTAAATGGTTTGTTCACTATCTCATGCTTAGTTATTGACAGAGGAAATACAAGAGAATAGCCTCTGGACTTTAAATCTGTTGCTTAGCTACTGATCTGCAATAGCTCCCAATTGAGTAGAACTATAGAGTGCAAGAGAATTTGAAGATTCAAAAAAGATCATGCTGTCACTGAAAAGAAAAGTGGAAAAATCTATCAACATACATAAACCATTTTACCAATCTCATAAAATATATTCTTGTATTTATATATTCCACTTAATTTTTTAAAAATTTTCCTACTACTAGAAATAAATTCCTATATGAAACTAGATTATAGGTAATCATTACGAAGTAAAAGCCTAGGTCTACTTCAATCTCTTTGAAATATACATATATAAAATAAATCTCTTAAAGTGATCTTCGTATTTACTCAATCTCAGTTGTAGGAATCCTATGGCAAATTTGATATGATATGCACCTATTACACACAATAGAAAAGTACAGTAAAATTCATACTTTATTTCAGGATTTGGATAGTAACTACATTTTTATTTAAAATATACAACAGATTTGGGAAATTTTCATTTTGGTTTGAGCCCTCAAGTGAGAAAAATGGTTTGATTTTTATCACTACCACAGTACTCCCTGACTACCACTAATAAACAGATGGTTGCAATTGATCAACTGACACTTGTTTTCTTACTTCACTGAACACATTATGAAAGAAATTTCACTACACCTTCTATTTTGTACTTGTGAGTAAAAACTGGTGGTTGTGAGAGGGCTAGTTCCCTTTTTTAAGTTTACATCTTGTTGACTTAAATGGATTTAGATGGCAGACTGTGAGATTGCTCAGCAACCGCCGTGATTACATCAGAGGAAATGATACTTTTCTGAGATGCCAATTCCTTTCTGTCAGACTCAGCAGTCAGTAGACTATACAAGATAATATGCAAATGAAATGCTAAAATGTACTGTTGTTAAGTGCCACTGAGTCAGTTCCAGCTCATAGTGACTTTGTATAGAGTTGTTGTTGTTGTTAAGTGCCGTTGAGTCGGTTCCTACCCATAGCTATCCTGTACAGGGTTTCTGAGGGTGTAAATCTTTACGGGAGTAAAAAGCCTCATTTTTCTCCCACGGAGCAGCTGGTAGTTTTGAACCACTGACCTTAAGGTTCACAGCCCGATTCGTAACCACTACACTACCAGAACGCCTTTGTATAGAGTAGGACCTCTCATATTTCTCCCTTTAAGATCTACTGTTGTTTTTGTTAGCTGCCACATAGGTAGTCCTGTCTCATAGTGACCATATGCGTAATGGAATAAAACACAGCCTGGTCTGCACTATTACAGGATCTTTACACTGAGCTCATTGATGCTGCCACTGTGTTAATCCATCTCATTGGAGGTATTCCTCTTTTTTGGTGACCCTCCACTTTACCAATAATACATCCTTCTCCAAGTAGTTGTCCCTCCGATAATATGTCTGAAGTATAAACAGACACAGTCTCAACATCCTGCCTTCTAAGTAGCATTCTGGCTATACATATTCCAATACAGATTTGTTTGTTCTTCTGGCAGTCCATGACACTTTTACTATGCTTTTCCAACACCATAATTCCAATGCATCAATTCTTCTACAGTCTTCCTTATTTACTGTACAATGTTCACATGCATACAAGGCTATTGAAAATACCATGGCTTGAGTCAAGCAAATCTTAGTCCTCCAACTGACATATTTGCTCTTGAACAATTCAAAGAAGTCTTGCGCAGCAGATTTTCCCAGTGCATTACATTGTTTGATTTCTTGACTGCTGTTTTCATGAGTGTTGATAGTAGATCTAAGCAAAATGAAGTCTTTGACAACTTCAATCTGTTTTTCATTTATCATGATGTTATTTATTGCTCCTGTGGTATTTTTGTTTTCTTTACATTGAGTTGCAACCTATACTGAAAGCTGTGATCTTTTACCCTCATTAGTATTTTCAGCAAGCAAGGTTGCAACATATGCATGTCATAAGATCTATTACTGACATTGAATTAACTGTAGTCAGTGGCTGAAGGAATTGTCAGTACTCAAATGGAGCTTCTTGTTGTTGTTGTCAGGTGCCATC
>NW_006408577.1:8552429-8554833 GCF_000296735.1 Chrysochloris asiatica
AAATTGTTCTCCTGGTGCAAATGCTAATCTACAAGCCCTTCCAGTTCTATCCTAACACTATCCCTAGGATCACACTGATTATAAATGTATGTCATTTACAAGTGTGTTTCTCAGGATAATGCCAATAGCAACATTTCTACAGTATTATTATTACATAAAGATCCTCCAATTCATTTGGTCAAACTCCTTTTGGGCTCATTGGTTATCTCATTGTTTTGTTGTAGTTAAGTGCCATTGAGTTGGTTCCGACATAGTGACCTTTTCTAGGGTTTCCAAGGAGCAGCTGTTGAGCTTGAACCACCAATCATGCAGTTCAAACTGACTTTGTAGTTAAGCATATTAACCCACAGTGTCACTCCTGGACTCCATCTCATAATAGTGATTGCAAATATGTGAATATTCTGGTTTTTTTAGTTCTTAATTGTTTTAGTTTTCCATCAGGCATCTATGGACTGTCTACACCTCAGGAATTCACTTCTACGCATGTATTTCTACCAATTTATTCTAATGATTTCTAATGTTATATAACATCCTTCACTTACATCTCCTTTATTGCCCGTAGGATGAATACCACCTTGTCAACATAACACATGAGAATGAGTCTAGCTGACATAATTGTTACCTGAATTTCACTTACTCAATCTCACTATATATTTACAATTGTTATGTTTTAGACTTTTTGTGATTAGATAGCAGTGGATTGTCTTCATTTCAAAGTGCTTGTGGTACTTTTATTCCAAGGCATAAATACATACCAAGACTATTACAAAAGCACTTGCAGACAACTAAAAACTCAGTCAAATATGTTTAATGTTTAGTCAAGAAAATGATAACATAGGTAAAGGCAATAAAACATGTATGAGAATCTTTAAAAAATTTTATTACATAACTCTCATTAACAATGAAAGAAAAAATATCATTACACTCACTCCTCATTTCTTGTCCTGGTTGTTATTGTTGTTATGAGTGGGTTCCAAATCATAGCAACCTTGCATATAGTTTCTGAGGAACAGCTGGTGTATTTGAACTGCAGACCTTACCGTCTAACACCACACTTAACATGGTTAGATTCCCGAAACCAGATCATTTTGCAAAATTCAGACTTATGCAAAATCTCCAGGAGTCATTTCTAAGGTGGTTAGGGGGAGCTTCTTCCTCCCTTGTGTCACTGTCCCCTGTTCTCTCATCTACATTTGTGACTACCTTACTTTGGTTTGACTGGTATTGTTGTTAATGTCCCTTAGAATCAGTTCAACTCATAGTGACTCTATGCACAGTAGAACAAAACCATGTCCAGTCCTGGCCACCCTCACAATTATTATGTTTGAGCCCATTGTTGCTGTCACCATGTCAATACATCTTGTTGAGGATCTTCCTCTTTTTTGTTGTTAAAGCAAATAGGCTTATACTATTTTCAACCACTGTTTGGGTTGACTGAATTAAGAATCTGCAAAGTTATTGTTCTTGATGGAAATGCCCATCCACCTGAGAACTGTATCCCAAGTGGGCAAACTACAGAACTCAAGATCTGCAGTGAAATGACTGCCTCATGTCCAGTCTGTCACCTTCTCACAGACGTGTGAGAACAGGGCAGCCTCCAGTCTGTGGATCTGGCTGGCTGGGAATTGGCAAGACCAGAGAGCTAAGCACACATACTGGTTAGTGGATTTAGGCTCCAGTATCCATCCTATATTTTCTTAAAACAAAATTTTCCTCTTTTTTTCACATCCAAGATTGGTGAGAGATGTGGAATAGGAGGGATCAAAGATTTGGGGCTCAGGAAGGAGGTACACACTTGGATCCTTACTTGGCTTTTAAGGTGATTTAAGTAGATTGTTTTACTATTGATTTTAATGGAAAATGTTAGATAAGTGAGAAGCTGGTGTATTTACCTTTGTATGCTGGGTTGACAATAAAACAGCTTGAGCTGATTAACCTTCTTATAAATATATTCTAATTTTTTTTCATTTTTCAGTAATTAATAACTTCAATCTCTTTCCATTAATACTTTTTTCTCTCTCTCATAGCCTGCTTGTCTCTATTCCAGAGTTTTTTTTGTTTTTTTTGTTAAGTGTGTCGAGTCAGTTCTGACCCATAGAGACCCTTTATAGGGTTTCCGAAGAGCGACTGGTAAGCTTGAACTGCCAACCTTGCAGTTTAAATGGCTTTGCAGTCTGTCACATTAACCCACAGTGCCACACCAGGACTCCAGAGTTAAGTCACCCTCTAATTCACCAGCTACTAAACCCTATACAGGGTTGCTATGTATTGGAATCGACTCGATGGCACTTAACAACAACAGTAATACATTATAAATCTTGAGGATAAATGAGCTAATGCCAAAAAGAAATAGTTTATTTTTATAGAACTAGAAACTTAAGGATTCTAGGGACATAAAAGCATA
>NW_006408577.1:8555583-8557102 GCF_000296735.1 Chrysochloris asiatica
GTGATTTTTTTAATACATAAAGAACATTATAGAATCTCAATTTTCGTTTCTAAAGTGAAGGCATGCAGATGAGGTTATATATGGCTTGGGTCAGGCGCACCTTAGTTCTCAAGCTGAGATCTTTGCTCTTCAACACTTTAAATAGGTCTTGTGCAGCAGATTTGCCTAATAGACTCATAGGCACCCTGTATAGGGTTCTCAAGGAGGGACTGCTGAGTTTGAACCCCTGACCTTTGGGTTAACAAACTAGTGATTATCCTATAGCGCCACACCAAGACTCTACTAGGTACTTGTTGCATTTTTGTTGTTAAGTGCTGTCAAGTTGGTTCTGACTGACGGTGACTCTTTTTAGGGTTTCTGAGGAGTGGCTGGTGAGCTTGGACCACCAACCCTGTGACTCAAACCAACCTTGCAGTCCAGCGCATTAACCCACAGCGCTACACCAGGTGCTTACTGTAGTTGCACTATAATTTAAGAATGAAGTATCTTCATCAGTCAGGGTTCAAACAGAGAAGCAGAACTAATAATGTATAGAGAGTCCTGGTGTGGCTCTGTGGGTTAATGCGCTGGAATGCCAAATCAGTTTGAACCATGAGGTCAGTTTCTCAAGATCATCAGCCGCTCTTCGGAAGCCTTATACAAGGTCACTATGGGCCAGAGCCAACTTGAATATATGTACTTCTAGTGTGGCACTTTAGGATTAACAATGAACTACAAACCACCACAAGGTCAGCAGTTCAAACCCACCAGCTGCTGCTTAGAAACCCAATACAAAGTTGCTATGAGTCATAATGGTCAATGGCATTTAACAACAACAGTAACAATGTATGTGTTTGTGTGTGTGTGTGTGTGTATATATATATAATGGTATGCTATGTTAGGAGACCTGGTATGGCACTATTAGGTAAGCACTTGAGCACAAGGCTTGTTTGAACTGCAAGTTTGGAAGTTCAAACTCACCAGCTGTTCCTTGGTATTCCTATGTTGTTGTTGTTAAGTGTCATGAAGTCGATTCCGACCCATAGCAACCCTGTACAGAGTTTCCAAGGCTGTTAATCTTGATGGGAGTACAAATGGCTGGCATTTTCTGCCACAGACATTGTGAATGGGAGTGGGCAGAGAAAGGGATGGGAGAGTGCTCCTAGTGCAGAAACCAGACAGTGATATGCAAAAACAGAGGTTCAAGTGTCTTTTTCCTTCCTTATCATGTCTTTTCTTTTGCTCTGTCTACTCTGCTCTGCATGAGTACCATTCCAGTGAAGGTCCACGCATGGCTCTGCAGGCACTGCTAGGTGTTACTTGGACTTACACAGGGTGCAGGAGGAAATAGAAGAAAGAAACAGATCCAGGAGCATCTTCCAAAATGTATCTGACTAGCCCTCGGCTGGTTCTCACTAGGAAAGTCAGATAAACAGACTTGAGGAGGTTGGGGGGTGGGCAGAGGGCTGGAAGGAAGGGCTGGGTCAGATCACATTGGCACAGCAGGAATACCATGGGATTTCTCAGGTGGCTTTGACTG
>NW_006408577.1:8559202-8559855 GCF_000296735.1 Chrysochloris asiatica
TGTTTGATTTTGATGTTTAGTCTTGAATATCAGACTTCCTTTTATTTTGTAGGAGAGTTTCTCTTCTTACCTCACCTGACAAGAGACAGCAACTTTGGCCATACAGCCAAGATACAATTGCAAAGTGCAAAACCTCACCAATAGGGCAATAGCCCAAACCAGCTGCTATACACTAAAGTCATGTCTACAATCAACACCTGCTAAAAACAGTCTGAAAGAATCTATAAGAGGAGTGAATAGAGAAGCTCATCTCCTGATCACACTTACCAGGAGACAATTGGAGTGTTCTTAATAACACACCATAATACATTCATCTAATTAATACAGATGCAACATCACATGCCTAAAATTCTGCAGAAAATTTCTGCTCACATGCAGAAATAAGACAGATTAGCTCAAACAAATGACCAAGAAGATGAGCTAGAAATGGCTTGGGAGGTAAAGAGACTTTACAATTGTCTGAAGGGGAATTTAAGAGAATGATAGTGAGGTGCATCCAAACATTTTACAGAAAAGTTGAGGAAAATAAGGAAGTGGTCATAAAAGCACTAGAGAAACAACAAAACAAAATAGATACAGTATCTGAATCAATACAAAACCTTCAAAAA
Organism: Chrysochloris asiatica; assembly: GCF_000296735.1. Lineage (NCBI taxonomy): Eukaryota > Metazoa > Chordata > Mammalia > Afrosoricida > Chrysochloridae > Chrysochloris > Chrysochloris asiatica. The sequence continues at coordinate 8,559,811 of NW_006408577.1, forward strand.
GAGGTCCAGACAATTAATGCTAAAATATCAGAAATGGACAACACC
>NW_006408577.1:8560275-8561677 GCF_000296735.1 Chrysochloris asiatica
ATAACCTGCAAACCAAGAATCATATACACAGCAAAGCTGTCAATCAAATATGACAGCAAAATCATAACATTTAAGGATAAATAGAAATTAAGGGATTTTGTAAAGGCCAAGCCAGCACTCCAAAACATACTAAAGGGAGTTCTTTGTACTGAGAACCAATGAGAGTAGACAACAACAAGAGATAGACATACATAGCAACACCACCTGGAACTCAGTCCAGAGCAGAAAGAGTTCAGAGGACAATCAAACTACAAGAATGAAATTAGGAGATTTGTGAGGTCAGTCGTGATCAGGATAACTACCAAGAGAAAGGTGGGAAAAGTATAGTAACAGAGATCCTGGTGGTAAGGAGGTCAGGTAGATCTCAGAATGAAACAGACTGTCATAAAGAAGAAAGAAATAAACAACTCCACAATAATAGTAGGAAATTTTAATACACCACTTTCGAAAGAGTCCAGAAAACCAGAAAGAAGCTTAGCAGAGACACAGAGGAATAGAACAACACAATCAACCAACTTGACCTCATAAATGTATGACCTCATAAATTTCAGCACAGTCAACCCAACAATAGCACAATACAGATTACTTTCCATTGCACACAGAACATGCTCCAGAATTGACTGCATGTTAGGTCACAAAGCAAATCTCCAGAAATTTAAAAAGATCAAAATATTACAAAGCATCTTCTCAGATCACAATGCTATAAAATTAGAAATTGACAATAGGAACACCAAAGAAACAAAATCATAATACATGGACTGAATTGAATAACACCTTGCTTTAAAGCTACTGGGTAGTAGAATAAACAAAGAACAAAAACTTTTAATTCCTAAACCATTTGAGAACAAAAAAACAACATATCAAAACCTTTGGAACACAGCAAAAACTGTCCTTAGAGGACAATTTATTGTGATAAATGCACATATCCAAAAGAAAAAAGAACTCGAATACATTAACACAACATTTCCAATAATTAGAAACAGACCAGCAAAGTAAAGCTACAGCCACCAGAAGAAAAGAAATAATAAAGATTAAAGTAAATGAGGTATATAACAGAAAAACTATAGAAAAATCAATAAGATGAGCAATTTTTTCTATGACAAAATGAATTAAATCAACAAACCATTGGCAAATCTATCATTAGAAAAGAGGGAGAAGACAGAAATAAAATGTATAAGAAACCACATGGATGATGTTATAACAGAGTCGATGGAAATAAAAAGGATAATAGCAGAGTCCTGGTATGGAACTGTAGGTTAATGCACTGATTGCAAGGTCGGTTTAAACTGCAAGGTCGGCTGTTCAAGCTTATCAGCAGCTCCTTGGAAACCCTATACTGAGTTGCTGTGGGTCAGAACTGACTTGATGGCACTAACAACAAGAACATGAAGAGTTGTACTCC
>NW_006408577.1:8562327-8564247 GCF_000296735.1 Chrysochloris asiatica
ATCACTCTCAATTGAAAGAAACTGAAAGCATTTCCTTTAAGAACAAGAACCAGACAAGGAAGCCCTTTATCACCCCCATGCTATTCAATATTGTGCTGGAAATCTTAGCCAGAGCTGTAAGCAAGAGAAAGGCATCCATATTGGCAAAAAAGAAGTTTTTTCTCTGTTTTCAGAGAATATGATCCTATATATAGAAAATCCCGAAGACTAAGCAAAAAAATAAAACAAAACAAAACAAACTACTGGAACTCATTTGAAAATTCAGCAAAGTGGCAGGGTACAAGATCAACATACAATGTTCAGTTGGATACTGCTAACTAATAAAGACAGCTCTGAAAAGGAAATTAGGAAAATAATACCATTTACAATAGCAACACAAAGTCTGTTATTATAAATGGTATTGTTTAGGAATATTTAAGGAATGAATATTAGAATGTTTAGGAATGAATGAATAAATATTAGAAATATTTAGGAATGAATCTAACCAGAGGGAAAAAAAGACCTATACAAAGAAACTATTACAAAACACTACTACAAGAAGTCAAAAGAGATTTACAAAAATGGAAGAAAAATACCATGTAATTGGATAGTAAGACTTAACATTGTGAAAGTATCAATATATCCAAAGCAATCTACAGATATAACAATTCAAATCCAGATTCCAACAACCGTCTTTGAAGAGATGGAAAAAATGATCACAAACTTTATATGGAAAAGAAAGAGCCCTTTAATAAGCAAAGCACTGCTTAAGAAGAAGAACAAAGTAGGAGGCCTCTAATGCCTGATTTCAAAACAGCATGGTACTGGTACAATGAATGATACATAGATCCATGGAACAGAACTGAGAACCCAGAACTAAATTCATCTTACATACAGTTAACTGATCTTTGACTTAGAGCCAAAATACATTAAATGGGTAAGAGATAGTCTCTTCAACAAATGGAGGTGGTAAAACTGGAAATCAATTTGCAAAAAAATGACACAAGACCTATATCTAACATCATATACAAAAACTAGCTCAACATGGATTAAATATCTACATTTAATCACAGAATTATAATAATCATCAATGAATGAATAGGGACAAACCTAAGGGCTCTAATACATGGCTAAGGGCTCTAATACCTAGACTATCAAACATGGCAAAAACACACAAGCAGTAGAGGATGAAATAGATGACTGGGACATACTAAAAATTAGAAACTTATGTGCATTAAAAGATTTCACCAAAAGACTAAAAAGGGAGCCCACAGACTAGGAAAATTGTTTTGCAATGACATATCAGACAAGGGACTAATCGCTAAAATTGATGGGAACCTACAACACATCTCACCACTGGACCAATAAACAACATTTTTATCAACAGAGAATAGATTGAAGTTGTCAAGGACTTCATTCTTCTTGGATCAACTATAAACACTCACGGAAGCAGCAGTCAAGAAGTCAAAGGACATATTGCATCAGGCAAATCTTCTGCACAAGATCTTTTTAAAGTGTTGAAGAGCAAAGATGTCAGCTTGAGGACTAAGGTGCACTTGACCCACACCATAGTATTTTCAAAAACCTCATATGCATGCGAAATCTGGACAGTGAATAAGGAAGACCATAGAAGAACTGATGCTTTTGAGTTATGGTGTTGAAGGAGAATTTTGAAAGTGCCATGGGCTTCCAAAAAACTAATAGATATGTTTTAAAAGAAGAAGTGCAGCCAGAGTGCTCCTTAGAGGCCAAGAAGACCAAACTTTGTCTTTCATGCTTCAGACATATTATCAGGAGGAATCAGTTGCTGGAGAAGGATATCATGTTTGGTAAGGTGGAGGGTCAGAGAAAAAGAGGAAAACCCCCAACAAGCTGGATAGGCCAAGTGGCAGCATCGATGGACTCCAGCGTGGCAACAGTAGTGAGGTTGGCCCAGGTACG
>NW_006408577.1:8566442-8567981 GCF_000296735.1 Chrysochloris asiatica
AAAAGGACAAATATTGCATAAAACCATTACTGTAAAAGCTTAAGAAAATATTTCCACACTAAACAAATAAGTCTTTGATAGTTACCAGGGGTAGAAGTGAAGGGACAGTGACTCATAGGTTAGGGGATAGAGTCCTGGTATCACAGGTGATGGGGAGGACAATAAATAGGAGAGGGAGGGCAATGCACAAGAAGTGGGATGGTGGTAGATGAATGGGGATGATAGGGGAAGGCATGTGGAGGTATGCATGGGCTAAATGGGATAAAGGTAGATTGTGATATATGCACAGCCTTGGAACAACAGGTCTTTATGATATAGGGATGGAGATATAGTCTGAAAGGGTAAAGGAGGGGAGATAATGCTAAAGTACTTGACTGTTTTGTGGATATTGGTTTCCCTTATCTACTATTGTAATATTGACATTAAGTGGTATAGAAAGGAATATTGGGAAATATGATTACAGAAATTTATAAACCCATCTTCAGTCTATAATTGTTTGGATTATTTAAAAGGGGATTAAAATGAACTCAGGGAAACAAAGACTTTCTATTAAGACTTTGAGGAATATGGGGCCTTAGGTGGCAACCTGAGCCCCACCCGGAACCTTCAGAGGTGGACATTTCCAATTGAAAATACATGTAGACCAACTCAGAATGGCTAGAGGAATAGAAGATATTTCTTGGGAAAAGACTAGTGGTAACAGGGGAGGGAAAAGCAGATTGTTTGGCTGTGACAATATCAAGAAAGCTGTTTGCCTTGAAGCCATCAAAGCAAGAAAAGTCACCCCATCAGGGTAAACCTCTTTCTATGGCTGAAACTCAAAGGGACCACATGAACAGTCTTGTATTCTCACTTATGACTGTCCTGGTCAATTTGTGAGTGGAAGTGGGGGAAATACAGCAATGAAGACATAGGCCAAGGTTAGCCAGTGTTCCATAGACACCCGATGACCTTGAGATGAGAGAGAGAAGAGGAAGGGCTGGTTGGTTTGAAATTCAGGGAGACATGTGAACTCCCGACCCCTTGGATACCTAGCCACTGGGAGCTAGAGCTGAGAGTAAAGTAGCCAGCTGGTCTGACATGGAGGGAGGTGTGCGACAACTCCCAAACTTGCAAATAGTACCCATCTTACTTAGCTTGGATGGCTTGCTGACCAGAATTTGATCAGATGAAAATGAAGAAGTTTGATATGGGGAGCAAGCATAAATTGCTACAACTTGAGGAACTGGAGCTGTGCTTATGAATGTAATTGCCCAAACTTCCAACTTAAAGGGAAGGATTCTTCATATCGAGGATCTAGCTTGCCTCCTCAGTATAATGAGTTGATAGGGATGAGCAACTTATACATTGGCTATCCAAATTGGGAGACTATAAAGGCATGAAGTGGCTGGCTGGCTTACAAGATTTCAGAAGGGTGGTTAGTGTCAAACAAGGGAGGTAAGGTAGATTCCACTGAATAAATTTTGTCTTGTCCAGATGGTTCTGGTGATGACGATAGGATTTTGTGATTCAATTGTGAATAATTGTTATCAGTGCTAA
>NW_006408577.1:8569966-8578637 GCF_000296735.1 Chrysochloris asiatica
GTTGTGAGGATTTTTATTTTCTTTACATTAAAGTGCAGTCCATACTGAAGGTTGTGGTCTTTCATCTTCATCAGCAAGTGTTTTAGGTCCTCTTTACTTTTAGAAAGCAAGATTGTATTATCTGCATATCACAGGTTATTAATGAGTCTTCCTCCAATCCTGAAGTCATGCTCTTCTTACAAGCCAGCTTCTTGCATTATTTACTCAGAATACAGATTGAATACGTATTATGAAAGCATATTGCTCTGGCACACACCTTTCCTAACTTTAAACCATTCAATATCCCCTTGTTCTGTTTGAATGACTACCTCTTTTTTATGTACAGATTCCTCATGAATACAATTAAGGGTTCTTGATGAACCATTCCTCGAAATGTTATCCACAGCTGTCATGACCCACACAGTCGGAAGCCTTTGCACAGTCAATACATCATAGAAAAATACCTTTCTGGTGTTTTCTGTTTTCAGTAATGATCCCTTCGATGTCAGCAATGACATCTTTAGTTCTACATCCTCCTCTGAATTCAGCTTGAGTTTCTTCCAGTTCCCTCTCTATGTACTGATGCATCTGTTTCTGTGTTATCTTCAAGGAAGTTTACTTGCATCTGATATTAATGACACTGTTCAGTGATTTCCTCATCTGTTAGGTCATCTCTTTGGAATCTGTACAAATATGGATCTCTTCCAGTTGATTGGCCAGGTAGCTGTCTTCCAAAATTCTTGACATAGATGAGTGGACCACTTCAGTGTGCATCAGTTTGTTGAAATAACTCAATTTGTATTTTGTCAGTTCTTGGAACCTTGCTTTTTACCAATAGGTTCAGTGCACCTTGGACTCTTGCTTCATTACCCTTGGTAGGAGGGTAAAATACAAAGCATAATTAAAGTGGACTCTTTAATCATGTCAAACGAATCTGAGAGTTTGAAAGGAATAGCCTGAAGGAATAGCCTAAGAGGAATAGTTTCATGAAATAGAGAGCTAGAATGAAAGTTGCAAAGAATAAAGAAGGGCCTAAGTAAGAGAACATCTAATGAATTATTCATGTGAGGATTATTGCTTCAAGAGCAAAGGCGCATTGGATGAGCTACAACCAGGGGCTACATTGGGTGCTATTTGAAGGGTCGTTTAGAGATGGGAGTGTATTGGTAAAACAAAAATGTGTGATGTCTTCAAATAGTCACCTAAACTCTGTCTTCTAACTGACTGAGCCATTGGAGTTTGCATATCAAAATGGAAAGAGTTTTATTTTCTTCAAATACTACCTTTCACCTTTAACTGTACTGTCACAGTACTCTGATTATCTTTTAGTCTCTGGTAATTCAATCCCTAATCCCCCTTTTATTAATAAAGGGACTATATAAAACATAAAGCATTTTTTATTTTATAAACACTGAAATCCCCAGACATTGTTAATTTTCACTAAGCAAAATGTCCCAATGAAAATATAAGGCTAATTCATGATAGAAAAGTCTGAAAAAATGTATTTTCCAGAGACAGTTAAATTATTTTCAGGATAGAACCCTACTACTTTCTCTAGTGATATCTCTTTTGATTTGTTGTTGTTGTTAAGTGCCGTCGAGTCGATTCCGATCCATAGAGACCCTGTATAGGGTTTCCAAGGAGCAGCTGGTGAGCTTGACTTTGCAGACTTTGCAGTTCAAATGACTTTGTAGTCTGATGCATTAGCCCACAGCACCACACCAGGACTCCCTCTTTTGATTTAGTGACAGGTTATTTACCATTGTAAACATGGAATCCTCTTATATCAATAGGCATCACTGGGTTTTCACCAGGACTAAAAACATGACTGGACAAAAGAATGAGATAAAAGATAAAATAGAAAACATGAAGTTTTAATATGACAAGTCTAAGTAAAGTTATGATACTTTATCTGCTAGTGAAAAATTAGCATATTTAATAATGCTACAAGTTCACTAATAAACTATCTCTTCTAAATTTTAATTTTGACTAGTGATTTGTTTTAAAAATAAAGTCATTAAAATGTTTTATTTTAAATATGAAAACATTGTTAATTTTCTTAGAGAATGCTTGTTCTTATAAACTAGATTTCTTCCACTATTTAAATGTAGATTTACTAATTAATCATTTTTTCTTAAACATAATATAGTCACTTAAATAATATCATTCTCCGTTTTTGTTATCTTATAGTCTGAGACTCATTACTTAATCATATCACAAGGCTGTTGGTGAGGACAATTTAAAAAATTAATATTATGTAAGGGTCTAGAATAGAGTCTTGGTATGGCAGTGTGGATTAATGTGTTGGACTGCAAGGTCAGTTTGAACTAAAAGCTCACCAGCCACTACTTGGAAACCCTATACAGGGTCATGATGAGTCAGAATCAACTCTACAACACTTATAAACAACAACAATGGGGTTAGAATATTCAAAGTAAATGAATGTGTAATTTTGCACACAGACCTATACTCTAAATAAATATTTTACTTCTAGACCAAAAAAAAAAAGGAGTCCTGGTATGGCGCTGTGGGCTAATGTGTCAGACTGCAAAGTCATTTGAACTGCAAGGTTGGTGGTTCAAGCTCACCAGCTGCTCCTTGGGTCGCTATGGGTTGGAATCAACTCGATGGCACTTCACAACAACAACAAGACCAAAATAGGATACATTCAATAAGCAGGGATTTAGTGATAGATTGCTTAGAAATCCATCTATACACATACAACGATACTTACCAATTGCCTTTATATTCCTGGAACTTAGGTTCATTGACCTGACAGAAATAATTCTTTACACTTTTATTTTCAGTGCTGGTAATATTTATTTTAGTTAATTTCTTATTTTTCCAGTTTTTCTGTGCCTGAATTAACATTATATTTTCATAGGGATATTTTGCTTAGTGACAATTAGCAATGTCTGGGGATTTTAGTATATATAAAATAAAAAATGCTTTATGTTTTTTGTAGTCCCTATTAATAAGGGGGATTAGGGACTGAATTATATATTTCTGTACTATTAGAGGTAAAGATGCATGCACTAAATGAAGCATTACACATATAAGAATGCTAAGAAAAATCTTTCTTTCCTATAGTCATTATTACCAGAGTCCAATTTAAGGATAGAATGCAATACAGCCAATGCTTTCTCAGTTTAAATGACTTCTGGGTAAATCAATCTTCTACAGAACCAAAACTTTAGAGGCATCAATCATGTGCCAGTGTTATAAAAAGGACTGACAGCCATCCAATCCAATCCTAACTGAATACTACTGTGAAGTTAATCTCACTTATTCTTTGGTAATGTTCTTTCCTCTGGTTGCAATTTATTTCTAATCCCTCATTAACCTCTCTATATTACTCCAGTGTGCTGTAGAAAAATCATGTTATCCAGTCTACATTATATAATTTGATCTGAAACAAACCCATACCTGTCACATTAAGAAATAAATGACATTCCCAAAACACAAATAATCAAAGCAATCTTAAAAAAGTCTACTCTATTATAAACACGCTTTCTTGCAACTTCATAAGAGCAATTTATAGTAAAACTCATGTTTCCTGAGCAATCATTTCACATATGCACATATACTGACAATTTTACGCTAACATACTCTATAAAACTTAACTTTATCTTTGATATTGAGGCAAACTGAGATCATATGAAAAAAATGTTTCCTGAGTCTTATTTTGTGGTGACTAATGCACTATTTAAAGGAGCTCTGGTAGCATAGTGGTTACGAATCGGGCTGCTAACCTGAAAGTCGGCAGTTTGAAACTATCAGCTTTTCGGAGGTAGAAAGATGAGGCTTTCTGCTTCTGCAAAGATTTGCAGCCTCGGAAACCCTGTGCAGCTCACTATGAGTAGGAACCGACTCCACAGTACTTAGCGTAACAACAATACACTACTTTAGGAGTCCTGGTGTGGTGCTGTGGGTTAATGCGCCAGACTGCAAAAAACCGTTTGAACTGCTAGGTCGGTGGTTCAACCTCACCAGCTGCTCCTTGAAAACCCTATACAGGGTCGCTATGCGTTGGAACCGACTCAACGGCACTTCACAACAACAACAACAACAACAATGCACTATTTTATAATTATGTAGTCTTGATTACTATCTCCCTTTACTCACTTAGAAAATACAGATAAAGGGAGCACACCCACAGTATCTTTATAATAAATATTTAAAATAAAATACATTGTCATCAGTGTACATGGCTATTCACTTATTAATTAACAAATGGCATATTTTATATGATAATTTTTTTGTTTATTTATTACAGATAAAATAAAGGATAAAGGTGTGCGTCAGAATAAAACTAAAAGCAATTAGTTTTGTTATTAAAAGAAGAGTTAGAATTAATTTTTAACATAAATATTGTTAATTTAAATACCCAGTAATAGAATTTTTTAATTTAAAATATTCTATATTAACAGAATATAATGTTGTTGTTGTTGTTGTAAAGTGCCACCAGATCAGTTTTGACTCATAATGACCCTGTATAGGGTTTCCCCCGAGTAGCTTATGGGTTTGAACCATGAACTTTGCATTTGTCAGTCCACTGTTCATCCTAGAGCATCATATTAAGGCTAAACAGAATATAATAATACACTAAAAATACCAATAAATTTATTGATCTGCATTTATTGAAATAAGAAATATTGATAGAAAAATTAAAATATAGCTATGTTGCAGAAATATGTATTGTGTGTGTTGTTCAGTAATTTTCCCTAGGGGTTATGTATTGGATATTTCCTCTTTTGTATTTTTTGTGTTTCCTAAATTTCCAAATTTCAATGTAAGTTGTTAACGTCAAAATCTAATAAAAATTAAATTGAGTTAATTTAAACAGAGCTACGTGTTGCTTAACATCTACAATACGCTTTGTGAAATCATGTGTTATGTTTTTGGACATTGTTTGAATACCTGTGAACACAGAATATGGAGGCTCTCAGGCACACTGGCTCAGTAACTAGAAACTTGTTCAGTGTATGAACCAGACAGGTCCAGCTGTAGAAGCCTCAGATGAGCACTTGTCTGGGTCCTATGGGTTGGGTAGCTTGGAAAATTCCTATTGCAGATGCCTCAGGTGAGCAACTTGCCAAATTTTGCCCAGCTGTCTGTGCCTTCTCAGATAAATCAGCTGCAAGGAAGGCCAATATATCTGTGAGAACCTATCCAGGGATGAGACATGCTGGGCAAGGAGGAGACACCCAGACCACACACCTTTCTATTAATATCCTACAGTACTACACCAAGCAAAATACAGGGACTAGAGTGGCATTTAAGTCACAAAAATTGAGAGAGATCAGGGATGGGAGTTTAGCCAGAGTTTTCAAAGCCACAGACTAGTTGACTTGCAAGCTAAGCACAGCAACCAGGCAGAAGCAGAGCAAGCTCAAGACAAAGGTGTGGCAACTGGCACTCAGACCCCTGAATGTGTATGCAATAAAATATTGTCAGAAAGGATGCTAAACTTCACATATCTGTAGCTGATTAATCTGATTTTATAATGTGTATCTGACCCTTGACTTTCATATTTTACAAATGATTTGGCTGCTCAGTTACAATTGATATGACATCTTTGACAATCTGTAAGTATTATGCAGCTATCTAAAATAATTTTATTAGCAACAATAATCATAGTTTAATAATCATAGTTATTTCTCAGAACTCAACAAGGAATGCCCAATTTTACTGCAGTAGAAAGGAGCTCTAGTAGCATAATGGTTACGAATCAGGCTGCTAACCTCAAGGTCGGCAGTTTGAAACTACCAGCTGTTCCGAAGGAGAAAGATGAGGCTTTCTATTCCCGTAAAGATTTGCAGCCTCAGAAACCCTGTGTAGGGTCACTATGAGTCGGAATTGACTCCACAGTACTTAACAACAACAAAAATAAAAACAGACTGAGCAAGCTTTGAGCTAGAGTAGAGACACTCAGAAGAGGAAATGGGGCCCAAGCACAGTACACAGAATATGTTATTCCAAAAGTATACTAACAGACAGTAGTCAAGTAGACAACTTTGCAGATTGGGAAAAGGGGAAAGATGTTTAAAATATATAAATAGAGTAAGGTATTTGTGGTCTAATAGTTGTCAATATATGGAAAGTATAATCAAGTAAATTTGGGGCAATTTGGTAGTCTGTGTGGAAATAGGAGAATCTTGCAAACAAAGTTGGGCAAAAGAAACCAGGCACTACTTTTTGAACAGAAGGATTTTTAAGGGTGAAAAAGTTATAAGATAAATTAACAAAGTTGTTGTTGTTGTTGTTAGGTGCCATTGAATCAGTACCAACTCATAGTGACCCAATGCACAACAGAATGAAACACTGCCTGATCCTGAGCCAACTTCACTATCATTGTCACGCTGAGCCCATTGATGCTGCCACTTTGCGAATACATCTTGCTAGGGGCCTTCCTCTTTTCCTGACTTTCCATGTTACCAAACATGATAGTCTTCTCCAGTGACTTGTCCCTCCTGATAATATGTTTAAAGTACGAGAGAAAAAGTTTGGCCATCCTGGCCTCCAAGGAGCACTCTGGCAACACATCTGTGTTGGATCTTTTGGCAACCCATGGCACTTTCAATATTCTCCTCCAACACCATAACTCAAAGGCATCAATTCTTCTACGGTCTTCCTTATTTACTGTCCAGCTTTCACATGCATATGAGGTTATTGAAAACACCATAGCTTGGGTCAGGCACACCTTGGTCTTCAAGCTGACACCTTTGATCTTCAACACTTTAAAAAGGTCTTGTGCAACAGATTTGCCTAATGCAATACATCCTTTGATTTCTTGACTGCTGCTTCCATGAGTGTTGACAATTGATCCAAGAAGTCCTTGACAACTTCAATCTTTTCTCCGTTGATAAGAATGTTGTTTATTGGTCCAGTGGTGAGGATTTTTGTTTTCTTTACTTTGAGATGCAATCCATACCAAAGACTGTGCTCTTTGATCTTTATCAGTAAATATTTTAATTCCTCTTCACTTTCAGCAAGCAAGGTTGTATCATCTGCATATCACAGATTGTTAATGAGTATTCCTCCAATCTTTTGTTTGTTTATCTCTATTCACTTTAGCTTTATTTAAAAAAACAAAAACAAAAAACACCCAGGCATATATAATAATTTACACCTCAAAAGGCATATTCTGCAAGTCCACATCCTGGCCACCAGCTCTTAGACCCTCTCTTCCCATGAATCTAGAGTCCTCAGCCACTCCCCGTCTCCATGACCCCATCTCTGCCTCCCTCTCTGACATTGCTGCATTTCTGGATAAGGTCTCGCATTATGCTTGTGCTCTTCTCACTTGATGTTCCTAAGGTCCTCTGTTTATGGACTGTAAGATTAACCACGCCCCTGTTACAAAACTTCCACCTTTACAATTGTGACAGTTGCAATTATTCATGATAACAATTACTTACTATTGAATCATACAAATCTTATCCCCATCTCTTTTCACCAGACCCATCTAGACAGGATGAAAACTGTTCAGTGGGGACATTTTCTTTTCCCCCACACTCTTAAACTAAACTCCCTCTTGAAACCTTGTAAGCCAGTCACTTCATGCCTTTACCACCTCCTCATTTTAGGTAGACAATGTCTAAGGTGCTCGTCCTATCTACCCAGTATACAGAGGAGATAGCATTAATACTTGATGTGAAGACTCCTTCCCTCTCTGTTGGTATTTAGAGTACTACCTCCATGAGTTAGGGAGCTCTGGTAGTGTAGTGGTTACAAATCATGCTGCGAACCTCAAGTTCAGCAGTTCAAAACTACCAGCTGTTCCGCAGGAGAAAGATGATGCATTCTGCTCCTGTAAAGATTTACAGCCTCGGAAACCCTGCGCAGGGTGGCTATGAGTTGGAACCGACTCCATGGCACACAGCCACCTCCATGAATTTGTCAGGTTCATCAAATTGTAGCAATTTACCCTTGTTTCCTTTATAATTTTTTTTTTTTTAATCTTCCTCTAGTCGAGTTCTGATTATCAAGCTATTGAGGCTAGGTCAAATGGGTACTGTCTGCATGTTTAGGTGTTCTTGTGCATCTCCCTTCACTTCATATCACCCATCTCCCCTCACTTCATATCAGCTGGATGCTTCACTCTCAGCTCTAGCCCTCTGTGGCTATGTCCTTGTCCATGGGCTCAAGTGTCCCCAGGTCTCACCACACTTTGGACCAACCAACCCTTCCTCTTCTCCTTTCATCTCTAGGTCAATGGGAGTCAATGGACTGTGGTTGAACTCAGCCCATTTCTTCATTGCTACCTTTCCACCTCTTCCACTCACCAGTAGACCAATGTGGTCACCAGCAAGCTTACTTGCCTGTTCATGTGTTCCCTTTGAGTTTCAGTCTTAGAGGTGAGTTTGTCCTGAAGGAACTTGTTTGCTTGCTTTGATGGCTTTCTGGTGAACAGCTTGCTTATTCTTATAGTAGCCAGTCATGCTGACATTTTTGTTTTGGATTTTTCCTGATGATCTTTTCGTTGAAGATATATCTTCTGTTGCTCTAGCTGTTCCAGACTGGTCTGCTTGTCCTTGCTAGTGGGGATGACCCACCTCAGAAGGTTCTGGATGGGACTCAGGATTCCACCTAAGGTCATATACTCTGCAAAGGCTTTGCAAGAGGCCTGTTTCACTGGGCAAGTTGTGAAACCCCTTTTAGGTATTCCAATCTGTTATAGGCTGAAGAT
>NW_006408577.1:8580130-8587337 GCF_000296735.1 Chrysochloris asiatica
TTACCGCCTTAAACACCCTGTGGCACAGTTCTCTTCTGCATACATGGGCTCACCGTGAGCCAGAATCCTTGAGGTCAACTAACAATAACAGGCTAAATAAAAGTATATTCAAAAGCAAATAAACTTACAACTTTTGACTAGCTTGTCTTATATTGCATGTGACTAAATTGCAATAATGATACAAACAGTGGTATAATTTGCTACCTTATACAATTTATTATTGGCCATTCTTTCCAATACTTTATCTGTTGTGCATTAGTTATTCCCTATTAGAAATGGTTTCATAGGCTATTGTTCTCTTTGTGTGTACTTGACATTTAAATTAAAGACAAGTGGATTCTTACCATGATATGTAATATGAAGTTTTAAAAAATCTGTTTTAGCCCACATTTCTGTCATAACAGAGGCAGGTGGTGCGTTTATAATTATTTCTACATCATAAATTAAAACAAACTAAATACACAGTTTAGATATTAGAAAAATTAATATAGTTAAAGCATACCCATAGATATGTGCTATTTGCACAAACGATTACATATCAATGTATTGAGAGCATTACTATTTAAAGAGCTTCAATATGATTCATTAGGGCACTGAGAAACTTATTTGAAATATTTTTTAAAAGAATTAGATAGCCCTGTGAGCATTATAATATTAATAAAATCCTGTCTTTGATGAAAAATTAGTTTAGAAGAAAGTATTAATTTTAATTAAATAGTAAAATGACTCAGTGTACAGTCATTAAAGAAACTCAATAAACACACTAAGAAATTTCTTCTAACTATATATAAATCAATAGGACTAAGTCTTAAATAAATCTCCATTCCAGGAATGGCTTATTTTAATTCAAAACATAGTATTGGAAATTGTGTTCTGATTTAATATATTTACCAAGGATTCCTGGATTCATATTTAAATGCTATTTTCAGAAAACTTTTAAGATACATATTAAAATTAATTAAATATTTTTCTAATGATTTATGAAATGTAGGTTAGAGATATTAATTGTTGTTCCCAATAATAACAAAATAAAAGTTGGCAGTAGATAACTTTATCAAAGTTTTTTGTAGTTGTTTGTTTTCATGCTTTCATGTTAAGGATCACACACATTTGTTGCATGAACAAATTAAGTAAATAAATTTTAACATAACTTTATATATTACATGTGAAAGGTTAAAAGCCAATCTTAGTTCTTACCCCAGATAAAAGAACATTGGGCAATGACCTCAGATTTACTTATTTGTAACAGAGCTCACCCACAGCTAGTTTAGCAACACAATTTTATTGATATTCTTTATATGTTTATTCTAATAATTCATTTAAGTTTCTGTCTATAATTTTCTTGTTGTATTGATGTTTCATGAGCTTACAATAAATTTAGCTAATATATGTCCATAGGTGTCCAGTGGAACTCTAGGATAAGCACTGCAAACAACCACTCTTTCAGGATTTTATTATAGGATTATCACATTTTTGAACATTTTTTACCTTAGCTGATTTATAGATGATATTATAATGTGCCTCAGTTTTATATTATTTTCTGCCATTGTTGGGATTATGTTTAAAGGATTATCTTTAGCATTTCTTGTAAGGTTCCTCTATTGAAGTTAAGTTCCTTCAAGTCAGTTCTGAACAATAGCAAACCTATGCACAACAGAACGAAACACTACCTGATGCTGTGACATTCTAACAATCATTGTAATCCTTGACCTCATTGCTGCTGCCACTGTGCCAGTCCATCTCACTAGGAACCTTTCCTTTTATCTCTGAACCTTCATTTTAGCAAGCATGATGTCCTTCTTAAGGGACTTGTACCTCCTGATAATATGTTCAATGTATTAAGAGTTGAAGTCTTGCCATCCTGGCTTCTAAGTAGCATTCAAGCTATTCTTCTTTCTACATAGATTCATTTGTTCTTCTGGAAGTCCTTGGTACTTTAATTATTATTTTCCAATAATATAACTCAAATTCATCAATTCTTCTGTGGTCTTCCTTATCCACTGTCCAATTTAGGAACCATATGAATCTAGTGAAAATACCATGGTTTGGATCAGGCACACCTTAAGTTTCAAACTGACATCTTTGCTCTTGAACACTTCAAAGAGGTCTTGTGCATCATATTTGCTTAGTAAAATAAGTTGTTTGATTTCTTAATTGCTGCTTCTAAGAGTGTTGTAAATGGATCCAAGCAAAATGAAGACTTTGAAAACTTTTTTCCACTTCTTGTTGGTGTTAGATGTGAAGGAGTAGAAACTGACTTATAATGACCCTATGCACAACAGAATGAAACACTGCCCAGTCCAGCATCAACCTCACAATCATTTGATCCCATTGCTGCTGCCACTGTGGCAATCCATCGTATTGGGGTCATCCTCTTATTCTCTGACCCTCTTCTTTACCAAACATGATATCATTCTCCAGACACTGGACCATCATGATAATATGTCCAAAGTATACGAGACAAAGTCCTACCATTCTGGCTTCCAAGGAACATGCTGGCTGAACTTATTCCAACTCAGAATGGTTTGTTCTTTCAGCAGTTCATGGTACTTTCACTATTATCCTTCAGCACTATAACTCAATTCTTCTACCATCTTCCTTATTTACTGTCCAACTTCCACACGCATATGAGGTTATTGAATATATCATGTCTTGAGTGAGACACACCTTAGTCCTTACGGTTTGTTGTTGTTGTTAAGTGCCATCAAGTTGATTCCAACCCATAGTAACCCTATAAAGTGTTTTCAAGGAGCATCTGGTGAGCTTGAACCACTGACCTTGCAGTTCCAATGGCTTTGCAGTCTGGTGCATTAACCCACAGCGCCACACCAGGACTTCCCACTAAACCCAACTTCAGAGTGCCAACAACTGAGGACAACTTTTTCTTTATTAATTCTTGTCTCATTTAGTCATATGTAGACTCTTTGGCGGAGCTCTGGTAGCGTAGTGGTTACGAATCGGGCTGCGAACCTTCAGGTCAGCGGTTAGAAACTACCAGCTGCTCCGCGGGAGAAAGATGAGGCTTTCTACTCCCGTAAAGATTTATACCCTCGGAAACCCTGTACAGGGTCGCTATAGGTCGGAACCGACTCGACGGCACTTAACAACAACAACAACAGACTCTTTGGCATTCTTCATGTCTTGGCATCAATCTGCCTCAGGATCTAGGAGTTTCAAAGTGTAGGGGGTGTAAGTCCTAGGACACACTCCACTCTTGGGTCTTCTGTCAGGATGGCATAGAAGAGATGTTCCTGACTGGAGAACTGCTGAATCATGTATTGTTTCAAATTCTGAATTGTGTCCTGTACCCTTCCCTAATTTACTATGCAGGAATGACAAATTGAAGAGGAATGGTGTTGCATTCATTGTACAAAAGAACATATCCAGATCAGTTATGAGGTACAATGCTGTCTGTGATAGGATAATATCCAGGCGCCTATAGGAAACACCAGTTAATATTACTATTATTCAAATTTATGCACCAAACACTAAAGCCAGTGAGGATGAAACAGAAGAATTATACCAACGTCTTCTATCTGAAATTGATCAAACATACAATCAAGATGCATTGATCATTACTGGTGATTGGAATGCAAAGGCTGGGAGCAAAGAGGAAGGATCCATAGTTGGAAATGAATATGTTCTTTTGTACAATGAACTGTGGAGTGCTATATCCACATCCCACAATTCATCTGACAGTTTACCAAACTGTAGAGACTTGCATTTTGCTGTGACAATGGAAGTTATACCACAGGTATTTCTAATGCCAGCAGGATCACCCATGGTGGACAGTGTTTAGCTGAATTTTCAACTGAGCTTCAAAACTAAGGCAGACTCTGAAGACTGAGAGGTGACCTACTTCTGAATGTTTGTTGTTATTGTTAAGTGACATTGAATTCCGGGGTGTGGCACTGTGGGTTAATGCACCAGACTACAAAGTCAATTTGAACCACAAGGTTAGAAATTCAAACTCATCAGCTGCTACTGGGAAACCCTATACAGGGTTGTTATGAGTCTGAAGTGACTCAATGGCACTTAACAACAACAACAACAACACAATGTTTCTGAGATTAACCACTATAAACCTTATGAATAACAGTGAAATACTGTTAGATAGAACCAGAATATTGAATATTGAAACATGATGAAAAGCACCAGAATATCGTCATGAATAATGTCGTAAGATGAGCCTTTCAACTTGGGAGGCACTCAAAATATGATGGTGAAAGAACTGCAGTCTCAATGTAGAGTTGACCATGCAAACGTTTGATGATGCAAACGGAGTAAAGGTTTGGAAACCTTCATTTGCTGATGAAGTACAACTCAAAATAAGGAGAAACAGCTGAAACATAGAATATATGAAGTATGAATCTAGGGAAATTGGAAGTTGCCCAAAGTTAAATGAAACACATAAACATTGATATTCTAGGCATTTGTGAGCTGGATGGACTGGGATAAGCCATATTGCGTCTGACAATCACATGCTTTACTATACCAGGAATGAAAAATTGAAGAGTAAATGGTGTCACATACATCTACAAAAAGAACATTTTAAGATCTATCTTGAAGTA
This sequence comes from Chrysochloris asiatica, assembly GCF_000296735.1. Taxonomy (NCBI): domain Eukaryota; kingdom Metazoa; phylum Chordata; class Mammalia; order Afrosoricida; family Chrysochloridae; genus Chrysochloris; species Chrysochloris asiatica. The sequence goes on from NW_006408577.1 coordinate 8,584,702, forward strand.
CAACACTATCTGTGATAGGATAATAAACATACACCTACAAAGAAGACCAAATAATATCACCATTATTCAAATTTATGCACCAATCACTAAAGCCAGTGATGAAATTGGAGAATTAGAACAACTTCTTTATTCTGAAATTGATCAAACATGCCATCAAGATATTTTGATAATTACTGGTTATTGGAATGCATAGGTTAGAAATAAAGAGGAAATAGCAGTAGTTGTAAAATATAGCCTTACAAAGTAGTTGCCTTACAAGTTGTCAAGAGGGAGTTTAGTTTCAGAGTGTGGAGGAAAGTGGAATCTCCACTGAACAGTTTTCAACTTGTTTAGATGGGTCTGGTGAAAGGAAATGGAGATAAGGTTCTTATGACTCAGTAGTGAGTAATTGTTATCATGATTTATTGCGATTGTCACAACTGTAAAGGTAGAAGTTTTGTAACATAAAGGGGGAGTAGTTAATCTTGCATTCCAGGAACAGAGGACCCAAGGACCATCAAGGGAGAAGAGCATGAGCAGAATGTGGGATGCTATCTGGAGAAGCAGTGACACCAGAAATGGGGGCAGAGGTCATGGCAAGGAAAGATAGAACAGCTGAGGACTCTAAAGGCATGGAAAGAGAGAGACTGAGTGCTAGTGGCCAGTAGGCAGGCTTACAGAACGTGCCCTTGTTTTTTTTTAAAATGATTATATATTCCTGAGTGTTTTTGTGTACATTAAAAACAAAAAAAAAAAAAAACCCAGAGGGACTCAAAGTAAATACTGTTGAACGGCGATGCATGGAGGGTATTGTAATCATTGCAATGATACAAAATATGACAGGATGATTGCAAAACTGATGTTCTCCGATGTAAACTATCACTAAATGCACAATAAAAGCTTTTTTTTTTTTTTTTTTTTTAAAAAAAAGGCTAACATCAACACTTTTAAATCTGTCAGTTTACCAATTCCTCAAGAGAGAAGCTCAGACTCCACAACTAGAGGGTTCCACACCCACGGACAATCCACAACACTCATAGTTAACAGAAAAGTTATAGCTAAGAAGTTTTCATGGCTGTTACTTTGCAGACAATTTTCATGTATTTCATTTTTGTGTTCTGTTGTTAGGTGTCATCGCATTAATTCTGACTCATAGCAACCCTATGCACAATATAACAAAACACTGCCTGATCTTACACCATCCTCACAATCACTACTATCTTTAAGCCCATTGTTATAGCTACTGTGTCTATCCATTTCATTAAGGGTCTTCTTTTTATTTCACTGACCCTCCACTTTACCAAGCAAGCATTATGTCCTTCTTCAGGGATTGGTCCCTTCTGAAAGCATGCCCAAACCTCACCATCCTCGCTTCTAAGGAGCATTCAGGATGTACATCTTCCAACAAAGATTTGTTCATCCTTCGCTCAGTCCATGATATATTAATATGCTTTGCCAGCACTCTAGTTCAAAGACATCATTTCTCCTTCCATCTTCCTTATTTATTGTCTTGTACTCATATGCATATAAGGATTGGGTCAGACACATCTTACTCTTCAAAATGACATATTTGCTTTCTAACATTTTGAAGAGATCTTTTGCAGAAAATTTGCTCAAGACCTTGAGTTAGAAAACCAAAATGGAAGAATAGGTTTGATGCTTCTTAAGCTTAAAGAACTGAAGAAAAATTAAAGCTGCAAGTTGAAATATTGAAGGATTCTATTGGTGTGGCAATATAGGATAAGCACTATAGGATAAGCACTGGATAGCAAGGTCAGTTTTCACAGCAAAGTTGGTGGTTCAAACTCAAGAGCCAATCCTTTATAGGAGCCCTATAAAGGGTCACTATGACTCAGAACCCACTCAATAGCACTTAACAACAACAATGGGTAAAATATTGAAACAATTTCTGGGAAGCAGTTAACAGATTTTTTATAGGTTTTAACCAATGATTTTAAGATGCAAAATTATATATATTATATCATTATTCCATTAGTGTGAACTTGAACATTTGAACATTGCCTTGCTGATAAAAACAATGTTGGAGATCGCATAACAGAATTTTGCAAGACCAGTGACTTATTCATTGCAACTACCTTTTTAAAACAACATAAAATATTTTTATACACCTGGAATTCACAGGAAGGGACACAAAGTAAACAAATTGACTACATCTATAGAAAGAGAAAGTGGAAAAGCTCCATATCACCAGCCAAAAGAAGGCCAGGGGCAGACTGTGGAATAGACCATCAATTGCTCATATGTAATTTCAACTGAAACTGAAGAAAATTAAAACATGTCCACAATAGCCAAAAGATGACCTTGAACTTGTCCCACCTGAATTTGGAGATCATCTGACAAAAGGATTTGATGCATTCGACACTATAACTGAAAACCAGAAAGTTGTAGGATGACATCAAGAACATTATATAGAAAGAAGGCAAAAGGTCATTAAAAAAAGAAAAGACCAAAACAGATGTCAGAAAGTACTCTGCTACTTGTTTTCCAGTGTATAGATGGTTAAATCAAATGAAAAAAAAAAAAAAGAAGAGGTAAAAGAGCTCAAGAGAAAATTCCAATAGTCACCTCAAGGAGACAAAGTTAAATATTGTAATGAAATATGCAAAAATCTCAAGTTAGAAACCAAACGGGAAAAA
>NW_006408577.1:8587582-8589762 GCF_000296735.1 Chrysochloris asiatica
ATACATATTGAAATCATTTAACAAACTGATGCAGCATTCACTCATCTATGCCAAGAATTTTGGAATATTCCTGGCCAACTGATTGAAAGGAATCCATATTTGTGCCCAATCCAAAGAGAGATGACTCAATGGAATGTGGAAATCATTGGATAGTATTACATCCAAATAAAATTTTACTAAAGATAATTCAAAAATGGCTGAAATAATACATTGAAAGGGAACTGCCACAGGTTCATGCCAGAGTCCTATGAGGATTGGACTAAAGTATATCATTTTTGACATCAGATAGACCATGGCAAAAGAAGAGAAACCAGAAAGATATTTACCTGCATTTTATTGACTGTTCAAAGGCTTTTAACTGTGTGGATCATGACAAGCTATGGATAACACGGTGCAGAATGAGTATTCCAGAACACTTAATTGTGCTCATCATGAACTTGTACATAGACCAAGAGACAGTCATTCAAACAGAACAAGAGAATACTGGATGATTTAATATCAGGGGAGGTTTGTGCCAAGGTTATATTCTTTTGTTATACTTACTAAATCTGCATAATGATCAAATAATCTGACCACAGCATGCAACAATATGGTTCTGTGCTATCTTGCATTTTGGCCACTGGTGTACATGTATTAAGGACAGTTTAGAAGGTCAAAGATTATACTGAGACTCATTTGATTTAAATGATATTTAAGCAAGTTATCCTTTGCACAGAATACATTAGGAAGAAAGACTTCTGAATTAAGAAGCTTGTGCATTGGATGAAGCAGATATATGATCAAATATATGAAGAAGAATGTGGCGTCAAATTTGGAGGAAGACTCATTAACCAACTGTGATTACAGATGATACAACCTCATTTGCTAAAAGCGTAAAGGACTTAAAAAGCTTACTGATGAAGATCAAAGACTACAACCTTCATTATGGGTTGCACCTTGCCACTGGACCAATAAACAGCATCCATATAAATGGGGAAAATATTGAAATTGTCAAAGACTTCATTTTTTTTTTTTTGGATCCACCACCAACACTCATGGAAGCAGCAGTCAAGAAATTAAATGACATATTACAACAAAAAAATCTGCTGCACAAGACCTCTTTAAAGTGTTCAGGAGCAAATAAATCAATTTGAGGATTACAGTGCACCTGACCCAAGCCACAGTGTTTTAAATATCCTCATATGTATATCAAAGTTTGACAATGTATAAGGAAGACCATAGAAAAATTGATGCACTTGCGTTATGGTGTTGGAGAAGAATATTAAAAATACCATGGACTACCAGAAGAACAAATAAATCTGTATTGGAAGTACAACCAGAATGCTCCTTAGATTCCAAGATGGCCAGACTTTGTCTCTCATACTTGAGACATATTATCAGGAAAGACCAATCCCTGTAGAAAGACACCAAGTTTAGTAAAGTGGAGAGTCAGCAAAAATAGAGACCCCCAACAATATGGATTGGCATATTAGCAACAGCAATAGGCTCAAACATAGCAGAAATTGTGTGGAGGTATGGTACCATGTGATTTGTTTCGTTCTGTTGTACATAGGGTCATTATGGGTTGGAACTGACTCAACAGCACCTAGCAACAAAAATATATTCTCATTGCTCCATGACTACTGCTACATGTGATTAAACATATGACCCTGAATTAGTCTTGTACATTGGCCACAGCATGCAACAGTATGGTTCTGTGCTATCTTGCATATTGACCACTGGTGTGCACTCATTAAGGACAATTTAGAAGATCAATGATTATACTGAGACTCATTTGATTTAAATAATATTTAAGCAAATTATCCTTTGCAGAGAATATATTAGGAAGAAAGACTTCTGAATTAAGAAGCTTGTGCATTGGCTTAAGCATTGGTCTGCAAACTAAAATGACAGTAGTTTGAACCCACGAGTTGTTCCCTGAGAGAAAAGTGAGGCAATCTGCTTCTGTAAAGATTCACAGGCAGTTTGAATCTGCCAGTTACTCTAGGAGAGAAAGTTGAGGCTTTCTGCTCGTTTCAAGATTTACAGCCTCAGAAACCTATACAGGGTCACTATGAGTCAAAACCAACTCAACAGCACACAACCACCAAGTGGGAAGAAGTACAGTCAGAATCTCCTTAGAAGTCAAGATAGCCAGACTTTATATTTTCAAAGACATCATGCTTTGTAAAGTGCTGTTG
>NW_006408577.1:8591557-8592036 GCF_000296735.1 Chrysochloris asiatica
AACAAGCAGGACAGAGAACAAACAAGATGGTGGGTTGGGTAGAAGTGCAGTGAAAAGCTCTGCCAGCAACAACACAGAATGTCAGATCAAGCAGGCTCAGGGGATGGTGCCAGAATTCTGAACCACGTATAAAGGAACATTTGGAAGGTTGGAAGGCTTACAGATAGAGGAATGTGTAGCAGAAGCAAGAAATCCATTGCTTTCTAATTCCTGATGTTTATCTGCTCCCAGAGCCACCACTTTGGTAGAGATCAAGTGGGGGAAGGATCAGAGCAGCCATGCACACCTGACACACCAAAGAGATAAAAGTGTGGACATTTTTTTTTTTTTTTTTTTGTATCTGTTCATTGGTCTCTCGCTGTCTGTGCACCTCCATTCTGGTGACTAGAGGGGATGCCTGAGTGAATGGACACCCAGCCTCCACCCCCAGAGGGTTCTACTACTCAAACACTCAGATCTCCTCGAAATTTAAAGTGACA
>NW_006408577.1:8592330-8593721 GCF_000296735.1 Chrysochloris asiatica
TCAAAACACTATACAATGGAATGGAGTTAAATAAGGAAGAAATCAGGAAAGCACTACAGGAACAATCAAATAAGATAGACACAGCATTGGAAACTATTCAAAGCCTACAGAAAGAGATCCAAATGATCAATAATAGATTATGATAAATGGAAAATACACTGAAAGCAAAGGAGTAGAATTGAAGAGATAGAAGCCAGAACAAGTGAGCTAGAAGATAAATCTCTCAACACTACTAAGATAAAAGAGAAAGCCAAAAAAAAAAGGATTTAAAAAATCTGAAATAGGTCAAAGATTCATGTTGGACAACATAAAGAGGAATAATTTATGTATTATTGGCATTCTGGAACAGGAAGAATCACATAACTCCACAGAGGAGATAGTGGAAGAGCTGTTGGAAGAAAACTTCTCTAACATCCTGAAAAGTGAAAAGATAAGCATTCAAGAAGCTCACCGAACCCCAGTAAGGATAGACGGTAAAAGAAAAATCACCAAGACATATAATAATTAAACTCTCTAAATTCAAATATACGAGCACAATCCTGAAGGCAGCTAGGGAAAAGAGAAGTGTAACATACAAAGGCAAGGAAATCAGAGTAAGTTCGGCTCTCTTGAAAGAAGCCATGCAGGCAAGAAGGCAATGGAGAGACATATATAAAACCCTGAAAGAAACACACAAAAAAACAAAAAACAAAAAAAAAACTGCCAACCAAGAATCCTCTACCCAGTAAAGCTGTCATTAAAATATGATGGCATAATCAAAACATTTCAGGATAAACAGTAGTTAAGGGATTTTGTCAAAGCCAACCCTGTGATGAAAAGCATCCTAAAAGAAGTTCTGTGGACTAAGAACCAAAGAGAACAGACAACAACCAGAGATTGATGTATGTGACAGCATCATCCTGAACTCAATTGGCAAATGAAAGAGTCAAGAACAGAATAAAATCATAAGAACAGTGGATCTGGGAGGTCAGTCTATGATCAAAACAATTACTATGTGAAAGAAGGTAAACACAGAGGAAAGAGATCCAGGTGGTGAGAAGGTCAGGTAGATTGCAGGCTAAAATAGACTGTCTTAAATGGAGAGAAAAGTTAATGGAATATAAAGATAACCACAACAGTGGGGTTATGTGGGGGATTTAGTTCGGGTGTTGGGGAGGGCAATACAAGAAGGGGGAGGAGGCAGAAGAACAAGATAGATAGGGGAACACTGAGGCAGTTCTTCATGGGCTAAGTGGGACAGAGGTAAATAGTGATGCATGCTCAACCTTGAAACAATATTGCTCTGTGATACAGGGATTTAGGCATAGTTTGAAGAAGGGAAATAATACTAAAATGGCTGACTGTCTTAAGAATATTGGTTCCCTTTGCCTACTATTGTAAAATAGACACAG
>NW_006408577.1:8594261-8612371 GCF_000296735.1 Chrysochloris asiatica
GGGAGTGGGGCAGGGAGTAAGAGTCCCCATTGAATAGTTCTCATCTTGTCTATATGGGTCTAGTGAAAAGAGATGAGGACAAGATTCATATGATTCAATAGTGAATAATTGTTATCATGACTAATTGTGACTGTCACAATTATAAACATAGACGTTTTATAACAAAAACAGGCGAGTGGTTAATCTTACAGTCCATAAAAAGAGAATCCTAGGACCATCAAAGGAGAAGAGCACAAGCAGAATGTGAACCTTATCCAGAGAAGCAGTGATGCCAGAGACAGAGGCAGAGAAGGGTCATGGACAGGGGGAGTGGCTGAGGACTCCAGATTCATGGGAAGAGAGGGACTAAGAGCTGGCGGCCAGGAGGCAGACTTACAGAATGTGCTCTTTGCAGATGTAACTTATTATATATGTCTGAGTGTTTTGCTGTTGTTGTTGTTGTTGTTTTAATGTTAAAGTGAATAGAGAGAAATACTGTTAAGTGATGGGTGATGGTACGTGGAAGGAATTATAATCATTGTAATGAAACAAAGTGTATGATTTGTTGAATGTAAAACTAATGTACCCTGTAAACTTTCACTGAATCCACAATAAAACCTTAATAAATAAATAAATAAATAAGTAAGTAACAAGCAGGAGTGGCAATATTAATCTCTGATTAAATAAACTTTAAGACAAAAACCACCATAATAGATAAAGATGGACATTATCTCATGATTAAAGTGTCAATTGAAGAAGATGGCATAACCATAATAAATATCTATGCTCTCAATGAAATAGCTCCAAAAAATATACAGCAAACTCTAATAGATTTGAAGAAAGAAATAGACAAATCTACAATAATAGTGGGAGATTTTAAGACACCACTTTCGAAAAAGAATAGAACAACCAGAAGGAAACTCAACAAAGACACAGAGGAAATAAACAACACAATCAGCCAGATGTGTATAGAGCATTCAATCCAACAATAGCACAACACACATTCTTGTCCAGTGCACATGGAACATTCTCCAGAATGGACCATGTGTTACACCACAAAACAAGCCCCCATAAATTTACAAATATCAAAACACTACAAAGTATCTTCTCAGACCACAATGCTATAAAATTAGAAATCAACAATAGGAAAACCAACGAAATAAAGTCAAATACATGGAAAATGAATAACACCCTGCTTAAAAGCCAATGGATAATAGAAGAAATAAAATGTGAATTCACAAAGTTCCTAGAAACAAATGAGAACTAAAACACAACATACCAGAATCTTTGGGACATGGCAAGAGCAGTGCTGATAGGACAATTTATCTCAATAAATACACACATCCAAAAAGAGGAAAGAACCAAAATCAACACATTAACACAACATCTCCAATAACTAGAAACAGACTAGCAAAGTGAATCTTCACTCAACATAAGAAAGGAAATAATAAAGATTAGAGCAGAAAATTAATGGCTCATGGAAGCAATAACATTGAACCTTACACTTGGGCATTTGCTACCTTAGACAAATGGAGCATATTTGACCAGTGTACCTGCATTCATATGATAAAAGCACACATTTGACTGCAGAGTTAAAACTCTTTATCCAGAACAAAAGATTATCTAATAATAACATTCTGATAAATAGACCCAGGGATGGAAGAATGTTTCACCAAGGCTTTTCCTTGTTTCTCAGTATCCTGGAACTTGAATGAGCTATTCTCAATTTTTCCACCATGATGTTTAAAATAACTACTGATCTGGCTAATACCATAAAATCTCAACAAAAATTTGAGAACTTCTCTTGCTAAAGTTGACTTGGACAACAAAAGTGCTCTTTTATTTTGGCCTAACAAGGAGCAATATGCACAGTACTTGGTTATGGACTATTGTACTTGGTTAAATACTACTGAGAGGTACAAAAAGACTTTATGCAAGTACACCAAAAGTCAACCAGATTCCTTATGCCCTCTACGTTCATTTCACTTTCCTTGGTGTTTTTAGATGGTCACCCAAAGATGGGAGTCCTGGTGTGGTGCTGTGGGTTAATGTGCCAGACTGCAAAGGTCAGTGGTTTAAACTCACCAGCTACTCCTCAGAAACCCTATACAGGGTCGCTACGGGTCAAAACATACTCAACGGTACTTAACAACAATCCAAAAATGACAGATCATAGATGTTTTTTCTATACTATTCACTGGTTTATTACTACTACTTACTCTTAAAGTCATTATGGGATTGTTCAAATGTTACATAAAGCATTTTATAAATGTTGCAATGGGGAAGGCTAATATGATGCCCATAAAAATAATATATGTTGAAAGTATTCATATTTTGGACAATCCCTAAGTAGGCCTTTTTCAGATGCCACATTATTCCTCTGCTGTGACCTTGTCCTGTACCAACCCTAATATAAGGAAGCAAAAATGTAAGAAAGACATAGCATGATGAAGACATTGGGTATTTATCTCTTTGTATTAGCAATGTATGGAGTTCTGGTATGGCACTGTGGGTTAATGCGTCAGGTTGCAAAGCCGTTTGAACTGCAAGGTCGGCTGTTCAAGCTCACCAGCTGCTCCTTGGAAACCCTATACAGGGTCACTATGGGTCGGAATCGACTCGACAGCACTTGACAACAACAACATTAGTAATGTATGGAGTCTTCAAAGTTTGATACACAAGCAACCATCTAAAATAACTGCATGCAGAAAGAGTGTTTCTGTATATAGTGTCAACAAACTGATCAAAGAATTTATTTCAATGTCCTCTATCAAAAATTGGGAATATGCAAAGAAATTTAAAATAGAGGTTTCTGGTTAATCAGAGACAACTGACTTGAAGCTTGGGCAAGGCCACATCCCATTACTTCTATTTTTTCTCTGACAACTATTGACCTTTAGCTGCATACTGGATTGATATATTTTTCTAGTTAAAGATATGGCAGTAATGTCTCTGAGAAAAAAATACCTTGGTGCTAGGCTTTATCTAAATAGCTAATGTAAGTCTAAAGAAAAATTTGCTTGAACAGGATATTTCTAAAATAGTTCCTCTGTGTCTTTGTACCCCTCAGTAGTATTTAGCCAAGTATAATAGTCCTTAACCAAGTACTGTGCATATCCCTCCTTGTTAGGCCAAAATAAAAGAGCACTTTAGTTATCCTGTAATTATGTAGTAACTACCCTCTTTATTCATGTAAATTTTCAATTTTATCATGTTGTAAACAATATAAGAAGAACACATATGTACTTAAATCCAATCCCTTTTCAGCCCCCACTTTGTATGATTACACTGGTAGCATAGTGGTTATGAATTGGGCTGCAAACTGCAAGGTCAGCAGTTCGAAACTACCAGCTGTTCCACAGGAGATTTCTGTTCCTGTAAAGATTTACAGCCTTCGAAAGCCTGTACAGGGTCACTATGAGTTGGAACTGACTCCAAGGCACATAACAACAACAACCCTCTTTTGTCATGTAAAATTGCAATTTATCATGTTGTAAACAATATAAGGACACATATACACTTAAATCCCAATCCCTTTTCAGCCCCACTTTGTATGATTCCACCCCACAGTGATCTAAATCTGTAACTTCCAATTACAAGTATGTATCTTGAGTCTTTTGTTTTCTATTCTATACAAATAGCTCTGCCCCTCACCATTATGGAATGCTAGATTTCAGTTTGTAAGATTCATTGTCTATATAGCTTTAGCTGTGTTTTTACTTTCAATAAATATCTCACTTTAATCTTATGCAAATTCTATCTCACTCCTTTATCACAGGAGTCCTGGTGTGGTGCTGTGGGTTAATGCGCTGGACTACAGTATTGGTTTGAATCACAAGGTCGGCGATTCAAGCTCACCAGCCGCTCCTCAGAAATCCTATATAGGGTCATCATAAGTTGGTACTGATACGAGGGCACTTAACAGCAACAACTCTATCACATATGCAAAATTTAAAAAATAATTTAAAAATACTGTGTAAATGATTTATGAAAGAGTTCAAATCTTTCTTTGCCAAATATAACTAAACTTTTCATTTGTATATATAGACAGTTGTTCTAACATTTAGTTTCATTTATATTGTCAATATGCAACATAATATATATGCTTTTATTTGCATATAGATAATGGCAACAGAGCTTAGTATGTATGCTATACTATGTGCTACAAGAAAAATATTCTAGTTAATAGCCTTGGCTTTATAACACATAACTAAATGATAGTATATAAGTAAAGTATTTTTCCTTATTAATAAAACATATAATTGCCCTGCCTACACAATTCATGTAATTGTCATAAAAATAATGCAAAATAATAGATTTACAAAGCTGTAAGATACAAAATTGTAACAAATGCTATTAAAATGGTTTCTATATTTTATTGATGTAAAATTGAGAAAATTACAAGTTGTCATGTTAATAAAAATATAAACTATGAATGATGTCTGCACTTATTCAAATTATTTATTTAAAAGGTACAAATTTTAGAAAACAAATTTTTGGGTTTATTTTCATACTAATTTAATGTAAATGGTTATAAACAGAAAATAAAAGTCATTTAAATTCTATACAATCTTTAAGCTGGGAGCATCTGTCAGTATAATAGACCCTTTAGCCTCCTGCTGGGCAAACCTAGCTAGCAGACATTTTAAAATTGACTGAATTTAGGAGGAAACAATTTTTCATACAAAAGCTGGAAGTTAAGTGAAAAAAAAATGTTCTTATCCTAATTGGATTGGATTTGGCCACTGGGATCTTTTATATTCACCACAATAAATTGAGAAACCTTTGTAAATTTATATCACTAAGGATTTTCATAGTTATCTGATAAGTTGCGTAACTCAGCTGCTGGTGCCGAGTCTACACTTTGCTTTTCAAATAGTTTTTGCAATCTTTCCCTTGTGAGTTCCTGAAGACTATATGAAAGAAACTGGGCTTAACAGCTGTTTGTCCCTTGCTAATGGCTGATAAATGGACACCTCCTAAAGATGCCATTTGCTGTACTTCTGTCTTACCTCATCCTGCTTATTTGAAAGTTTGTTTTGTCAGCAAATTATTAACACCTGCTCAAGGAGTTTCAATTAACATCCATTACAGTATTATGCCAAATGTTTGTTTTTTTATTTGCATTTTTTAAACAACTGGAACAATGTGTTGAAAATATTGGTTACATTTTAGCAATTAAATATGTTATTATAACTGATAAGTTCTAGTACCTAAAATGATATTCATGGTTAAACCTGCAATGAAAAGGATGACACTTGGATATATACTTGGTTTAATATTTGTCAACTGATTTCCAGCGAAGTATAAATATGCACATACTCACACACGTGCACACAAAAACATGATTGTTTTCTTTGGTTTAATTTTTTAATTAAAATAATTAGTGCATGACCTAGTTGAATACATTTACTGCCCGTTTTCTATTTACTACTAATTATATTTAAAATTTTCAATTTCTTCTAAGACCTCAAAATTATGCTAAGATATTATTAAAAATTCACACTCTAAACTGTTATATTTCCATGTGACTTCAATGATTTTGAGTGATGTTTTCCTACTAATTTGAACTGAAAACTGTCATCTAAATTAGGAGTAAAAAGAATGTTTAGACTAGATAACATTAGCAAATTTGGGGCTGTTAATGACCCTCCCAAATGAGTATAAGTAAATAGTTATACTATTCTGTTATTTGGGAATGTTATCCTCATCTTCATATAGCCTCCTGAGTTTGCATAATCAAAATTCTAGAGAAAGAGGGAGGGGGACATTCTTGTTACTGTTGTTGTTAGGTGCCATCATGCTGGCACCAACTCATAACTATCTTGTGCTTAACAGAAGTTAACACTGCCCAGTCCCGTGTATTTATCACAATTGTTGTGTTTGAGCACGTTTTTGCAATCACTGTAACAATTTATCTCTTGGAAGTCTTTGTATATTTGCAGATCCTCTATTTTATCACATATGATGTCGTTTTCTAGGAACTGGTCCTTTCTGAGAACATGTCCGAAACCTATGGTACAAAGTCTCAGCATCCTGGTTTCTTAGGGGCATTATGACTACATTTGTTCCGAGATAAACATGTTTCTTCTTCTGACAGTCCACTGTAATTTCAGTATTCTTTTCCAAATTCATAATTAAAATGCATCAACTCTACGCTGGACTTCCTTATACATTGTCCAGCTTTCACATGCATATGAGGTGATAGAAAATATCATGGCTTACTTTAAGCTCATTTTAGTCCTCAAAGAGACATCTCTCCTCTTTAACCCTAAATAGGTATTTTGCTGCAGATTTGCTTATTGCAAATTGCTTATTGATTTCTTGATTTCTGCTTCCATGAACATTGAATGTGGGTATAAGAAAAATGAAATCAGTGATAATTTCAATATTTCTTCATCTATCATATGTTTTTTATTCATTCAGTTATGAGGATTTTTACCTTATTTACAATGAGCTTTACTCCATACTGTAGGCTGTATTCTTTGATCTTCATGACCAAGTTCTTGAAGATCTCCACTTTCACTAAGCAAGATTGTGTCTTCTGCATAATGCAGGTTGTGAATGAGTCTTCCTCTGATCCTGATGCTACTTTCTCTTTATAGGCTAGTTTTCCAGATTATTTACTCAGCACACAAATTGAATAATTATGGTGAAAGGATACAACCCTGACACCTGTCTTTCCTGATTTTAATCCATACAATATCCTCTTGTTCTGTTTGAATAATGGCTTCTTGTTCTATATTTGTTGTTGTTAAGTGCCATCGAGTCGGGTCCGACCCATAGCGACCCTGTACAGGGTTTCCGAGGGTATATATATATATATAGATTCCTCATGAGCACAGTTAAGTGTTCTGGAATTTTCACATCTTCCTGGTATTCTCTGCTTTCAGCCAAGGTCCATCTGACATCGGTACATCCTCTTTTAAGTCTGGCTTGAATTCTTGGAAGCAGTCTGTTGATGTGTTACTGCTACCATTTTTTAATTATCTTAAGCAAAATTTTACTTTTTTATTTTGTTACATAATTTCCACATTCTGTTGGGTCACCTTTCTTTGGAATGAAAACTAATAAGGAACTTTTCCAGTAGGTTTTACAGATTTCTCATCATAGACCTGTAGATAGCACTGTGATTATGTGATCACTGATTCTAGTGCTGTATCGATTTGTTGAAACATTTCAGTTGATATTCCATCTATTCCTAGAGCCTTGCTTTTCACCAGTATCTTCAATGCAGCATGGACTTCAATATCATTGGTTCTTGATCATAAGCTATCTCCTGAAATAATTGAACATAGACCCATTCTTGTTGGTTCTCTGTGTGTTCCTTCATTCTTCCTTTCCTATTTCCAGCATCATTCAATATTTTGTCCATAGAATTCTTCAGCATTGCAACCCAGTGCTTGATTTTTTTCCTCAGTTCCTTCTGCTTGAGAAATGTTGAGCATGTTGTCCTCTTTTGGTTTTGTAACTCCAAGATAGTGCACATTTCATTACATACTTTGTCTTCTCAAGCTGTCCTTTCAAATTTTCTGCTCAGTTCTTTTACTTGATCTTTTCTTACGTTTGATTTAGCTTCTCTACTTTGAGAGCAAGTCTCAGGGTCTCATCTGACATCCACTTTGGTCTTTTCATTCTTTCCTGTCTTTTCAAGGATATTTTTGCTTTCTTCATGGATGATGCTCTTGATGTCATCCCACAGCTCTTCTTATCTTTAGTGTAGTGTCCAATGTGTCCAATCTGTTCTTGAGATGGTCTCTAAATTCAGATCAGATATACTCAAGATCATATTTTGGGTTTTGTGGATGTGTTTAAATTTTCTTCAGCTTTGGTCTGAACTTGCATATGAGCAATTGATGGTCAGTTCCACAATTGTTGCTTTTCTATGTTTTGTCTGAAAACATTGTCTTTTCTCTCACATGTAGTCAATCTGGAAGATTTATAGAGTTCTCAAAATTATCGGGAAGTCAAAAATTCACTAAATGGAGAACCTGATAGAAAGAGATACTTGTATGACATCCCTGAATCATTTATCTGTGTACTTAGAAAGCAGGATTACTAAATGTCATGTGTTTATTTGATGAAGGAAAATTATATTTGGGGAGAGAGTCGCAGGATGGACAGAAGGGTTACAAAGGATCTGAACTCATTCTTACAGTCTGTCTTGACAAGACTGTGTTTATTTTGACCAAAGTAGACAGTGAAGCTGGTAGTCAAGTATTAGCAACATTGTTGATATCTTTGATGAACTTATAATTTATTTTCTTTACTGGGACAATTTTCATATTAAAATGTGTAATGACTTTAAACAAAAGATGTAACCTGGTAGAGATCCAAGTAAACCATTTAGCATTGTCTCTCCACTTCTATTCCACCCACAAATTGCATCTTGCAAATGGTGAAGTTCCTTAAGGCACTCTAAATAACTATTCTTCCCTAGAGGACATTAACATAGAGACAGTAAAATGAGGGGATTGTTGTAGTTTTTAAGTTCTGTCTAGTGTGTTCTTACTCACAGTGACCCCATATAGGGTTTCTGGTGAGTATGAACTGATAATTTTGCAGATCAAACCAACCTTGCAAAATAAGTGGATAGAAGATAGCATTTACAAACACAGATAAGCAAATAACACTTTGGCACCTTTAAAATGTCTTTTTTCTAGATGTCTTGGCAGGTTGGGAGGAGAAAAAGACTTATCTGTACCTCTCTACTATCCAACTTTAGTACTTATTCACAAATACAGTCTGTGTTTTGATTGTTAGAGGAGTAATTTGAGAATGGAAATAAGACAATTAGTTCAAATTAAATAGACTATTGAAGCTTTATATCTAATTAAACTGGACTGTGTTTTATAAGCATTTTAACTAACAGTAGAACTTTTGATTTGCCTAAGTCCTGGTGTGGCGCTGTGGCTAATGTGCCAGACTGCAAAGCCATTTAAACTGCAAGTTCGGTGGTTCAAGCTCACCAGTAACTCTTCAGAAACCCTGACCCTGTATAGGGTCGCTAGGGGTCGGATCCAACTTGACTGCACTTCACAACAACAACAACATATCACTGAGGTATTTGAAAAGGAAATTCAGTAGAGTATAGCTGAACGTAGCATTTGCTGTTGTTGTTAGGTGCCATAGAGTTGGTACCAACTCATAGAGACCCTATGCACAAAAGAACAAAACATTGCCCAATCCTGGGCCACCCTCACTATTGTTGTCATGCTTGAGCCCATTGATGCTGCCACTTTACCAATTCATCTCACTGGGGGTCTTCCTCTTTTTCTCTGACCCTCCACCTTACCAAACATGATAACCTTCTCCAGCAACTGGTCCTTCCTGACAATATGTCCGAAGTATAAGACATGAATTTTGTCCATCCTGGCCTCCAGAGCTGTTTGTTCTTTTGGCAGCCCATGGCACTTTCAATATTCTCCTCCAACACCATAGCTCAAAGGCATCAATTCTTCCATTGTCTTCCTTATTCATTGACCAACTTTCACATACATATGATGTTATTGAAAATGCCACGGCTTGGTCAGGCGCACCTCAGTCCTCAAGCTGACATCTTTGCTCTTCTACACTTTAAAAAGGTCTTGTGCAGTAGATTTGCCTAATGTGATGCATCATTTGATTTCTAGACTGCTGGTTCCTTGAGTGTTGATAGTAGATCCAAGAAGAATGAAGTCCTTGACAACTTCAATCTTTTTTCCGTTGATAAGAATGTTGTTTATTGCTCCAGTGTGAAGATTTTTGTTTTCTTTACACTGAGATGCAATTCATACTGAAGGCTGTGCTCTTTTATTTTCATCATTAAATATATTAAGTCCTCTTCACTTACAGAAAGCAAGGTTATATCATCTGCATATCTCAGGTTGTTAATGAGTCTTCCTCCAATCCTGATGCCACGTTTTTCTTCATATATCCCAGCTTCTCAGATGAATTGCTCAGTGTACAGTTTGAATAAGTATGGCAAAAGAATACAAACCTGTCACACACTTCTCTTAATTTTAAACCATTCAGTGTCCCCATGTTCTGTTTGAACAACTGCCTCTTGGTCCATGTACAGATTCTTCATGAGTACAATTTAGTGATGTCCTGAAATACTCATACTTAGCAATATTGTCCATAGCTTGTCATGATCCACACAACTGAAAGCCTTTACGTAGTCAATAATGCACAGGTAAACATCTTTCTGATATTCTCTGCTTTCAGCCAAGATCCATCGGCCATCAGCAATGATATCCCTTGTTCCATGGCCTCTTCTGTATCTAGCTTGAACCTCTGGAACTTTTCTTTCAATGTATGTTTGCAGCCATTTCTGTATTACCTTTAATAAATCTTTACTCACATGGGATATAAAAGATATCAAAGAATGTAGCATTTATAAATCATTAAAGGGTTATCTTGTTACTCTTCTGAATTAAGAATGTTTTATAGTGGCATTTACTTGCTGTACCAAACAGAATGTTTTCAGCAAAAAATGAAAGAATGTTTAATGCATAGTGGCTTAAACAAGAATTATATTTAATTATACTATTAACAAGATGCAATTCCTGAGAAGTGCAATGGTTAATGTTTTTGATCGATGACTGGAAGATTAGAGGTCTTCAGTCACCCAGAGGTATTTTGAAAGAAATGCCTGGCAATTTCCATAAAGTCAACCATTAAAAACACAACGTAGCACAGTTCTTCTATTAGTTTAGGTAACAAGAAGTCTACAAAAATGTATATGCAGAAGTTGAATGAAATCATCAATAGGAGCATTTACTTACTTTTATTTTGTCATCTGTAGTATAATATCCATTATCTTTACTCATATTCTTAATATGGCAACAAAAGGAACAAATTAATGTCCTCACAACAATAAATAAATAAAGAAAAGAAGGAAAATAGCTAATTAGTGAGAGAACGTTTTTGGAGTATCTTTCTATTTTTGATCTGGGAAGAAATCTTTAACACACGTTCCTTTTTCCACCCACATAGTTTTTCTTAATTCGTTGAAATATTTGTCTCTTTATTCTCAAGCTGACCTTTGAAATTTTCTGTTCAGTTCTTGTACTTCCTCATTTCTTCCATTTGCTTTAGCATCTCTACCCTGGAGAACTAGTTTCAGTGTCTCTTCTGACATCCATTTTGACCTTTTCCTTCTTTCTTGTCTTAGTGACTTTTTGCTTTCTTCCTATATGATGTTCTTGATGTCATCCCACAACTCTTCTGGTCTTTGATCTTTAGTGTCTAACGTATCAATCTGTTCTTCAGATGATCCCTAAATTCAGGTGGGATAATTCAAGGTTATATTTTGGCTTTCATGGACTTGTTTTTATTTTCTTCAGCTTTAGTCTGAATTTGCATATGAGCAATTGACGGTTTGCTCCACAATCTGCCCCTGGCCTTGTTTTGACAGATGATATGGAGCTTTTCCGCCATCTCTTTCCACAGATGTAGTTAGTTTGATTTCTCTGTATTCCATCTGGGAAAGTCCATGTGTATAATCATCTCTTATGCTGTCTCAAGAAGATATTTGAAATGAACAAATCACTGATTTTGCAGAATTCTATCATGTGATCTACAGCATCATTTCTATGATCAAGGCCGTATTTTCCAACTACTGGTTCTTCTTTCAACCTTTTCATTCCATTCACCAGTAACCGTGAATGCATCTTGATTGTATGTTTTATCATTTTCAGACTAAAGAAAAGAGTTATTTTATTTCATCCTCACTGGCTTTAGTGGTTGGTACGTAAATTTGAATAATTATGGTATTAACTGGTCAAATATTACAATGATGTGTACAAAGAGCTGGAGTCAGAAAATCAAAGGGAAGAACACTCGCAGCATTTCTCAAACTGGGGGAACTGAAGAAAAAATTCAAGCCTCAACTTTCATTACTGAAGGATTCTCTGGGAAAATTATTGAATGATGCAGATAGGATCAAAAAAATATGGAAGGAATTCACAGAGTCACTGTACCAAAAGGAAGTGATTGATGTTCAACCATTTTAAGAGGTAGCAGGAAAATCAAGGTACAATGAAGGAATTGGCAAAGAACAAGGCACCTGGAATTGATGGAAAACAAAGAGAAATCTTTCAAAAAAGTGAGTTGGCATTCATCTTTGCCAAGAAATTTGGACACCAACTATCTGGCCAACTGATTGGAAGAGACCCATATTTGTTTCAGTTCCAAAAGAGATGACCCAACAGAATGCGGAAATCATCAGACATTACCTTTGATAGCCCATGCTAATAAAGTTTTAGCAAAGGTAATACAAAAACAGCTGCAAGCATACATTGACAGATAACTTCCAGAGGTTTAAGCCAGATTCAGAAGAGGACATGGAATGAGGGCTATCATTTCTGATGTCAAATGGGTCTTGGCTAAAAGCAGAGAAGACCAGAAAGATGTTTACCTGTGCTTTATTGACTATGAAAAAGTCTTTGACTGTGTGGATCATAATAAGCTATGGAAAATATTGTGAAATATGAGTATTCCTGAACAATTAGTTGTGCTCATGAGTAAACTATACATGGACCAAAAGGCAGTAATTTAAGCAGAACATGCGAACACTGAATTGTTAAAATTGAGAAAGGTGTGCAACAGGGATGTATTCTTTCACCATAGTTATTCAATGTGTATGCTGTGCAAATAATCCGAGAAGCTGGGTTATATGAAGAAAAATGTGGCATCATGATTGGAGGAAGACTCATTAACAACCTGCGATATGCAGATGATACAACCTTGCTTGCTTAAAGTGCAGAGGACTTAAAATACTTACTGATGAAGATCAAAGAGCACAGCCTTCAGTATGGATTGCATCTCAATATAAAGTAAGCCAACATCCTCACCACTTGACCAATAAACATCATTCTTATCAATGGAGAAATGATTGAAGTTGTCAAGGACTTCATTTTTCTTGGACCAACCACCAACAATCATGGACGCTACAGCTGTTATTGTTAGGTGTCATTGAATAGGTACGAACTCATAGCAACCCTATGCACAACAGAATGAAACACTGCCAGATCCCGGGCCAACCGCACAATTGTTGCCACGCTTGAGCCCATTGATGCTGCCACTTCACTAATCCATCTCATTGGGGGTCTTTCTCTTTTTCTCTGACTCTCCACCTTACCAAACATGATATCCTCCAGTGACTGGTCCCTTCTGACAATATGTCCAAAGTGTGAGAGATGAAGTTTGGCCACCCTGGTCTCCTAAGAGCATTCTGGCTGTACTTCCAACACAGATATTCTTTTGGCATCCCATGGCACTTACAATATTCTCTTCCAACACCATAACTGAAAAGCATCAATTCTTCTAAGGTCTTCCTTATTTACTGCCCAGCTTTCTCATGCATATGAGGTTTGGGTCTTGGCACAGCTCAGTCCTCAATCTGACATCTTTGCTCTTCAACACTTTAAAAAGATCTTGTGCAGCAGATTAGCCTAATGCAATATGCTGTTTGATTTGTTGACTGCTGCTATTCATGGAAGCAGCAACCAAGAAATCAAATGACATATTACATTAGGTAAATCTGCTGCTTATGAAAGCTGCAGCCAAGAAATCAAATGATGTACTGCATTAGGCAAATCTGCTGCATGAAACTTTTTTTAAAGTGTTGGAAAGCAAAGATGTCAGCTTGAGGACCATGGTGTGCCTGACCCAAGCCATGGTACTTTCAATAACCTCATATGCATGCGAAAGCTGGACAGTGAATAAGGAAGACCATGGAAGAATTGATGCTTTTGAATTATGGTATTGGAAGAGAACATTGAAATTGCCATGGGCTGCCAAAAGAACAAATAAATTTATGCTGAAATCTGAAGCCAGAATGTTCCTTGGAGGCCAAGATGGCCAAACTTCGTCTCTCATACTTCAGACATGTTGTCAGGAGGAACCAGTCTCTGGAGAAGGATATCATGTTTGGTAAGATGGAGGGTCAAAGAAAAGTAGGAAGACCCCCAATAAGATGGATTGGCAAAGTGACAGTCTCAGTAGGTTCAAGCGTGGCAATAATTGTGAAGTTGGGCCAGGATCGGGTAGTGCTTTGTTCTGTTGTGTGCAGGGTTGCTATGAGTCAGTACTGACTCAATGGCACCTCACAACAACAACAACAACAATTATTCTTATGTCTTTTTAGCCAAACTTTTATGACCAGTTTGGAAGCAAGGGAATATTGGAGAGTGAATATAGAGGGATGTCTAGAATTTTTAGCTTTTGTTTCTGAAAGATTGGTTTTGCTAGCTTGGAATATGTAGGTAAGTAGTATCTGTAAGTAGTAAAAATTTTTCCCCCTCTTCTACCCAAGACTTTCTATTGTGCCAAAATCATTCTATCCTATTTACTAATGAAGTGAGAAATCACATAATATTATAAAATTTTGGAATATTTCACATGGCACTAGTTGAATGTATCTGTGCTTTGTTTAAATGCATTATTTTACCTGAAGAAAGGATTTTTTAAAGATGGTTGGTTTGCTTTCATGCTCAACCTTAGCGCTATACAGTAGATACTACTCATAACCATGTATTTAAAATTTCCCAGAGGAAGCATTAATATTATTCAGTTACTCAAGTTTAAAGTCTTGGCATCATCACTGGCTCTTCTTTATCTAAATCCTTCCAGCCAATCCAAAGTTTCTGCCAAATTTATTCAACAACTTTTGTTGTCATTGTTAAGTGCTATCAACTCAATTCCAACTCATAATGACCCTGTATACAGTTTCCAAGGAGTAGCTGGTGGATTTGAACTGCCAACTTTGTAGTTAGCAGTCTAGTGTTTATTCTACAATACCACACCAGGACTCCTTGTAACAACTAATGCTCTAATGTTTTGCCTTCTCAGTATATTATCCTCTATTATCTTGATTTGGAGCTGTGTGTTCTTTGATCAAAATTATTGCAAATACTATTGACTTTATCTTCTGTCTGCAGCCAGCAATACCTCATTCTGTCTGTTTTGTAATCACACATTTGTTTATTCCAATTATAATGTAAGCAATTCATTTTTATGACCAACATTTTAATTTCTCTCACTTGAGTATCAGTTAAAATCTAAACTCTTTGCCGTGTTAATCTCTCCATAGGTTTCTCTTTAATTCAAGTTCTTGACTCACTTCATGTTATATGTAGTTTTGCAAGAAAAAATTATTATATCTGTAACTATTTTGCCTATTATTTTTATTGGTTGTCATAAATGCATTGAACTATTCTCTTTCCTCACTCAACCATTCTGGAAGTTTTGCCTGAAATTTAGATTACATTAACTCTCCTTTTTCTGATTCCCACAAGTTGCTGTACATATTTCTATTACTGCATTTACTATATTTTGTTGTAAGTATATATTGATTTACTCTTCTACACTTGTATATGTGGATTTTAAGCTGAGGAGTCAAATTGTTTGCCTTCAACAAAGAAACAACAAATGGTAAACATTTAGTAAACAGTCTAAATGAATAAACAAACATCCAAAATTCTTCAAAATTACCTTAACATTTGCAGTTCATTGTACTATCGAGATAATTTGTTTAGACATCAATTGCAGCTATGGTACGAAAAAATTCTTATATTTTCCTTCCCTTTGTCTTCGCTGAAATAAACATGCTTCTGTGATATCACCCTAAATTGATGATACAAGCTGCTTCTTCACATTCATCTTTTTTGAATTGGCCTCGTCTACATTTGGTCTACTCTGACCTTTACATTTTGGAGTGCCCCAGGTCTTGCAATCTCTAGTTAATCACAACCTGCCCAATAACATTATTTCATTACGTGACATATAACTGATTCCTTGGCATTTCAATCTTATCTTGAGCTTTCTTTTGAGTCCCAGACTTCTGCTTATTTGATAGGTTTAGTTTGATTTCTAATAAACATCATCAAATTTAAATCATGTATAAAAATGTTGGTTCCCACATTGATCTCAAAAGCACCAATTTCAAAAAACATCAGCTCAAATGAATGAGACAAAAAATCTGGTACTTAGGCTGTTATTCTATATTCCTCTCATCCCACATTCAATAAATCACTACATCACGTCAATTTGACTTTCAAAGTGCATTTATAATCTGTCTACTTCCATTTGGTTTTCATCTCAACAGCTATCATCCTAGTTCAAGTCACCTTATCTGCTTTATGAACTAATATAATAGCTCATCTCCTGACTTCTAATTTTATCTCTATTACAATTCTTTCTATATACATCAGTAAAGTGATTTTTTAAAAATATAAATCAAATTAAATCCCTACCATGCATAGAACCTTTTACTGGATTTTCAAAGAACATTGAATAAAATCATATCTCCTTATAATAGACTTTAAGGCCTATGAAATGTTTCTGCTGCACACATCTCTGAATGCATCTTCTGACACCTTTGCTGTCATACACTAAATATCTTAGCTTACTTTTGTCTCCTTAATTATGCTATATTGGTTCCTTTTTCAGGACTTATATTTGGCAATGTCTTCCCAACAAAAATGTTACCTCTTTTTGCACCACAGATGCTTTTACTTCCACTGCTTTTAACACTGTTTGGAATGACCATTTTAAAATATTGTTTTAAAAATATAAAATCTGTTTCTGATCCTTTCCACTCACAAATAAGTTTCTTGACAAAACAAAACAAAAATACTGTCTGTCATATTCCTGACTGAATGTCCGGTATCTTTGAATGTTTTTCACTGTACTGAATTTCTTTGTTGTTATTGTTATGTACCATCGAGTTGGTTCTGATTAACAGCAATTGAAACAGTTGGTGAGTTTGACCTTGTGGTTAGAAGCTTATATTACAGGACTCTTATGATGTTATCGTGGCTGTTAAGTACCTTTGATTCAATTCCAACTGATGTTGTTGTTGTTGAGTACGGTGGAGTCGGTTCTGACTCATAGTGACCCTGCACAGGGTGTCCGAGGCGGTACATCTTTACGGGAGCAGAATGCCTCATCTTTCTCCTGCAGAACCACTGGTAGTTTTGAACTGCCGACCTTGAGGTTAGCAGCCTGATTTGTGATAGTGACCCTGTATAGGGTTTCTGAGGAGCATATGGTAGTTTTGAACTGCTGACCTTGTGGTTCGCAGTCCATTGCTGATCCTACAGCACCATACCAGGAATCCCACTATATTGACTAAATAACATGTTTTAGCAGGATAAGCACTGACAATATATATATGTTGTTGCTATTGTTGTTAAGTGCTGCCATCAAGTCGGTTCCTACCCTTAGGGACACCCTTCACCAAGGAGCAGCTAGTGAGCTTGACCACCAACCTTACTGTTTAAGGTGACTTTGCAGTCCAGCACATTAACCCAAAGAACTACACAAGGTCATACACACATATATATGGAGCATGTTGGCTCTGTAAAATAAACATTGAACTGATAACCACAAGATGGGCAGTTCTATCCCACCATCTTCTCTATAGGAAAAAGATGAGGCTTTCTGCTTTCACAATAATTTGTAGCCTTAGAAATCCTTTACAGGGGTGCTATGAGTTGGAATCAATTGGTGTGGCACTGTAGGATCAGCACTGGAATGTGAACCAAAGGTCAGCAGTTCAAACCCACCAGTTGCTCCTTGGAAACCCTATATAGGGTTGCTGTGAGTCGGAATGCACTTAACAGCAATATATATACAGAGAGAGTCTTTGTGCTGTCTAGCAGTTAATAGTAGAGTACTTACCCTGCCCACCAGGACTCTGGATCTGTAGGATAAGTACTGTACTACTAACCACAAGGTCAATGGTTCAAACCCACCAGCTGCTCCTCAGAAACCCTATATTGAGGTCTCTAGGAGTCCTGGTGTGGTGCTGTGGGCTAATGCTCTGTTGGTTTGAACCACAAAGTCAGTGGTTCAAGCTCACCAACTGCTCCTTAGACATTCTATCCAGGGTCACTATGTATTGAAACCAAATCTATGGCACTTATTAACAACAGCAACAATAGTATATAATAACTATATTTATATAAATCCTAACACTTTCCATTCTAATATTTAGCTTGTGAGTAATATTACAAAATGCAACCTATTTTTTTCCTAGATTAGTTAACATTATCTGTAAACTGGTAGCAAAATTCTTGCTTGTCTGAAATGATACATATAATGTTATGAAAATCTAGCTATATATATGTATATATATATATAGA
>NW_006408577.1:8612872-8628875 GCF_000296735.1 Chrysochloris asiatica
TTGCTGCACAAATGCATGTTTTATTGTTGCAATTACCTTCTTGGATATGTCTGTTGAAGATAAAAAAACAAAAGAAGTCTACATAACTTGCATAAGAACTCAATCTCCTCTAATAAATTGAACTCATAATTTGATCATCCAGAATTTTATTTTCAGAGTTAGTAAGATGGGAAGTGATATGTTTTAACACTCAATGTTAAAACTTATTTTGAATAGTCCATTTTTCAACAATGGAAAATACACTATTATCTCATCAAAAGCATTATTTAAATGAATAAAATCTAAAAAGCAATATGTTTGAATGTTACCAACTACCTACACAATTATGCAGACATAGGTGTTTACATGAATCTCTTTTGCAATCTGAGGGAGAATAATAGCATATTAGAAATCAATGGCCACTGAGGATAATTAGAAAATAAAAATAAAGTGATTTTGAAATTAAAATATAAATCAATATAAACACATGACCAATTCACAGAAATTTAATTTTTAGGATGCTTCTGTTCTAGAGAGTGTGTTACAGTTGTAGATATTTGACTAATTATCTAGAATACTAACAGAACTGTCACAGCCAAATTCAGGGTATACATTTTTAGTTCTGCCCACAAAATTGATGGTGTGTATGTGTGTGTTATGTGTGTGAGTGCATGCTTAATGGCTTGCAAGCAAAGAGAAACATGATTTCAGAAGCAGACAAAGAGAAGATAAATATATAATAGTTCTATTCCTAATCAAAGAAAAGTTCACATTTAATTCATTCATTTTGCATGGCACTCAGTGATTCAAATAATTAATCACTCAACAACTACTGACTACAGTCTTTATATGCTGCAGGATACAACAATGAACAAAATAGAAGAAGTCTCTGCCCTTCTTGATTTTAATGTGTTGGAAAGGAGAGTGAATTTACAAAAATGAAGTAAACAGGTGAAATCATAATAACTACTATGCATGGAAAGTTTAGGGTGTAAAAGTATAATAAGGGTGGGACCTTTAATGGGGATTTGATAGGATGGGAAAGGGGGCATAGATGTTCAGACAAGATTTTCAAGAGGAAGTGACTTTAAAGTTGCGAAGTAAAGAATAAGCAAAATTAAACAGATGAAGAAGATAAAAGTAAGTGTGCCCTTATCACAGAAAACTTTACCTGCATACTTTGGGAGGCTAGAAAGGAAGTGAAAATAGTAAAGGGTCGTAGTGAGAGATAGTTTATGCAGACTCGGAATCTGGGCTGGCTTTGAGAGGTATACTAAGGATTTAGCCTTTTTCCTAAAACCACAGGAAGAATGAAACATTTTTCAGAAGATTAATACCAAAACTGGACTTTTTTTTGGGAAGCAAAATGTTGATAATAGAGTGGAGAATAAACTAAAGGATGGGAACATTGGAGCAGCTAAGGTTTGATATTTGTTTGATTAGCTTATTTTGTTTTTATTTTTAGTAGTCTAATCCAGTAGTCCTGGTGAGGTGCTGTAAAATAAGCACTGAACTGCAAACCGCAAAGTTGGTGGTTCAAACCTACCAGACATTCCTTGGAAACACTATACAGTGTTGCTATTGGTTAGAGCCAACTTGATATTTAACAACAAAGAATAATCACTACTTGAGCTAGAGTTTAGATATCAGTGTTGGAGATGTTAAAATAATTAAATAGCTGTTGGTGAGGTTGACATTGGAGGTTGTATATGTGTCCATAAATATGGTCATAAATATGTACTTCAATATTAAGACAGTTGACTTTAATAACATTGCTGGTTCAGGACTGAATTTAGGCTGCCTTTTACCTCCTGCTTTCTTACCTGACAACCTTTAACCTTTAATATAGATTTAAGCCTGCAGTTAAAAATGTGTTGGTTTTTTGGTTTTGCTTTTTCATAGTTAAACTAAGGATGTGGAAAAGATATTACCACAGAAGGTCTTTACACTAGAGGGTTTATTAAAAAGGTTCTGCACAAGCAGCTCCTAAGAAATGTGGTGTCCACAAGAAATTTTAATACTATGTCCCCAGAAAAAAATGTCCTGTGATTGACTACCTCAAGAAATATGGGTCAACTTGGCTAGGTCATGATTTCCAGTATTGCGTGTTGGTCCTCCATTGTATGATCTGATGCAATTGTCCTCAATATTGTGATGTATTATAAATCGTAACTTCTGCTTGTTATTATCATTCCTTTTGTAAATGAGTGAAGTTTATGTAGCAGGGCTAGGGTATGGCATGAGGTAATCTGGTTTTAGATATAAAATAGATTAAATAAAGTATTAAAATGGGGTAAGAGAGATGCCAAGCTACATGAAGATGGACTAGGAGCAGACTCTCAGAAGAAACAAAGACCGTCTTCCAGAGTTAACAGAGATGGAAAGCATTTTACTAGAGCTGGCACTCTGAATTTGAACTTCAAGCCTCGAAAATTGTTAGAAAGCACATATTCATTTCTTACAGAACCCTACATGAAATATTTCTGTTATAGCAGTACTAGATAATTAAGACACAAATCCCCATTTAGTCATGTACTTGTATATTTTAAACTAATATTCAATCCCATCAAGATATCCCATCTCCCACTTTTCCAAATCATTGAACACAAATCATATCTTTGTATTATTAATTCCTGCTTTTATAGCATAGATAGGCCTATTCACCTCGCCTTCTGTGGAGCATTTGGTTTGCACTTTGTTATACCTAACACGTCTCCAGTTCAAACGGTTCTCAGTCTTCCATAAGTTTCTTTGCTTTGATTTTTACAGAGTCCATGCTATTTTTATGCTTTAACAGATACAATTCAGGTTTCTAACTTGAGTCATAGGAAACACAGGGAAAAGTTTGTATCTGATAGAAAATGAAATATATTGTTTCAAATTGAGGAAATATGAAATATTCTAAAGGTGATTGCTAATAGACTTCTTTTCTTTCCTTAATATTTCAGAACCATTTGTATTTGGTGGAACACATTCAGAAAGTATCATTCCATGACTATCTAAATCACTGAATGCCAGAAAAAAATGAATGAGTTAAACATGAACCTCTGATCAGAAGCCACACCACAGTACTAGGTTTTGAACTCTACCTAATTGTTCAAAGTAGACAACAGCCTGTGACCAAACGTGTCATTCTTGTTAAGTGCCATTGAGTCAGTTCCAACTCATTGACACTGTATAGGGTTTCTGAGGAGCAGTTGGTAGGTTTGAAACATTGACTTTGTGGTTAGTAGCCCAGTACTTATCCTACAGTGCTTTACCAACTTTACTAATAGAAAAATCAAATTTAGAAATCCCTATGGATAACCTAATCAAGAATAATTGAATATTAATTCTCAGAATATATTCTAAGAAACAAAATCAAATTTTCAAACAAATGTTACTTGTTCTTGAATAAAACAGAAAAAAATGCAGCTTTAAAAAAGTTTATTATGTTTCTAATATAATTTAGTCAAATAAGAAAACAAGGAGTTAGAAACCTTCGTTTCTAGTTAAACCTTATTTTCTTTGGGGAGGTATTCTCAGATAAGTCACTTTTGCTCTCTCGGTTTCAGTTTCCTTTGTTGCTATTGTTAGGTGCCATCAAGTGGCTTCTGACTCATAGAGACCCTATGCACAACAGAATGAAACACTGCCCTGTGTTGTGCCATTACACAATCGTTACCCTTGAGGCCATTGCTGCTGTGGTGGTGTAAATCCATTTCATTGAAGAACACCTCTCTTTTTCTGATCTCCACTTTAAAATCATGATGTCCTTCTTCAGGGACTGGTCTACCTTGATAACATGTCTGAAGTATGTGAGACAAAGTCTCAACAGCCTGACTTCTAAGGAGCATTCTAGTGGTACTTCTTACAGTACAGATTTGTTCTTCTGACAGTCCATGGTACTTTTAATATTCTTCTCCAACACCGTACTTAAATGTACCAATTCTTTTAGGGTTTGAATATTCATCATCTAACTTTCACCTACATATGAGGCTATTAAAATTATCATGGCTTAGGTCAGGATCACCTTAGTCCTCAAACTGACATCTTTGTACTTGAACTTTAAAGAGGTCTTGTGCAGCAGAATTGCCTATTGCAATATGGCTGTTGGTTTCTTGACTGCTGCTTCCATGAGTGTTGACAGTGGAAGCAACAGTAGTGGCATTTTTGGCAACTTCAAACTTTGCTCCATGTATCATGATGTTATTTATTGATCCAGTGATGAAGAATTTGGTTTTCTTTGCATTTATTTGTAACCCAAACTGAAAGGTCTTTGATCTTCATTAATTAGAGTTTTAAGTTCTCTTAACTTTCAGCAAGCAAGGTTGTATCATCTGCATATCGCAGGCTGTTAATGAGACATCATCCAAACTTGATGCCACATTTTTCATCATATAATGCAGTTTCCCAGATTATTTGCTCAGCATACAGATTGAATAAGTATGGTGAAAGAATACAATACTATCATATACAGTTCCTGTTTTTAAGTCACTCGATGTCTCCTTTTTTCTGTTCGAACAACTGCCTTTTTGTGGACTATGTACAGGTTCCTCATGAGCACAATTCTGGAATTCCTCATGAGCACAGTTCTGGAATACCCACTTTTGGAATGTAATTCATAGCTTTTCATGATCCACAGAGTCAAAACCTTTTCATAATGAATAAATCACAGGTAAACATCTTTCTGGTATTGTCTGCTTCAGCCAGGATCTTTCTTATACGTTAGTCTATATTCTCAACTGAATCCAGCTTGAACCTACAGCAGTTCTCTGTCCATATACTGTTGAAGCTAGTTTTGAATTACCTTTACTAAAATTTTACATGTATGTTATATTAATGATACGGTTTGCTGATTTCTGCATTCCACTAGGTTACCTCTCTTCAGGATGGGCAAAAATATGGATCCCTTCCAATCAGCTGACCAGGTAGCTATCTTTCTAATTTCTTGACTTAGATGTGTCAGTTTCTCCATTGTTGCATCAATTTACTGAAAGACTTCAATTTTCATTCCATCAATTCCCAGAGCCTTGTTCTTTGCCAATGTATTCAGTGTACCTTGAAATTATTCCTTCTGTACCTTTGGCCCTTGATCATATACTACTTCTTGAAACAGTTGAATATCGTCCATTTTTTCTTGGTACAGTGACTGTGTATTCCTTCCATCTTTTTTTGATGTTATCGGCATCATTCAATATTTTGTCTATTGTTATTGTTGTTAAGTGCCGTTGAGGCAATTCTGACTCATAGCGACCCTGTATAGGGTTTCCAAGGAGCAGCTGGTGAGCTTGAACAAGTGACCCTGCAGTTCAAACGACTTTGCAGTCTGACGCATTAGCCCAGAGCACCGCACCAGTACTCCATTTTGTCCATAGAATCCTTCAACTTTGCAAGTTGAGGCTTCAAATATTTCTTCAGTTCTTTTCAGTTTGAGAAATGCTGACCGGGTTCTTCCCCTTTGGTTTTCTAACTCAAGGTCTCTACACATTTCATTAAAATACTTGACATTTGACTTGAACACATTTTCTGTTCATCTCTTCTTCCTCCTCATTTCTTCTATTTGCTTTAGCATCTCCACACTAAAGGGCAAGTTTCAGATTCAGAGTCTATTCTGACATATATTTTGATATTTTCCTTCTTTCTTTTCTTCTTAATGACCTTTTTCTGTCTTTTTGTATGGTGCTGTTGATATCATCCCTACAACTCTTTTGTTCTTTTGTCATTAGTGTTGTTGTTGTTGTTGTTGTTGTTGTTGTTAAGTGCCATCGAGTCAGTTACGACCCATTGCGACCCTGTACAGGGTTTCTGAGGGTGTAAACCTTTACGGGAGTAGAAAGCCTCACCTTTCTCCCGCGGAGCGTCTGGTAGTTTCGAACCACTGACCTTAAGGTTCGCAGTCTGCTTCTCCTTCTTCCTTGTCTGTCTTAGTCTGGAAGCTCAGTTGAAACCTGTCCACCATGGATGACCTTGTTGTGATTTAAAATCCAGTGGCATAGCTTCTAATATCACAGCAACATGTAAGCTACCACAGTATGACCAACTGTCAGAAGAGTAGTGGTTAGTTTTTTTATTATTCAAATGACTTAGCATTCCTGAGGAGCATCTGTTGGGTTTGAACCACCAATCCTGCTTGTCCTACTGCCCAGTGCTTATCCTACAGTGCCACAATAGATAGGAAAACATGTTGTTGTTGTTGTTGTTTGCTGCTCTCAAGTTAACTCAGACTCACTATGAACTTCTGAATAACAAAACACAATGATGTCTAGTCCTATGTCACCATTATGATTGTTTTGATCCATAAGATTTTATTTCATAAGTTCATTTTCAGAAGTAGGTCTTCAAATTGTTCTTCCTAGTCTGTCTTCTTCTGAAAGTTCGGCTAAAACCTGTCATTTATGGATGACCCTGCTTGTATTTGAAATACCAGTTGCATGGATTTAAGCATCATGGAAGCCACCACAACACCACAGTGTGGCAAGTGGTGTAATGGAGATATTAACAACATAATAAACTGTTAAAACCCACCTTATTTTCCTAACATACCAGCCACCAAATCTAATGTATTTGAATCAATTTTGACTCATATAGCAACTCTATAGGACAAATACAATAGCTCCATAGGGTTTAAACCAGAAACCCACACCCACTGTCATTAAGTAGATTCCAACTCATACAACCGTCTTAGGGTTTCTGAGGGCTGTAAATCTTTACAGAAGCAGACTCCCTCATTTTTCTTCCACTGAGTGTCTAGTGGGTTTGCACTGCCTATCTTTCAGTTAGCAGTCTAACAGTTAACCCACTATTCTATTTGGGCTCCCTATGGATATATAGCAATTTTAAATGCAATTAAAATGTTTGTCAGAATCCACTGAAAAAACAATAGGAAACAGAAATAATTTCTTTTAAATCTTTCCTCAAATGCTATTCATCTCAATACCATTTGCAAATCTGACATCTGCTCTTCAAACTCCTCTCCTCTTATAAACGGTCTCTCAGATTTCTAAAGTCTATAGTTTCAGTCAATTCATTCTGTAATCCTCTTATCTTCTCATCTGTGGAAGTGATTTTCTTGTTTACAGTCATTTGCTATCCTCTGGCTTTTTGTAATGTAAACCTGATGGTTTATTTATTTTTATAAATCTTCTTGATTTCCCTATCTTTATAGAAAGCTTGGAGTCCTGGAGTGACACTGTAGGATAAGCACTGGCCCGTTAACCACAAGGTCAGCAGTTCAAACCACTACTCGGAAACCCTATACAGGGTCACTAAGAGTCAGAACTGAGTGGACAGCATTTAACAACAGCAACATAGAAAGCTTTATATAGTGTTAAGCTGAAGAAAACAAAACAAAACTGAATTCTCACATTATTTATGATAATAAAGAAGCCTGGTGACACTGTCGGATAAGCACTGGACTGCTAATGGCAATGTTTCTGTTCAAACCCACCAGTGGCTTCTTAGAAGAAAGATGAGGCTTTCTGCTTCCTTAAAAGTGTATAGCCTTAGGAACCCAATATAGGGTTGTCAAAAGTCTGAATCAACTCCATGGCAGTGGGTGAGCATAGATATTTGCACTAAAGGATAGGGAAATTTTGGACCCAGAGGTTAGAGGGGAGCAGGGATGAATTATTGTCACATGGGGTAACCAGGGGCCCTAAAGATAATTTTCTATGGTAGTAAAGCTGAACTTTAAGGATTTTTACAAGTCTAACATTTCCTTTCTAAACTCTTTAATATGATGCTTTGTAGCTTTTTAAGTGTGAGTGGAGTTGATTCCGACTCATAATGCCCTGTATAGCGTTTCGTAAGAATGACTGGTAGGTTTGAATCATCAACTTTGTGGCTCAAGGCAAACTTGCAGTCCACTGCATTATCTTGCAGTACCATGCTAGGATTCCAACAAAATGCTTATATTTCCTTTATTTTTAAATTAATACTATTGAAGTCAAAGAATATCTCGTAACAAGATCAAGTAATAGAAACCTTGATACATTCAAATTTCAAATAGCCATTTCTCACTTGCAAAACAAAAATGTGGATAAACCCTAATCTCATCAGATATATAAGACAAAGCCACCAGCTTTTCACTAAAGTCAATCACGAATTTAGAGATTTAAAGATAAAGTGTTCTGCTTTAACTATATTTTTGTTGATATTCCAAGGTACATATGAATAATCATATTTTCATCCTTCTCAAAAAAAAAAATCCTTAAATTATTGATATGTTAAAAGAAAAAGCTAGGAGTGATTTGATATAGCAATTGAAACCTTAATGTAAAGAGAAAACTAAAGCAACAGAATCCTAGTGTAATTTTTTTAAATTGCTTCTCATATCTTGTTGAAGTTACACTAACAGACCCAACAAATTAAAATCAAACTTTAACTTGTAAGTTTTAAGAAGGGATTTCTTTGTTTTGTGATAAACATTGTTAGATTACTGAAAGTACGAAAAGGATTGTCAAAAAGGTTGAATACCTCATATAAGCATCAAATTTACTACACAACATTAATGATAAGCATATTTGATAAGTTGAGTATTTTATATCTTAACCTACCTAGTTTTTATAAGCCTTAAAATATGATTTAGCAAATGCTATTTTCTGATTATTTGTAGTTTAAATTTCCTCTAATGTGGTAATAGGAGTTCTGGAGTGGCATTGTAGAATAAGCACTAGACTACAAGGTTGTTTTAAACCACAAGGTCAACAGTTCAAACTCACCAGCAACTCTTCAGAAACCCTAAGAAGGGTCTTGTGAGTTGGAACCAATTTGATGGCACTTAACAACAAACCACAATGTGGTAATTAAAGTAGCCTTGGTGCATAGTGAGTTATACACTGGCTACGAACTGAAAAGAGTCCTGATGTGGTACTGTGGGATAATGCACTGGACTGCTAAGTCAATTTGAACCACAAGGTTGATGGTTTGCACCTCAGAAACCCTATATAGGGTCACTATGGGTCAGAACCTACTCAACAGCACTTAACAACAACGGAAAGGACAGCGGTTCAATCCACCAGTCACTTCACAGAAGAAAAATGAGTCTTTTAGCTCCCATAAAGATTTACAACCTTGCAACACTATACACAGCCGCTATGAGTTGTAACTTACTTGACAATATGCAACAACAACATGTTAAACAAGGATATTCTATTTTCTTCAAAGTAAATATTTGCTTACTACTACGCAAAAGAACAGAATCATTGTGTGACACTACAGGATAAGCACTGG
The DNA here is from genome assembly GCF_000296735.1 of Chrysochloris asiatica. Classification (NCBI taxonomy): domain Eukaryota; kingdom Metazoa; phylum Chordata; class Mammalia; order Afrosoricida; family Chrysochloridae; genus Chrysochloris; species Chrysochloris asiatica. Next base: position 8,622,065 of record NW_006408577.1, read on the forward strand.
ACTGCAAAGTCAGTTTGAACCAGAAGATCGGCGATTCAAACACACGGGTTGTTCCTCAGAAACCCCATCAACAGGGTCGCTATGAGTTGGAACCAACTGGACAGCACTTAATAACAACATGCGAAAGAATATGTATTTATTGAAAGCATTCATTGAAGTCCACATTCCAACTAAGCATAGCTAATTGATTTCACACACTGACATTTTCTTTATCACAATTGCAGGCTCATTGCTTCAGGTTTATTTAAAGGCTCTGTCTTAGTTTCTTCCAAATACTAAGATATGGAATGGCTATTTTGAGACTTTTCAAACTATAAAATCTAAGAGATATTTTTTCTTTAACAGGCAGGAGCAAAACAGAGTTATACAAAAGAGAGATATAAATGTAGACTGATGTTTGAAATATTAGCTATGTGGTGCTGTGGACATGTACTGGGCTGCGAGCCACAATGTCTGCAGTTCAAACCCACCAACTGCTCTTAGGAAACTCTTGGGTCAACCTTACTTAACAACAACAACAAGTGTAAGTAAAACAAAGCTGAACGTTTATGATGTATGTGACTGTATGGGTATGTGTGTGTGAAAAATAATAGAATGGCTTATTATTGTTTGTTTAAACCACTCTGCCATATCAGAAGTTAAAAATATACTATAGATGCTCCTCCAAAATGGTTATGGATGTGCCTAAACTGAAAACCCAACCAAAGTAAGTTTGTCTGAATATAATATTGGAATGTTCTTTTGTGAACAGGTTTTAACCTATTACCTTATGGAGTAGGTTAATCATTGGTCTGCTAACCACAGCATCAGTTGTTCAAACCCACCAGCTGCTCAGTGGAGAAAGATGAGGCAACAATATGAACCAGTTCTACTCTATCCTGGTGGTGTATTGTAGGATAAGCACTGAACTTCAGCTGTTCAAACCCACCAGCTGCTCCTGGGAAGCCCTATGCAGGGTTGCTAAGAGTCAGAAATGACTTGACGACACTTAACAACCACAACTCTGTAAAGTGTACTGAATTTGTTTTATGCAGAGGAAGCATCAAAAAACTACAAAAAAATCTTGTTTTTTTATATAGAATGCCAAAAATTGTATGCAAATGATAAAAGATGGCAAAATATGCAGAGAAAATGACTTATAAATATATCAATATTATCAATAATCTCTAAGTATCTGATTCACCATTTCTCCATTATATGGAATCTTCTGTATTTACAGGTAGCAGAAAGGTATTTTATCAATGTATTTTAGGATTAGCATTATGAACCTCATTTAATAATCTGTATATTAGAATAAAGGTTCGCTCAGCCAGTTTGAGAAAAACCTATTTCTTAACTTCCATTATAAATAAATTATTTTAAAAATAGAACAGCTTTCTTTTTTTTCCAAAGGCAAATACACAGAAACTGTGAAAATGAATTTTAACAATTTGTTAAAGGGCTCTTTAAAAAAAAAAAATCCCAACAACTCGTGGATTTAAGAATTCACCTGAGGGTTCTTTTGGAGACTAATGAAATAGAATTCAATATTTTACTACTAAATTTAATTGTAATTAAAGACTACTGCTGTGATGCTTTAGAAGAAGCGCTGGTCTGTTAACCACAGCGCCAACAGTTCTAACCCACCAGCTGCTCCTTGAAAACCCTAGACAGGGTTGCTATGAGTGATAAAGTACTCCACAGCACTCAATCACAACAATGACAAAATTTAAAAGTATACACTAAAAAAAATATTCTAAATATGAGTTAACATCACATTTTCCTCCTATATTCAGTATTTAGTTGCCTTTGTCTTTTTAACTTAATGATTGTACTGATATATCAGTTCTGAGTCATAGCAACACTATACACCATAGAAGGAAGCACTGCCCAGTTCTGTAACATCCTCACAACTCTTGCTATGTTTGAGATCACTGTGGCTGCCACTATGCCAATTCATTTTGTTGGGAGTCTTCCATTTTGTTGTTGAACCTCCACTTTACAAAGCATGATGTCATTCTCTAGGGATTGATCCTTTGACCCAAGTTCAAAGACAAAGAGACAAAGTCCTTCATCCTCAATTCTAAGGAGCATTTTGGCTGCATTTCTTTCAAGTCAGAATTGTTTGTTCTTCTAGCAGTCCATGGCACTTTCAATATTCTTTGCCAACACTATATTTTAAATCCATCAATTCTTCTACACTCTTCCTTATTCAATGTTCATATTTCATATGAATATGAGGCAATTTAAAATACCATAATTTGGATCAGGCATACCTTAGTCCTCAAATTGACATTTATTCTCTTTAATACTTTAAAGACATATTTTGTGGCATATTTTCATAGTGCAAAATATCTAAAACTTGTACTGAAACATAGAGATGCTAAAGCTAGTGGAAGGAATGTGGAAGCATAAGAGCTCAAGAGAAAATTTCAAAAGGCAGCTAGAAAAAACAAAGTAAAGTATTATAAGGAAATGTGAAAAGACCTGGAATTAGAAAATCAGAAGGGAAGAAGAAGCTCAGCATTTCTCAAAGCTCAAAGAACTGAAGAAAAACTTCAAGCCTCGAATTGAAATATTGATGGACTCCATGGGCAAACTGGCTTCCTGGTGTGGTGCTATAGTATCAGTACTGGACTTCAAACCACAGGTCAGCAGTCCAAACCCACCAAGTGCTCCTTGGAAATCCTATACAGGGTCACTCGAGTTGGAACTGACACAATGGCACTTAACAACAACAACAACAAGAGGAAATTATTGAATGATGCACAAAGAATCAAAAGAAGATGGAAGGTAAACACAGAGTCACTGTACAAAAAGAAATGGCCAATGTTCAGATATTTCAAGAGCTACCATGTGATCAAGAACTGATGGTTCACTGAAGACATTGGTGAAAAACTAATCTCCAGGAATTGATGGAATACAAATTAAAATCAAAACAAACTGAAGAAGCACTGGAGGCACTCATTCAACTATGCCAAGATATTTGGAAGATAACTACCTCATCAACCAGTTAGAAGAGATCCATATCTGTGCTCATTCCAAAGAGAGGTTACCCAACAGAATGTGGAAATCATCAAACAATACCATTAATATCACATGTAAAATTTTGCTAAAGGTAATTCAAAAATGGTTGCAACAATACATAGACAGGGATCTTCGAGAAACTCAAGTTGGATTCAGAAGAGGATGTGGAACTGGGGATAATATTGATGACATCAGAAGGATCTTAGTTGAAAGCAGAAAATACTGGAAAAATGCTTACTTGTGCTTTATTGACTATGCAAAGGCTTTTAACTGTGTGGATTATGACAAACTATAGATAACATTGCAAAGAATGGGTATTCCATAACTATTCATTGTACTCATGAAGAGCCTGTACATAGGCTTGTTGTTGTTGTCAGGTGCCATCGAGTCAAAACCGACTCATAGCGACCCCATGCACTTCAGAACTAAACAATATCCAATCCTGGGCCAACCTCACTACCGCTGCCACACTGACGCCATCAATGATGCCACCTGGCTGATCCATCTCTTTGGGGGGTCTTCCTCTTTTTCTCTGACCCTCCATCTTACCCAGCATGACATCCTTCTCCAGCAACTGTTCCCTTCTGACAATATGTCCAAACTACGAGGGACGAAACTTAGCCATCCTGGTCTCCAAGGAGCACTCTGGCTGCACTTCTTCCAAAACACACCACAACTCAAAGGCATCAATTCTTCTATGATCTTCCTTATTCACTGTCCAGCCCTCACATCCATATGAGGTTATTGAAAATACCATGGCTTGGCTCAGATGAACCTTAGTCCTCAAGCTGACATCTCTGCTCTTCAACACTTTAAAAAGTTCCTGTGCAGCAGATTTGCCCAATGCAATACGTACATAGACTGTTGTTGTTGTTGTTATGTGCTGTGGAGTCGGTTCCGACTCATAGCGACCCTGCATAGGGTTTCCGAGGCTGTTAATCTTTACGGGAGCAGAATGCCTCTTCTTTCTCCCGCGGAGCAGCTGGTAGTTTCGAACTGCTGACCTTGCGGTTCACAGCCCGATTCGTAACCACTACGCTACCAGAGCTCCTTAGACTAAGAGGCAGTTATTTGGAAAGAATAAAAGGATACTGAATGGTTTAAAATCTGGAAAGGTGTGCAACAGGGTTATATGCTTTCACCATACTTATTGAAGTTGTATGTTGAGCAAATAATTCAAGAAACTGGATTATATGTCAAAGAACAAGGAATCTGGTTGGGAGGATGATTCAGTAAGAACCGGCAATATGCAGATGATGCAACCTTGTTTCCCAGGAGCTAAGATGATAAAATACTTATTGATGAAGATCAAACACTAGAACCTTCAGGATGAATTGCACATCAGTGTAAAGAAAACAAATGTCCTCATAACTGGACCAGTAAATAAAATCATGATGAACGGAGAAATGATTGAAGCTATCAAAATGTTCATTTTGTTTGGATCCACAGTTAACATTCATGGAAGCAGCACTCAGGAAATCAAATGATATACTGCATTAGGCAAATCTGCACAGGACCTTTTTAAAGCTTCAAGAGAAAAGAAATCGGTTCAAGGACTCAGGTACACCCGACCCAAGCCATAGTATTTTTAATAGCCTCATCTACATATAAAAATTGTATAATGATTAAGGAAAACTGTAGAAGAATTAATGCAATTGAGTCAATGTGTTGGAGAAGAATACTGAAAGAACAGGCAAATATGTTTTGGACAAAGTGCAGCCAGAATGCTCCTTAAAAGCCAGAATTATGAGACTTCATCTCTCATACTTCTGATATGTTATCAGGAGGGACCAGTTACTGGAAAAGGATATTATGCTAGCTATAGTGGAGGGGCTGAGGACAAGAGGAAGTCTATCAATGATAGAGACTGTTACAGTAGCAGCATGCAATGGACTAAAGTCTAATAATTGTGAGAATGGCACAGGACACATCTAACAACTCTTCCACAAAATATTATGCACTGTTTGGTATACACTGTATCAAAATAACAGTTTTGATATCCGGGTGGTGGTTGTATGCTGTGGAGTTGGTTTTGACTCACAGTAATTCAGTGTAAGGTTCTGAGGCTATAAATCTGTACAGGAGGATAAAACCTCCTCTTTATCCTGTGGAGAAATTGGTGGATTCTAGCTGTTGACCTTCTGGTTAGATGCCCAATACATAATTTACTTCTCTTCCAAGACTTTTATGGCATTCAGGAGGTACTCAATTTGTGTTCCTTTTAAATGATCTTTGGACTTTGGAAACCAAAAGAAGTCTACAGGGGCAGGATCAGGGCTAAAGTTTGGGTAAAGTTTCTCAATAAATTTTCCTTACACAATCTTGCTTACCTTGAAGAATACGCATGTCCATTGTCTTGCTGACCTTGAAGAATACGCATGTCCATGGAATAAAGTATTTAGCATAATTTTCTTTTTGTCTCTCTCTCTCGCTAGTGACATTTCCAATTAAAAAACCATCATACTTAGTCCCCAAGATAGTCCTGCGTACTTTAAGAAAATATAACAAGATTACCTCTTTGGAGTTCCCCCAAAACAGTCACCATAACTTTCTGAGTTGATCTTTCTGTCTTGAATTTAACAGGTTCAGCATGTCACCCTGGAAACCATTGTCTTGACTGTACTTTTTATTTTTTAAAGTACCTTGCAAAAAAAAAAAAAAAAATGACACCAGCCATCTCTCCCACAACACTCTACTCAAATGAGTTTGATAATTTGTTGCAGTGACCACACAGAACTCAGAAAAAGTAGTAACAAGTATGGGTTTATTAGGGAAATTGACAGGTTGTAATACAGTATCAGAAAAAGCTCAGGGTACACAGTTCATCCAGTCAGGACAGCTTTTCCTCTGTTATGCACACAGGCAAGACTCTCTCTGGTCATTGCCTCGATGGCCTGGCCTCTGCCCTTGCTCCAGCAATGTTGCAAAGCTCTTTCAGTTCTGCTGATAAAAAATGCCCAGAGGGCACGTCACACTGTTACAAGCATAAACCCAAAGGAACTCAGCCTAGTTCTGTGAGTCAGCAAACATCTTTTGACTCAGAGCGACATTATGCACAACAGAATGAAACAATAGCCCATCCTCACAATTGTTACAATTAAGTCCATTGCTACTGTCACTGTATCAATCTGTATAGTTGGGGAACTTTCTCTTTTTCATGACCCTCTGGTTGACCAACCATGAAGTCCTTCTATGGAGACTGATCGCTTATGATAACGTGTCTAAAGTATGAGAGACAAATTTACACCATCCTAACTTTTAAGGAGCATTCTGGCTGCACTTCCTCAAGCACAGATTTGTTTGTTCTTTTGGAAGTGCATTGTTGCTGTTGTTGTTGTTAAGTGCCATCGAGTCGGAACCGACTCATAGCGACCCCATGCACAGTAGAACAAAACAATGTCCGATCCTGGGCCAACCTCACTACCACTGCCATACTTGAGTCCATCAATGCTGCCACCTGGCAAATCCACCTCGTTGGGGGTCTTCCTCTTTTCTCTGACCCTCCATCTTACCAAGCATGATATCCCTCTCCAGCGACTGTTCCCTCCTGAAAATATGTCCAAAGTATGAGAGACAAAGTTTGACCATCTTGGCATATAAGGAGCACTCTGGCTGTACTTCTTCCAAAACAGATCTATTGGTTCTTTTGGCAGTCCGTGGCACTTTTAGTATTCTCCTCCAACACCATAATTCAAAGGCATCAATTCTTCTACTGTCTCCCTTATTCATTGTCCAGCTTTCACATCCATATAAGGTTATTGGAAATACCCTGGCTTGGATCAGGCACACCTTAGTCCTCAAGCTG
>NW_006408577.1:8629525-8648011 GCF_000296735.1 Chrysochloris asiatica
CATGGCCTCTTCTGAATCCAGCTTGAACCTCTGGAAGTTCTCTGCCAATGTATGATTGTAGCCGTTTCTGTATTACCTTTAGCCAAGCAGGCTCAGGGAATGATGCTGGAACTCTGAAACACATATAAAGGAATATTTGGAGGATTGGAGGGCTTGCAGCTAGGGGAATTTGTAGGAGAATCAAGAAATCCATTGTTTTCTAATTCAAGACACTCAGCTATTCCCGAAGCCGCCAACTTGGGAGAGAACATCTTGATTGTATCAGGATTGATATTGAAATTTAAAGTGACAGTTTCGACATAAAACCAAATGGCCACAACTTGTCTGTCTGTCGTGCTGTGGTGGCTTGAGTTGTTGTGATTCTGAGGGCTGTACCACCGGTATTTTAAATAACCAGCAGGGTCACCCATGGTGGAAAGGTTTCAGATGAGCTACAAAACAAAGACAGACTAGGAAGAAAGAGTGATGAACTACTTCTGAATCGTTAGTCATTGAAAACCTTATGAATGGAAGTCCATAGTACTTTTAATATTCTATTCCAACACCATAATTCAAATGTATCAATGCTTCTATGGGCACTCTTATTCATTGTCAAACTTCCACATGCATGTGAGGCAATTGAAAAATACCATGACTTGGGTCAGGCATACCTTATTCCTTAAACTGATATCCTTCCTCTTGTATACTTTAAAGAGGTCTTGTGCAGCAGATTTTTCTAAATACAATACATTATTTGATTTATGGATTGTTGCTTCCATGGCATTGATTGTGGATCCAAGCAAAATTAAGTCTTTGCCAACTTCAGTCTTTTTCTCCATTCATCATGGTATTTTTTATAGGTTGTCTTGTGAGGATCTTTGTTTTATTTACATTGATGTACAATACACATGGAAGGCCGTGGTCTTTGATGTTCATCAGTAAGTATTTTAAGACTATTTTCACTTTCAGCAGTAAGGTTGCATCTTATGTATATTGCAGGTGGTTAATTAGTCCTGGTGTGATGCTGTGGGTTAATGCACCAGACTGCAAAGCTGTTTGAACTGCAAGGTCGGTGGTTCAAGCTCACCAGATGTTCCTTGGAAACCCTATACAGGGATGCTATGGGTCGGAACTGACTCGATGGCACTTAACAACAACAACAATGAGTCTTCCTCCAAGCCCAATGCTATGTTCTTCATATAATCTAACTACTTTGATTATTTGCTAAACATACAAATTGAAAAACTATAGTGAAAATGCACAGCTCTGGCACAGCCCTTTCATGATTTTAAACCAGCCAGTACCTACTTTTTTCTGTTCTAACAACTACCTCTTGGATTATGTAAAGGTTCCTTGTAAGTACAATGAAGTGTTCTGGAAGACCTATTCTTCCCAAGGTTATCTATAACTTGTCATGATCTACACAAAAATAAAACAAAACAAACAAACAAGGGATGGGGGAACATAGTAAAAATCCTTTGCATAATCAATAATGCATAAGTAAGTATGTTTCTGGTATTCTTTGCTTTCAGACAAGATCCACCTGATGTCAGCAATAATGTCCCTAGTTTTGAATCTGGCTTGAATTTCTGGCAATCCTCTGTCAATCAACTGTTGCAACCATTTTTTGAATTATCCATAGCAAAATTTTACATGTGATATTATTGATATTATATGATTTTTGCATTCTGTTGGGTCACCTTTCTTTGGATTGGATCTCTTTCAATCAGTTGGACAGGTTTTTGCCATTGATGAGTGAATGTCTCCAGTGCTGCATCAGTTTGTCTTAAGATTTCCACAAGTATTCTGTCAATTCCTTGTTTTTTGCCTGTGCCTTTGGTGAAGCTTGGACTTCTTTCATTATTGTATTCTGTTGATCATATGGTCCCTCTTGAAATGGTTGACATTAACCATTTCTTTTTAGGTACAGTGACTCTGTGTATAGCTTATATCTTCTTTTGATACTTTCTGCATCATTCATTATTTTGTTCCTAGAATCTTTCAATATTGCAGATAAAAGCTTGAATTTTTCTTCAATTCTTTCAGCTTGAAAAATGCTGAGCTTTACTTTTGTTTGATATAGTGCCAGAAGATGAACCTCTCAGGTTGGAAGGAACTCAAAATAAGGCAAGGAAAGACCTGCCTCCTCATAATAGGTTTGGCCTTGATGATGAGAATGGAATAAAATGTTCAGTACCTTCATTTGCTTATGGGATATGACTCAAAATGATAAGAAACAGCTGTAAACATTGATTAATAACTGGAACATGAGATGCATGAAGTATGAATCTAGGAAAATTGAAAGTTGTTAAAATTGAAATGGAATGCATAAAGATCATTATCTTTGGCATGTTCTTCAGTTTTGGCTTTCTAACTCCAATTATTTGCAAATTTCATTATAATGCCTTACTTTGTCTCCTTAAATTGCCATTTGAAAATTTGTGTTAAGCTCTTTTACTTCCTCATTTTTTCAATGTGTTTTAGTTCCTCTACACTCAGTTAAAAGTTTGAGTTTCATCTGACCTCCATTTTTGTCTTTTATTTCATTCCTGCTTTTTAAATGACCTTTTGCTTTCTTCCTGTGTGACATTCTTGATGTCATCTCACAACTCCATGGTCTTTAGTCACTAGTGTTTAATATATCTAATCTGTTCTTGAGATGGACTCAAAATTCAGGTGGAAGAACAATGTACTTCAAGATAGATTTTGAAATGTTCTTTTTGACCGTGAATGTGATGCCATTCATCTTCAATTTGTCCTTACTGTCATAGTAAGCCATATGATTTTCTGATGTAAAATGTTCAATACCATCCATTTTGGTTCACTAAATGCCTAGGATATTGATCATTGTGCATTTTATTTCATTTTGGACAACTTCCGATTTTCCTAGACTCATACTGTATGCATTCCACGTTCCAGTTATTAATCTATATTTGCAACTTTGCCTTCTCATTTTGAACTGTGCCACATAAGCAAATGAAGTCCTGAAAGCTTTACTCCATTCTTGCCATCAAGGTCAACTCTGTTTTGAGGAAACAGCTCTCCTCCTGTTAAATCTTGAGTTCTTTCAAACTGACAATACTCTGATACTATTCATAAAGTCTTCATCTTCTGTTAGTATATTTGACAATGTTCAGTGGTTATTCATAAGTTTTTCAGTATCTAAACATTCAAAAATAGTGCACTACTTTTTCCTAATCTTAGTTTGAAAGATAATACTGAAACTTGTCCAACATGGGTGACCCTGTTGGTATTTCAAATACCAGTGACAAAGGTTCTGTTTTCACAACAACACGCAAGCCACCACAGTGCAACAAACTGACAAATGAGCAGTCTCAGCAAACCACCTCCCCCAGTTAAGTGTCTGAAGACATCCCGCTCTGCAAGCAAGTCTACTGCCCAAAGCCACTCAGCTTTACTTGCTCTGTGGGGTGTTAAGCCCACTGTTCTATCTGGTGCTCTGGTTTTTGGTTATGCAGCTGCTCTTCTGTTACTCCTCTAAGGCCACAGCTTTCTGATGCTGGGTTAAGGAGATTTAATACACAGGATCTCTGTGTCCAAAGGAGGCATTCCACTTCTGGTTCTTCTTTTTTGATGGCAGTGAGATCCCCATTCCTGCTTCTGAGATTTTATACATGGTAGAGTTCCAAGTTTTTACAATCACAATCTGTTTTGTTAACCACTCACAACTGAATCATACAATCCTATAAGCCTTCTGTCTTGCCTTCTGTTACCTGTCTTTCCAATCCTGTCTTGCCTTCTCTTACCCACACCCATAATGAAGCAATAGTTTGGTGATAGTTACAAAGACTATGACTAGAAGGTACATATGAAGTAGTTTGCTCCACTGCATATCCTAATGAGACAAAGACCAGTATACTACGGAAAGAACTTATCTGCAGCTATCCAGTGACCATAGTGACATGCTTAAAGGAGTTTTGTTTGGAATAAACCTACACATGTATGCACTGGATCCCTAAAAGCAATACTTTGGGTCTTAAGCTCATATTTCCCTAGATCACAATATTGTAATAAAATGGATTTTATCAATATTATCCAATGTGTTAATATGTAATTATCATATGTTGTGTGTTTTCTTTTCTTTGTCATAGGCTTAAAATCCAGAGGCTAATAGATGGTATTTTATTAACTACTAACCCATGCAACTTTAATAGAGACATACCAAAAGTTGATTCATACTCCCTCCAGTGCTATTAAGACGTAATTATTTAATTCTTATAATAGAATAAGTAAAACTTAATATCAGTTCTAGTTACTTTCAGAAATCTTTTCAACAACAGCCAATCTGTGCTACCAAAGCAACCAATTTGAAGCATAGTTGTGCTCATTGTCCCCACTGAGTGCAATTATAGAGTTTTGAGAAGTTTACCCAATAACTTTCACTTATTAATTTATGCAGCACTAACAATTTTGGCACCAGGTTAGTTCTGCAGGCAGATAAAACAGATGAGCCGGCAAATTTTTCTCTGGCTGAAAAGACAATAAGCTGCAGTGGACTTTAAGGGAAAAACCATAATTGATAAGTGTTTACATAAAATGACTCGAAAACAGCCAATTTATCTGTCCATTAGGTCATTTGTGCAGGAAGATTCCCCTGAATAGGAGTTATAATTTGTAAATGTGGAAGTTTATACAAAATCATATTTACATTACCTCTTTTTCTTTAATTTGAAGCTTTTGTTGTTGCTGTCAATTTGTTTCTCCCTGTTTCTCTAATATACCAATATTTCAGTAATTGGTTGGGTTCAATAGAGCAAAACTATATCATAAGAACGCTACTTTCAAATAGTTTCTCATTTGTTTTCAATAGAAACATATATGAAATTCACAGCATAGAAATTTAAAGTTAAGTCTGATTAAGTGTAATGCTTATTTTTATAAATAAGAATATTATATTCCTAACATTTGCAAACTTCTGATAATTTCAGCAATGAGAACTAATTTATTATATAAATTTAAAAGGTTTTACTTTGCAGTAACATTGAAATCACTTTATGCACTAAGCCAGGGGTGGGAACATCTGGCTCAGACACTGTATGTTGTTGGTAAGTGCTGCCGAGTTGGTTCCGACTCATAGTGACCCTGTATAGGGTTTCCTAGGCACGGCTGATGAGCTTGAACCTTGCGCTTAAAATTGACCTTGCGGTTTAAACCGACCTTTCATTAGCCCACGACTCCACACCAGGGCTCCAAAGGCCTGCGGAATCAGTTGCTCTGGAGGCATTTCCAGCCATTAAATTGTTGTTGTTGTTGAGTGCCATCAAGTCTGTTCTGACCCATAGCGACTCTACATAGGGTTTTCCAGGAGCAGCTGATGCTCTTGAACTGTCGACCTTGTAGTTCAAAGAGATTTTGTAGTCCAGCTCATTAGCCCCCACTGCCACACCAAGACTCCAGGACCATCATATTTTTGTTGTTAAGGGCCATCCAGTCAGTTCCAACACATAGTGACCCTGTACAGGGTTTTCCAGGAGTGGCTGGTGAGCTTGAACCGAAGACCTTGTGGTTCAAACAGACATTGCAATCGAACATCTTAATCCATAGCACCAAGCCAGCACTCCTTAACTCTCCCCTAAGACAACACATTAGGGCTGAGTCAATTAAATGTTTGACCAAATATAGCTGGGCAATTTTATATGGTCTTCAAATGATGTTATAAATTGTGGCAGAAAAAAAGGCTCCCTATCCCTATGTGTGTGAACCGCAAGGTCAGCAGTTCAAAACTACCAGTGGTTCTGCTCCCGTAAAGATTTACAGCCTCAGAAACTCTGTGCAGGGTCGCTATGAGTCGGAACCGACTCCACGGCACATAACAACAACAATCCCTACGTGTAAACCACACATCTATGTAATAATTGGACATTTTAGGCAACTAACTAATCCTTTCATGACCAGCAACACATATATAGTGCACTTACTTTTTTTTGCCTCTCTTGTATCTTGTGATGTTAATGTCTCACTGATATGTGCTGGCATGTAAACTAATGAAACTTTCAGTTTCACCAAATCATCGTGTGTCTAGAGGAACGTGAATGAGTGGGTGCATCTGACAGCTGTCAATGTGTAAAATTTTGTCCTTTTTTGTACAATATATATAAGCCTTATAAGTATGTGTGTGATTTCCTGTGTGTCAATTGGAGGCTATGGTTTTGGTGATAATGTAATTTTCAAACAAGTAACTTATTTTCAGGCACAATACCACATCTTTATGCAAATTATGCACTCTTCTTCATTTGTTTGCCAGTTGCTCCCTTTACCACAGAGGTAAGCACACTAAGCTAATTTTTACTTACAGTATCATGTAAAAATGGGGGCAGATGTGGGCAGCCTTCTTTCAGACACACTGTCATTAGGCAGCTCACTGTGGGCAAGGATAGCAAAGAATAGGAAAAGTTTCCTTTCTTGCAAAAAATACATCAGGAATACTTAGGTGCTCAATGATGTATGGTTCTGACAAGTTCAAAATCATTTACTTGTTCAAGGGTCTAGAAGACTATGTGTAGAATGCAGCACTAAAAAGGAGACTTGAACAACTATTATGTGCAGATGTGATTTACACTGTTTCCAACATTTTCACACAATGAAATGAATTTGTTAAGAACAATTTTTCTCATGCCTCATCCCACCAATGTCCAGGGAAACATATATCTCCCACATAATACTCATCAATATCTATCTTACCTAAGAAAATTTTAACACAACTTAATTTTTCAGCATGGATTCCATTACTATAAAATCTTATATCAACTAAGTCTAATAAACATAAAATAAATCAATTTTGATTTATTTTGAAAATAAGTTACTTGTTTGAAAATTACATTATCACCAAAACCATAGCCTCCAATTGACACACAGGAAATTACACACATACTTATAAGGCTTATATATATTGTACAATATCAAGGTTAAATCAAGGGTAGTTTATAAGTGTGTCCTGGTGTGGTGACGTAGGTTAATGTGCTAGACTACAAAGTTGGTTTGAACCACAAGGTTGGCAGTTCAAGCTCACCAGCCACTCCTTGGAAACCTATACAGGGTCAATATGGGTTGGAACTGACTCAATGGCACTTAACAGAAAGAAGAAGAAATGTGATACTGTATGATAAGCACTAGATAGCTAACTGGAAAGTGAATGGATAAAACCCACTAGCTGCTCCAAGGAAACCCTATACAAGGTTGCTATGAGTCAGAATCCACTAGACGGCATGTAGCAACAACAATAATAACTAATAGACTGGAAATATACACAAGATTCTTATTACATGAAAAGAGTTTCCTAAGGAGTTAATTGTCTACAAAACATACATATCTAAATTATATGCTGTTGTTAAATGCTATCAGTTGGTTCTGGTTCATGGTGACCCTGTATAGGGTTTCAAGGAGTGAGTTTGAACCAGCAGCCTTGAGTTTCACACCAACCTTACAGTCCAGTGCTGTTAGGGTAAGAGAGAAGAGAGAAACTATTGAGGAAAACTACTGGGGGCAGTAGAAAAGAGACATTGGGAAAAGATCAACAAAATCATAAAATAAACCTCTAAATACAAAGAACAGAGCAGCGGGATGAGGACAAGAGAGAGAATCTATCTCCTTGTTAGGCAGGCAGGATATAAATGAGATAAAATGAAATCTCCTTGTGTGTCCAGAACCCAATGGGGCTTGTGAACCCTTTTCATCTTTCCAGAGGGGGATTGTTTACCATCAGTTTAACATTAACCTCTCCCTTAAACAGTTTTCAGCTAAGGCCTACATCAGTTATGTCAAGAATCCTGGATGCTTCCACAAGGGAATTCATCTTGAAGTCTTAGACTCCAGCATGGGGAAAAGGAGAGATGGAAGTGACATGCAAGAGCAGAACTAAGCAAACATGAAAGCTTGCCTCCTTTTTGAATAGAAACAACCACAATTGTAAAAAGAAAACCTCTCCCTATAAATAAATACATTTCAGGCACAAAGAGATGATGCTGCCATTGACTCATCTCCCCTGCAGACATTCTTTTTCTAGTAACTTCTTTCATACTATATTTCTTGACTTTCTAGTCTTCTGTAGCCTGACTCAGTTTCAGTGCTTTATTCTACAGTTCTATGTCAGTACTCCTCAAAGATAAATAATTTAACTATTACCTAGATTTAAATTTGAGAATTTAAGACCATCAGACACTAATGATCGAAGACCAGAAGAGTTGAGGGATGACATCAAGAGCATCACACAGGGAGAAAGTAAAAGACCAATAACAAGAGAGAAAAGAAAAAAAAAAAACCAAAAATGGATGTCAGAAGAGACTCTGGAACTTGATCTTGAGGGTAGTTAGAGAATCAAAAGGGAATGCAAGAAATGAAGAAGTGAAAGAAATGAACAGTAAGTTCTAAAGGGCAGTTTGAGAAGACAGAGTCAAATTTTATAACAAAATATAAAAAGACCTGGGATTAGAAAACCAAAAGACAAAAATACATGCTGCATTCATGAAGTTAAAAGAACCAAACAACAATTTTAGGCTTTGACTCAAACAATACTGAAGGACTCTAAGGAGAAAATATTGAATGATGCAGAAAGCAACAAATGAAGAGTCAATGTATCAAAAACAATTGGTCAATGGGCAACCATTTTAGTAGGTAGAATATGATCAAGAACCAATAGAAATGAAGGAAGAAGTCCAAACTGCACTGAAGGCATTGTGAAAAACAAGCCTTCAGGGACTGATGGAATACAAATTTAAATCTCTCAACAAACTGATGCAACACCAGAGATGCTCACTTATCTATGCCAGGAAATTTGGAAAGCAGCTATTTAGTCAAATGATTGGAAGAGATCCATATTTGAGCCCATTCCAAAGGAAGATGACCCAATGGAATACAGAAAATTTTGAATAATATCATTAATGTTACATGTAAATAAAATTTTGCTACAGATAATTTTTTTTTTTTAATTGCAGCAGTACATTTACAGGGAGCTGCCAGAAATTCAAGCCAGATTCAAAAAAGGACATAGAACAAGGGACATAATTTCTGACATCAGATGGATTTTGTCTAAAAGCAGAGACTACCAGAAAGACATGCACTTGTGCTTTATTGGTTATGCAAAAACATTTGACTGTGTGGATCATGGATACCATTCCAGAGCATGAGTATTCTAGAATACTACATTGTGTTCATAAGGAACTTGTACATAGACCTAAAGGCAGTCATTAGAACAGAACAAGGGAATGCTGGACTGTCTAAAATCAGGAAAGGTGTGACTCAGGGCTGTATCATTTTATCATACTTATTCAATCTTTATACTGAGCAAATAATCTGAGAAACTGGTTTATATGAAGAAGAATGTGCCATCAGGATTGGAGGAAGACACATTAATTGCCAGCAATATTCAGATAACACAACCTTACTTGCTAGAATCAAAGAAGACTTACAATACTTTACTGATGGAGATCAAAGACTACAGCTTTCAATATGAATTATGGCTCAATATAAATAAAGCAAAAATTCTCACAAAAGGACCAATAATGTCATCATGATAAATGGAGTAAAAAATTGAAGTTATCAAAGATTTCATTTTGCTTGGGCCCACATTCAACACTCATGGAAGCAACATTCAAAAAATCTAACCATGTATTGCAAATGGACTTCCAGAAGAACAAACACATCTATCTTAGAAGAAGTATAGCCAGAATGCTCCTTGGAAATCACGATGGTGAGACTTTCTCTTTCATACTTTTAACATGTTGTCAGGAAGAACCAGTTCCTGCAGAAGGATATCATGCTTGGTAAAGTGGAGGATCAATGAGAGGGAAGAAAACCCCCAATGAGATAGATTGTCACAGTGGCAGCAGTAATGGGCAGGCGTAAGTGTAAAAACAACTGTGAGGATGGCACAGAACTGGGTAGTGTTTCCTCCTATTATGCAAAGGATTACTATGAGTCGTAACTGATTCGGTGGCACCTAATAACAGCAAGTAGTATCATTCCTATATTACCTTATATTAGCAAATTTTGTGGTTTTATGCAATAAGAATTATAATTTACTATTAGTTTATCTGTGTCAACAGTACTATAAACGAATATAAAAGACGTAACAAAATGGATCAAACAGCAGTTTTGTTGTTGTGACTGTGGTTATTGTAATTAGGTGCCATGGGGTCTTCTTTGACTCATAGTGACCCTGTGCACAACACAACAAAACACTGGCTGGTCCTGCATCATCCTCACGATTGTTGTTATGTTTGAGCCCACTGATGCTGCCACTGTGTAAAATCATCTCATTAGGAATCTTCCTCTCTTTCACTGATCCTCTGTTTTTCCAAGCATGATGATTTTCTTCAAGTCACTGATCCCTCCAGATAGCGTGTCCAATGTATGCAAGATGAAGCCTCACCATCCTCACTTCTATGGAGCATTTTGGCTGTACTTCTTCCAAGACAACTTTGTTTATTCTTCTTTGTTTATTCCATGGTACTTAAAATTTTCTTCAGCAACACCTTAAGTGAAATGCATCATTTCTTCACTGGTCTTCCTGAATCTCCTTATAACTTTCTCAATGCTAAGAAAGTCATACACATTTATTATTTTTATCTAATTTCCAACGTAATGATATAGTTAAACCAATAGTTTTCAAATTTCTCTATTTTTCTTTAATAAAATATGTCAACTATATGGAAAATCACATAGAAGCCAATATAATGAAAACCCTATGAAAAAACAGCAATGAAATATAGAAAATAATAGTGGTAAAATTAAATAATAATGCTAAATTTCTATCCATATAGAAAATTTAACTAAAAAGTGTTCTAAACTTTCCAGTGCAAAAGTAGAGTGTTAGACTACATTACAAAGCAAGACCTATCTATAAGATGGTGATCCAAAAAGTTTGTGGGGAAAAAAATCATTATCTTTTCATTTCATTTTCCATGAACTTTTTGCATTAAAGTATACCAAGAGATGTTTTATCATGGTGAATAAATCAATTAATTAAAAAGACATAGCAATCATAAATGTTTGAGGGGGCTTCAAAAAGCCTAATGAAGACTGGAATTAAAAGACAGTGGAACTTGTCCACAAATATTTTAAAGTCCGTTCAGTTATGTACTTGCTAAAAGTGATTCAGATTAAATGAAATAAAAATTCACAAAGTAAAAAAATTAATACATGGTATATGATCTGAGTTACAGAGTTATTAATTTCACTCTCAATTACTGATTACCACTGCCACTATCATTGAGTTGATTCTGGAGAATGGCAACCCTGTATGTGGTTTTCTAAGACATAAATTTTTATATGAGCAAAGTGACTGATGGGTTTGAACTACCAACTTTGTGGTTAGCATTCTAGTACTTATTCTATTAGGACCACCAGGGTTCCTCTGAGTCATTGTCATGTCTTTGTTATTGATAGGTCAAAAAATTAGTAAGCATATAAATATAATAAATAATACGACCAACCACATTTACCTTATTGTCATTTATAAGACACCTCAATCAATAATAGTAAAATACACATTTCATTAAAAACAGAATACACATGTAAAGAGAACACTGAACTTCAAGACACATTTCAAGAAAAGATGAGAGGATATAATGATAAAATTCTATAATTATGTTGCTGTTGTTTTTAAGTGCCGTCGAGTCGGTTCCGACCCATAGCGACCCTGTACAGGGTTTCCGAGGCTGTAAATCTTTACGGGAGCAAAACGCCTCATCTTTCTCCAGCGGAGCGGCTGGTAGTTTCGAACTGCTGGCCTTAAGGTTCGCAGCCCGATTCGTAATCACTATGCTATCTCCCCAAATTAAACTACAAATTAAATAAAAACACTCCTAAAATCAACAAACTTTTTAAAACAAATTTTCAGATGGAAAATTACTGATTCTTTCTTTTCCTGCTCTCTGGAGGTAAGATATGAGAGTTTCTTTATATTTTGTCAAAGAGAATTTCTGGCTTTCACTTAGACTTTGATTGGTAATTAATCATCGGATGTCTCTCATTGTGACAAAGCATTGATTGTCTTGAGCAACAGTCATTCAGTTTTAGAGACCTTATAAATTACTCTTTCCTCCAAACCTCTCAAACATATCAGTGCATTTTCTCCCATTGCTAACCCATGCATTTTCCCCACCAGTGAACATTTTAACAATTGAACCACTTCTACATGCCTCTTGCTTCATTTATCATCTACACTCAGTTTCTTCTGGAAGGGGTATTAAACAACTTCAAAATCTTATTTAAGAGTATATTTCTTTGAGACATGATTTATATCACATTTAAAGGCCAGATTCCCCAGAAATGGATGCCAATGTAAATTTTCTATACCAAAAGAGAGTCTCTTGGATGAATTCCTGTGAACTGCTGAAGGAAGGAATTTGGCAGAAGCAGCTGAACTGTGGTACATTTACAAGTTGTTGTCTTGTGTCATGAAGTTGACTGAAATTCATGACAGCCCTGTATATCTTTACAGTGTAGAACTGCTCCATAGACTTTTCCTGACTATAATCTCTACAGACACAGATTGTCAGGCCTTCTGTGGTGCTGCTGGGGGTGGGAACGGTCAAACTTTCAGTAACTAGATGAGTGCAAACTTTGTACCTCCGTGGTTTGTACCACTAACTAGATGTAATAAACCAAAAATCCAAAGCCACTTGCTATCAAGTTGACTCTGACACAGAGTGCCCTTACATAACAGAGAACAATTGCTTCATAAGGTTTCTGAGTCTGTAGATCTTTGTAGGGGCAGACAGCACATCTTTCTCCTATGGGATGGAAGGTGGGATTTATCAACTGTATCACCAAGGCTCCTTAGTTACAATAAAGGCCTCAAAAATAAATAAATAAATAAAAGGTGATGGTCTCTTATCATTTCATAGATTGTCTTGCCGCCTAGTTAGGGTACAGGCCCTTACCCAATGCATTAACAATTTATTGAGCATAAGCTGCTTCTCTAGGGAATCATGACCCTGGGTGGGATAGCTCACTCTAGCTCAGAGCAATTTCTTAACAGCGGCATTGTAAAAGCTATAAACAAAGGGAATTGTTTAAATATTAAAAAAAAAAAAAAAAAAATTGAAAAGGAAAGCAAGATCTGGGTGGAAAAAAAAAAAAAAAAAAATTGAAAAGGAAAGCAAGATCTGGGTGGCAGACCAAAGACTCTCCACTTTTTAAAAATGTTATTTCATAGTGTCAACGCAATCCTAAACAATATATCAGAAGTGTTTTTAATTTAAAAATTATTTAATTCACAAAGTGAAAAACTGCCTAGAATACAAAGCATTTCACATTTCAAAACAAACAAACAAACAAACAAAACCTTCTAAATAAACAGATGCCGATCCACAGTCCTTGATTTGAATCTCTTCAGGCCAGATGTTTCAGAATTCTGAAATTTTCAGGTTTTAAAAGGGTAATTAATTCAGTGTATATATCAGTACAGAATACCATATACTGCATAAGCCCTCAGCAGGGTCTGAGGCAGCATCCCTTATAATCAGAACCATTACTATTTCTGCAGCAAAATAAATGGGTGTTCATACTAAATAGGATAAAGAGATTTAATGTCAATTCAGATTAATTTTGCAAACAAATGAGTTATCAACAGGCTTAGGGGAAAAAATATTTTTCATATCTTTGTGTATTTTAGAATTACAGATAGAGAAGTGAAGATCTTATAAATTTGTATGAAAATACATAAAAGTTTCTTTAAAAAAATGACATGTTTACAAATGAAAAACCAGGTAAGTTTTCAAATACTTTATAAATTAACAGGTGTTATCTCTAATATTAAGGAGCTCTGATAGCATAGTAGGTTACGAATCGGGCTGCGAACCACAAGGTCAGCAGTTTGAAACTACCAGCTGTTCCGCGGGAGAAAGATGAGGCTTTCTTCTCCCGTAAAGATTTACAGCTTCAGAAACCCTGTACAGGGTCACTATGAGTCGAAACCAACTCCACGGCACATAACAAAAACAACAACATCTCTAATATTATTAAATGTACACCTTAAATACATATACATACAGCACACTTCTTAATGAAATGTGTGAGCCAATGGTATTAAAGTCACAGATGCACAATCCTTACTGGAAGAAAGGGGCAGGGCCACATGTGCAGTGAAGTTGACAATGGAACTAAGCCAACTCCTTAAGAGTCCAGGAAGAACATCTGTTGAGTGTAACACAGGAGGTAAGGTTCGTTCTCCAAAAAGTCCAATTTTTCTTGTAAGCAGTCTCTTGAAACACAAACTAACAACATTTACTTAAAATACACAGTGAGTTTTTCTTCATGGTATATCACTTTGGGCCACATGTGCTCCACAGTTAAAACTTTAAAAAGTGATTTAAAAATAAGTAATGTTTGTACCAAGTTTGAATACAATTGGATCACAATGATGCTCCTAAGTAGTTGTAGTTATTTATTTAAACAAGTCCATTGATTTTTTTTTTTTATGAAACCTTATCTATTTGGAGATTAAAATTACTGAAAATCAAAATATCACACTTGTAAAATCATGAGTAGCTTCTAATCACAGCCATTTCTTCCATGAATGGTGTCTGAAGAATACTTTCCTAGAGTACAAACTAATTCCAACATGTGCAGAGAGACCACTTCCATGTGTTTGGGACAGTGAACAAGTGGCTAGTCATTCTGCTAATGAACGCCAGTCAAGGCTCACCAGACTACTGCCCTGATTAAGCTATAATAGTGCTTAAATGGGCAAGACACTTAACATTTTCTTCTATCATTTGTGCTAAATCCTCCCCATCTTGAAGAGTTACCACACACGACAGGGTGCTCCCATTCTACTGAAGATGGAGGCAGCTATATTGATGTCTGAGGGATTCCTTCACCTTCTAGACTGGATCCTAGAAGGGACCGGGCAGAACTCTATGTACAGACAATTTTAAGGAGGTATCATATTTCTTTCTGCCTCTTTCCCTGCATAAACATGGCAGTATTGTCAGCTTCTTTGCGGCTACTGAGGGCCACTTCCACTTTGAGGAGTAGATGGATAATCTTCTGCTTATAGCCCAACAGCTTGTTCAGATGACAAACAGCTCCTTGAGAACACAGTCCTGACTCTGTAGAGTGTGCACAATGATCTCCACTATCTCCCTGCAGTTACTGTAGGAGTGATCTGGAGGCCTGTGCTTTAGCTGCTTATATAGATCGAGGGCATGCTGCTTCAGAGATTCCTACATGTCTCGTTGATGTCTTCCATAGGGGTTCTTCTGTAGCTCCATGATTTCAGTGTGCAAAGATATGATCTGATCCTCTAGGTAGCCAATGACACCAACCTCAGCATAATGGATGGCCTTTTCTTCCATTTCCTTCCATGCTTTTAGCATAATTTCTTAAGATATCCCTTAAATCATCTGCTCACTATATCTCTCCAAGTCAAGCTGAATGCTTTTGTGAAAAAACTCAAGTTTGGCTTCCAGTTACTGAGATGTTTAAATCAAAGTGTTCTTCATTTTTGTCAGGTTAGCCTTATATCTAAGAAGACAACATTGCTGCTCTTTGTCCCTAAAAGAACCTGAGGTAGTCTTCTTTTAGCCCAGATACATAATGCACTGTTTCAGCAAATACTTTGCGTAGTTTCATAATTGCAGCTATATTTTGCCGTCTTGGACAATATAATTTACAGTCAGATAAACTTCTAGAAGCAAATGGCCTTTTATATACAGTTTTATGTTACCAAACAAATAAACCATATAGCTATCACAACCTTTGACTTCATCTAGACACACTGAGAGGCTAGCTTTCGAGGGTCTAGAGAAATTCCCGTGTCTGAAAAGCAACTCTTGAGAACCAGTATTTATTCCAGTTTCACACTCAATACATGATTGTAGTGAACAGAGACTTTCATCAGGAGGCAACAAGAAATAAATTATCTTTGCAGAAGTCATATAGGATGTGCACTATCTTCAAATTCAGAACGTGATCCATTAATACAAAGCATGTTGGCTGCTTCAAAACAGGATCAATAGGTCCTCCTCTCTGATGAGGATCCCAATTCAGCATCAACTGTAGCCAGTTTTCCATGGGCTCTACTATCAAACTAAAAAGGCTATTTGGTTGAACTGGACTTCTGTCATCTCTTCAGATGCAAATATACACTTTGGATCCTTCTTCTTAATCTTCTCATTCCAAGTAAATGGCTCCAGAGGATGTAAAAAAGGGGTTATATCCAGCAATACATTCAAACATCATGGTACCAAAGCTCCATAATCAACAGTGGCTTTATAAGGCTTATTCTCAAAAAGCTCTGGGGGCCAGATACTTCAGTGTTCCCACACAAAGTTGTACACAACTTCCTTGATCAACATCTTTGGCATACCCCAGATCAATTATCTTATGTGATACCTTCCCACCAACATCCAGAAGAACTATGTTTTCAGGTTTTAGGTCAAGAAGTATAATTTTGTTTTCATGTAAATATCGAATCACATACCCTGTATCACTAAGTTAAGAAAGTATCTGGCTTTTTTTTTGTTTATTTTTTAGTCCACAGCAATTTTCCAGTTTGTTAAGTAGCTTCTGAAGATCTACTCCCAAACACTATTCTATTGCTAGAAGAGGCACACCGTTAATCAGAATTCTCAGTTCCTCAGGAACATCACAGGCTTTTACAACATTGATATGGTCCAACATCTTCATGATCTAGACTTCATGGCACCACCGTTCTCTGTTTTTGGTACTTAGCTCTAGGCGACAAGACTTAATTGCTATTTTGTGATCAAGTTTCTGATGCTGGTACAGCCACTCCCACATCTCCCAGGGCTTGCCTGCAGCTGGCCACAGGCCGAGGGGGACTCGCTCCATGGGGAGGCAGGAGGAGAAGCGGCCTCAGGCACTGCCACTATTCCAAAACCAGTTCCAGGCCAATATGTTGCTTGATTTCTTCACTACTGCTTCCTTGAGTATTGATTGTGGATCCCAGTAAAAAGCAGTTTTGGACAACTCCACTCTTTTCCTCATTTATCATGATGTTGTTTATTGTCCAATTGTAAGGATTTGTATTCTCAAGGTAAAATTGAGGTTAAATCCATACTGAAAGCTATAGTCATTGCTCTTCATCAGTAACTATTTTAAGTCCTCTTTGCTTTCAGCACACAAGGTTGTGCCATCTGCATATGAAAGATTATTAATGAGTCTTCCTTGAATCCTGATGCTATGTTCTTCTTCATATAATACAGCTTCTTTGATTATTTGTGCAGCCTACAGATTGAATAAGTATGGTGAAAAGACACAACACAGACACAGACCTTTCCTGATTTTAAACCCATGACCATCCCGTTGTTTAGTTCAAATAACTACCTCTTGGTCTATGTACAGTTTCCTCATGAACATAAGTCAGTGCTCGGGAATATCCATTCTTTAAATGCTATGCATAGTTTATTATGATTCACACAGTCAAGTGCCTTTGCATAGTCAATGAAGTATAAGTAAACATCTTTCTAATATTCTCTGCTTTTAGCCAACATCCATCTGAAGTCAGCAATGATACACCTCATTCTATGTCTTCTTCTGTCGATTAAGTGCTGAAATCATTTTTGAATTATCTTCAGCAAAATTTTACTTGCATGTGATATTAATAATACTGTTAGATGATTTCTGCATTCTCTTGCGTCTCCTTTCTTTGGAATGGGCAAAGATATGGGTCTCTTTATATCTGTTGGCCAGGTAGCTGTCTTGTGAATTTCTTGGCATAGACAAGTAACAGCCTCCAACACTGCATTAGTTTATTGAAAGATTTCAATTTGTATTCCATCAATTCCTGAAGCCATATCTTTCACTAATGCCTTTAATTACCACGAGTTCTTGATAATATGCTGCCTCTTGAAATGCTTGAGCATTGACCAAATATTTTTGGTACAGTGACTTCATTTCTTCCATCTTCTTTTGATGCTTTCTAAGTCATTCAATATTTTACAAATAGAATCCTACAGTATTTCAGCCTGAGACTTGCATTTTTTTCTTCAGTTCTTTCAGCTGGAGAAATGCTAAGGGTCTTCTACCTTTTTGGTTTTCTAATTCCAGGTTCTTGAACATTTCATTACAATACTTTACTTTGTCTTTCAAACTGTCCTCTGAAATTTTCTATTCAGTTCTTTTACTTCTTCATTTCTGCCAGTTGTTTTACCTTCTAATTTCAAGTGTAAGTTTCAGACTTTCTTCTGGCATCCATTTTGGTCTTCTCTTTCCTTTAAAAAATAAATAAATAAATAAATAAATAAATAAATAAATAAATAAATAAATAAATAAGGACCTTTTATTTTCTTCATTTGTGACTTTCTTGATGTCATCCCACAAGTTCTTTGGTCTTTAGTCGTTGGTATTTTATGCATCAAATCAATCCTTGAGATAGTCTCTAAATTCAAGATATGTTGTTGTTGTCAGGTGCCATCGAGTCGGAACTGACTCATAGCAACCCCATGCACAGCAGAACGAAACAATGTCCGATCCTGGGCCAACCTCACTACCGCTGCCACACCCGAGTCCATCAATGAT
>NW_006408577.1:8649751-8652886 GCF_000296735.1 Chrysochloris asiatica
TCTTTCTTGTCTTCTTAATGACTTTTTGCTCTCTTCATGTATGATATTCTTGATGTCATCCCACAACTCTTCTGGTCTTCGGTCTTTAGTGTCCAATTCATCAAATCTGTTCTATTTTGACTTTCATGGGCTTATTTTAATTTTTTTCAGCGTCAGCCTGAACTTGGAATTGATGGTCTGTTCCACAGTTGGTCCCTAAATTTGTTTTGATTAATGATATTAGACTTCTCTTCTGTCTGTTCCCACTGATGTTGTCAATTTGATTACTGGGGAAGTCAACAGATGTAATCACTATTTATACTGTTTGAAAAAGGTATTTGCAATAATCATCATTCTTGCAAACTTCTATCTTGCGATTTCCACTATCATTTCTATTCCCAAGACATATTTTCCATCTTTTGATCCTTGTTCTTTGTTTCCAGCATTCACATTCAAATCATCAGTAATTATCCATGCATCTTGATTGAATGTTTGATTAATTTCAGTTTGAAGAAATTGGTAGAATTCTTTAATTTCATCATCACTGGTGGTTGGTGTGTAAATTCAAATACTAGTGTTATTAACTGGTCTTCCTTGTAAACATCTGTATATTATCCTATCACAGACAGCATTGTATTTCAAGATAGATTTGAAATGACCTTTTTGACAATAAATGGGACAGCATTCCTCTTCGATTTATTGTTTCCTGGCAAAGTAAGCCAAAAGATTGTCTATTTTAAAATGGTCAATACCATTTCATTTTAGTCCACTAATGCCAAGGATATTGATCTTTATGTGTACCGTTTCATTTTGGACAATTTCCTAGATTCATACTTCGTACATTGCATGTTCTGGTTATGAATGGATATTTGCAGCAGATCCTTTCCATTTTGTGTCACATCAGCAAATGAAGGTCCTGAAAGCTTTGCTCCACCTGTGTCAATAATGCCAAGTTACTTTGAGGAGGCAGTTCCTCCCCAGTCATATTGTAAGTGCAATTTACCCATTGGCACTGTATCTGACAATGTTCTGACGCTATTCATAAGGTTTTCAGTGGCTAACCACAATGAAGTTGTCTGCTTTCCTTCTTAATCATCTTAGTCTAGAATTTGAGCTGAAATAGTCCAACATGGGTGGTCCTGTTGGTTTTTAAAATACAGTGATATGACTTCCAGAATCAGAATAACACGGAAAGCAGCTCAGTATGACAAACTGACAGACGAGTGGGGGCTATGCTTGACATAGTAACTTTTATAACTTCCCTAACATATAGAGTTTCCATTCCCTTGCCATATTCTTTTTAGTAATTTATAAGGTTCTATATTTATAAGGTAAATTTTTCAGAATACTGCAGTAAATATCTCACTTCAGATTGTTCTTTTCTAGAAACACTTATGTTTTTAACTAGCTGCAGTGCTCTTGGCTGGCACCCCTACTGATTTTGCTGACAGAAAATAAATTACTGATGTTCTGGAGTCATCCTAGTCACATTTCACACTTAGAAAATATGGCACTTTGAACTCATTTTATTCTTGACATAAAAAACAGAGCTTGTTAAGCCATAGAATAGAACTGTGCTATTTTATTATTGTAAGGTATTGGGGGCGGGGGAAAAGAACCACCAGGAGGTTATATTTTTACATTATTTTCTTATTTAAAGTAAAATATTATCAGTCAAGGATACTTTAAGACTTTAATATACAATTCATTCAATCACTGTCTTATTTATTGTTATTGTTAAGTGCTTTTGAGTCAGTTATGACCCATAGCAACCTCGTATACAATTTTCAAGGAGTGGCTTGGTGAGCTTGAATCACTGACCTTGTGTTTCAAACTGACTTTGCATTCCAGTACAATAAACTGCAGTGCTACACAGAACTCCTATATATCCCTGCTGTTGTTAAGTGCCATTGAGTCAATTCCAACCCAGATCAAACCTTATAGGGTTTCCATGGAACAGCAAGTGAACTTGAACCACCGACCTTGCAGTTCAAATGACTTTGCAGTCTGACGCATTAGCCCACAGGGCCACACCAAGACTCCCTATATCCCTATCCATCTTTAATTTGAATATTAATTCTAGTAAGGAATTTATAATCTCTAGAAAAATACCAAGCCATAGTATTTTAACTGTCACATATGCATATAAAACTATAATGAAGAACATAGAAGAATTGATGCAATTGAGTTATGGTGTTTAAAGAAAATTGAAAATACCATGAACTGCTAAAGAACATACAAATCTGTCTTGTAAGAAATAGTCAGAATGGTTCTTGGAGGACAGAATGGTGAGACTTCATCTGTCATACTTTGGTCATATTGTCATGAGGAGCCAGTCCTTAGAGAAGGATATCATGCTTGGTCAAGCAGAGGGTCATCTATAAAAGGGAAGACTTTCAAGGAGTTGGAATGACACAGTGGTAATAACAATGAACTGAAACATAACAATTGTGAAGATTGAAAAAGTTTGTTTTGTTGTGCATAGGGTCTCTATGAGTTGGAAATGACTTAACATTACCTAACAACAACAAGGCAGATTCATGCACTGTTGTTAATTATATTTGCTTTTATATATTTATTTATATATTTATATATATCTTTAATTATGTTATTGCTGTTGCAATTACATTTTCTTGTTTTAAGTGTGTGTGTGGGGGGGGGGGTAATAAAAGTTTCCTTACATGTGTTACTTTGATGAACCATGATTTTTTTTTTAATGAATGTACAAAAAATACACCCAACTAATTACAATAAAATACTGTAATACTTTCAGTCTTCTTTAAGGTATGACTTGTTCTATATTTTAAGTGGAAAGAGGGGTATCATTGCTGATGTCTGATGGATCTTGGCTGAAAGCAGAGATTTCAGAAAGATGTTTACCTGTGCTTTATTGACTATACAAAGGCTTTCATTTGTGTGGATCATGACAAGCTATGGACAACACTGCAAAGTATAAGTATTCTGGAACAATTAATTTTGCTCATGAAGAATCTCTCCATGGACCAAAAGGCAGTTGTTTGAACAGGACATGCGAACACGAATAGTTTAAAATTAAAAGGGTGTGCAACAGGTTTGTATTCTTTCACCATACTTATTCAACTTGTATGCTGAGCAAATAATTCGAGAAGCTGGGTTATATGAAGAAAAATGTGGCAT
>NW_006408577.1:8653676-8655373 GCF_000296735.1 Chrysochloris asiatica
TACAAGTAACAGAGATGCAATCAAATATATAAAACAAGGCTGGCAGTGTTTCATTCTGTTGTTAATGATGTACTATCAAATTGATTTTACCCATGTGGATCAGAATAGAACAATGTTCCACAGGGATTTCAATGGCTGATCTTCAGGAAGTAGATCACCATACATTTCTTTGAAATACATTTGGGCAGACTTAAATTGCTGTCATCTTTTGGTTAACACCCAAGTGCACTACTAATCAATCATAAATAGTCAAACACTAAAAAAAAATATAAATATCAGGCATTAAAATTAGAAAAAAAATACACAAATTTCACAACAGTAGCTTGTAATTTTAAATACAGTAGTTTATAAATACTTATTGAATAAATAGTTGAGATATTAATAATGAGTAAAATGAGAATTCAACAATAACTTCTAGGTGCTATCACCCACATGGTTTTTCAAATCTCAACTCTAAAAGTTACTTGAAAATGTGGGTGGCATTATTAGCAAAATTGTAATTCATTTGATATCCTTGGGTACCAATCTACCTAAGTCATCATTCTTTGTTTTTTTTTTGTTGTTGTTGTTACTGCAATAAATAATCTGCCAAATGCTTTCCCTGTTCCAGAATTCTTGTTGCTAGGAGCCACGGAGCCTGCTCTGACTCATAAGTGAACTCATTTATGACAGAATGAAACATTGCCAGTCTTGTGTCATCCTCGCCATCATTTCCAAGTTTGAGTCTGTTGTTTCAGCCACTGTTCAATCTATCTCATTGGGGTGTCCTCTTTTTTTTTTTCAGGGATCCTCTGCTTTCCATACTTAGTCTCATCTAAAAATTCTCCATATCTCTTCCAGACAATGACACTCACTTGCTAAAAATATTTAGATAAATTACAATTTATTTGGAGTCCTGGTGTGGTGCTGTGGGTTAATGCGGGGCACTACAAAGTTGGTTTGAATCACAAGGTCAGCAGTTTAAGCTCACCAGCCGTTCCTCAGAAACCCTAGACAGGGTCACGATGAGTCGGAACCCACAGGACAGCACTTAACAACAACACAATAATCATTTACTTACAATAAAATACAAACTCCTTGATCTCCAGTGTCCTTTGTTATGGCACTATAGGATAAGTACTGGACCTCAAAGTCAGCTTGAACCACAAAGTCGACACTTCAAATCCATCAGCTATTCCTCAGATTGATATGAGTCGAAACTGACTTGACAGCACGTAACAAGAAGAAGTCATGGTGTGGCACTATGGGTTAATGCGCTGGACTGCAAAGTAGGTTTGAACCACAAGTTCGGTAGTTCAAGCTCACCAGCCAATCCTCAGACACTCTATACAAGGTTGCTATGGGTCAGAACTAACTCGATGGCACTTAACAACTTAACAACAACAGCAACAAACCTTTCCAAGCAACTTAACAACTACAACAAACCTTTCCAAACACATTTCTTACATAGTACTTTCAACTTCTTGTTGCTGTTGTTAAATGCTGTCTAGTTGGGTCTACCTCACAGTGACCCTGTATAGGGTTTCCAAGGAGCAGCTGGTGGGTTTCAGCAGCCAACCTTGTGGCTTACAGTCCAGTGCTGATCCTACAGCGATACATCAATTCTCAACTTTACTAATTGACCTTAAATCTTACTGGCCATTAGGTTTCAAGCACACTTCAAGATTTTTTCTTAGTGTCTCTGTATAATCAATTAC
>NW_006408577.1:8661953-8664234 GCF_000296735.1 Chrysochloris asiatica
TGTTTTGACCACTGTAGCTGTGTAATAAATTACTATGATGATCTTTGATATTTGCTATTACTAATATGTTTTTTAAAATGTTCATTTGTGAGCTATATGTGGCAGGCAGTGTTCTAATGAAAAAGGTTAAGAAAAAGGCATAAAAACACAACAAATGTTTTTGTCTTTATAACTTTCTTTAAATAACATATGTAATTCAATACTGTTGTCAATGTTTTAGTAGGCATAGATAAAATATCTCAACTTTAGCTCTACTTTGTTGTTGCTAAATTCCGACTCATAGAGACTCTAAAAAGTTTCTAAGGAGCAGCTTATAGTTTTGATCTGTCACCTTTAGAGTTGTCTTTGTTGTTGTGCAGTGTTATTGAGTTGGGTTAGACTCATACTGACCCTGTTTCCAATGAGCTGCTAGTAAGTTTGGAACACGGAACTTGAGGTTCAAACCGAGCTTGTGGTCAACTAGCTTGTGGCTAATTCTATGGTACCGCAATGTGTATTCCACATCACCACACCAGGACACCTGAAAATATACAAAACAACAATTTATACATCTGTTAAGGAACAGTTCTTAGAGTTTTTTCTGCAATAGTGAATGACAGGGAAGGAGGTTCAACATTAATTATTTTTAATTGTCCTCTTAAATAAAAGATGGTTTCTGTATTAGCCAGCTCATCTTGAAATTTTCAAAATTTTGTTGTTGTTATATCCCATTTGACCTTTCTTTATATGTTATGCACTTCCTTGTCTAAGACACAATCGTTCCAAATTTCAGCAAATATTATCTTTATATTTTAGCTTGATTATGCACATTTGACATGCAGAAGAATTCATGCATGTTGAATATGCAGAGGAATTAATAGCTTTGGAAAGTTAAAAGGGATGAAAGTAAGTCGTAGGGAAGGAAAACCTAAATAAAAAAGTAGCTAGTGAATGCTGTTGAAGAGCAAATTGAAAGGCAAAGAATAAATTAAAAATAAGTTTTAATTTTCCTTTGAAAATAAAGGACTTGGCTCCCCTTTCCCCTAGTTCTTTCAGAATTTATTTTTAGATAAATTATCGTTATAAAATCTTTCTCTGTCTCTTTGGAATGTATGTAAATCAAGAACATTTCCTCAAGGAACTGGAAACCATCTTTTTGAAAAATAATCATCAAGGAAGATCACATCCCAGTCTGAGTTTCTTGGAAGGAGATTAGCATAACTTCAGGTATTCTGACATAGAGATATCAGAAAATTAGCAGTTCTATCTTGGAGGCATGAATATAATACATTGCATTACATTTGGCTAGATAAAGCATCAGATCTTTTTTTGTCTATAATCTCTTTAGTTGATTGCCTGTG
Organism: Chrysochloris asiatica; assembly: GCF_000296735.1. Classification (NCBI taxonomy): domain Eukaryota; kingdom Metazoa; phylum Chordata; class Mammalia; order Afrosoricida; family Chrysochloridae; genus Chrysochloris; species Chrysochloris asiatica. The sequence goes on from NW_006408577.1 coordinate 8,663,294, forward strand.
ATATACCACAATCTAGTTTAATGCATAGCTAATAATAAAATTTTCTTTCTCTTTTATTGTTGTGGAAAGGTTATCTGGGTTGGGAATAGATTATTTTTTAATTATATTTCCCAACAAGATACCACTGAAAAAATAATTTAGGATGGCAAAGTTGAACAAGATAAACAATTTATCAATTATAATGAATTCCTTATTTATGAGAACTATAAAGTAAATTTTACTATTGCATGAATAATTTCTTTTATAAAAATCAACACAAGGCTGGTCGCTATGAATTGGAGGTTAAAGATACCCCAACTGCTTGACTTTTCCAACACGTTAAGCCCCTCTGTAATCCTTGATATTAATCACCATTCTTCTCTTCCCTCAAGTACCAGGGTTCTGAAACATAATGCCCTATCTCACAAAATTTATAATGGTCAAAGAAATGACTCATAAAATTCAAGAGGCTGGCAAGACCCAAATCTGTAGTACAGAGATCAGTCTGGATGACAGGCTGTCGATGCACGAGGTTGCAGGAGCTGAATGAATGAATGATGAATCAGGTGGTGATGGACCAGCAGTCTCATGAACTGGAGTTCAGATAAAATGTGTCAGAATCAAGATCCAGGTCAAATTGGAGTCATACCATGCCCCTAAGGGAAACTAAGATGCTGAGTAACACCCTCTGCTAAGGTGCATTCTTAATACTTAGATCCACTGTAATCTTTATTCCTTAGAAATTTATTTCAAAATGGGTCCATAATCACAGGCAAAAAGATTAGGATTTACAATATATCACAAATGGAGAAATTTACCTTCTTGTTGTTAGGTGTCATCAAGTTGGCCCGATTTATAGTGACCTTATGCACAGCAGAACAAAACACTGCTGGATCCTAGGCCAACCTCACTGTTGTTGCCATGCTTGAGCTCATTGATGCTGTTCAATTTCACGTTTGACC
>NW_006408577.1:8664334-8669854 GCF_000296735.1 Chrysochloris asiatica
CTTTCATATTTGAATGAAAAATGACTCTATTTAGAAGTTCAGAGTTACCAGGATAATTTCAAGAATATTTTGTGCTGTTTTCTTTTCAAGCTAAAAAAAAAAAAAAAAAAAAAAAGGATCCAAAAAAACACACAAAAAACTTATATCAAACTTATATCATAAATTTCATAGTAGTCATACTTTTTAACCACTTGAGACTCGTTAGCTGATATCTTTTTTCACCTAATGGCTCTATGTTTCTGAATTTTCTTGTAATTTTGTATCTCTTGAGGTCCTTAGAAGGCTTCCAGCTAGGATATGAAGCTAATCTTCACCAAAACCTCATGATTTCCTGTGGACGTATCCAACCACATGATAAAATATTGAAGTAGAAGGACTCAAAATTGAGCTCACCATTAGATGATCATATTTATTCTGACCTTGTGAAGTAGCTTCTTCTTTTTTTATATTGAGCTAAAGATATGAGTTTTTTATAAGTTAGAGATAAAAATAAAGTTGCCCCTTCCATAAAAATGTTTAAGATTTTTTTCTCTGCACAACTTATTTATCACACATTAAAGAGTATGTTATTGAAAGCCAGATATCTAACAAAGTATGTATAAATCTAAGATGGAATTTTGTGAGTATGCTAGTATTCCTAATATTTAAAACACTACAATTATAACAAATGTTAGAAATAAAGTAAATTAAGTTTACATAGCGAACAGGTGAAATAAAACTAAGATACCTAACAATACAGATGTTCAGAAAAATGAGAACATAATAATAATGAAATGTTCTATAAGACTAGATGAATATTACAAGACAAAATTTTGGTTCTCACTGATGGGCAAATTTACGAGACAAGCAAATAATAATGTTTCTGCAAATATATAGCTAAGTGTATGTAGGATGTTGTAAAGTAGAAATTCACTAAAGCAATTTGTTGCTTATGACTCTACCAGTGCCATTTTTCTACTACTCATTTTTCAGTTTGTCAGACTGTGGTGGCATGTGTGTTGCTGTGAGGTTGGAAACTATGCCTCTGGTATTTGAAATACCAGCAGTGGCATGTATGGTGAACCAGTTTCAGCAGACCTTCAAGACTAAGATAGACAATATACATGAAGAGGGAGGTTGGCAAAAGAACAATGAAGATAGGTGAAAACACAGGGAAGTATGCAAGGACAAAAAGAGACAGAGGTAAAGAGTGATATATATACAGCCTTGGAACAGCAGTATTCTGTGTATAGTTACATGGACAGAGATACAGACTGAATAGATATGGGAGTAAGTGTTGTTCACAGTCCAGTGCTGATCCTATAGCACGACACCATGAGTACATATTTATATTGTTGGTAAGTGTTTTTGAATCATTTCTGACTCATAGCGACCTTGTACAGGGTTTTGTAGAATTGACTGGTGAATTTGAACTGCCGACCTTTCGGTTCAAACCAACCATACAATGCTTATACGACAATGCCACTCCAGGACCCCATATATGGATTCCTAGTTGGTTCTGTAGGATCAGCACTGGATTGTGAATCAAAGGTTGGTTGCTCAAACCCACCAGCTGCTCCTTGGAAACTGTATACAGTGTAGTTATGAGTTAGAACCAAGCAGATGGCACTTAACAACAACAACAGCGTACTTACATATTTCACAAATATATTAGTTTAAAAGAGGATATTTGTACATAGGTAACCACAGAGAGTTCTGGTGCCTTATCCTGCAGCACCCATCAGAACTCCAACAACCACAGGGAGTCCTGATGCAGCACTGTAGAGTAAGTACTGGACCACAAAGTAGATTTGTACTGAAAGATTGGCAGTTCAAACTCACCAACCACTCCTCGGAAACACTATACAAGGTCCCTATGAAGCAGAAGTAACTTGATGACACTTAACTACATCAACAACCACAGGGATAAAGTGGGGCAACTATTGTATCATGGAGGAGATTGCAATCATTGAGATGACACAAAGCATCCCTATGAGTCAGGACTAACTTGATGGCATTTAACAACAACAACAACAACCACAGGGATAAAGTGGGACAACTATCGTTGCATGAAGGGGATTGCAATCATTGAGATGATTTGTTGAATGTAAAATTGATGATCTTTTCTGTGAACCTTCATCAATTGGCAATAAACGAAATTTGACTAAGGCAGAGTAGGAATAAGATGTGGACTTTTTATGAATGGTTAGCCACTGACAACCTTATAAATAGTAGCAGAACATTGTCAAATATCGTGCCCAAAGATGAGACCCTCAAGTTGGAAGCCACTCAAAATATGATTGGGGAAGAGCTGCCACTTTAGAGTTGAAATTACTAATGTGAATGGAGCAAAACTTTTGGAAATTTACTTAACGGAAGTGGAACAACTTAAAATGAGAAAAAACAGGTGCAAGCATCCATTAACAATTGAAATGCAGACTGTACAAAGTGTGAGTCTAGGAAAATTGGCAGTTGTCAAAAATGAAATGGAATGCATAAAGATGGATAACTTAGGCATTAATGAGGTATAATTTACTGATATTGACCATTTTTAATCAGACAATCTTATAATTTAGTATGCCATAAATGACCAATGGAAGAGATATGGCATCACATTCATTGTCAAAAAGATGAATCTTAAAGTACAATGCAGTCTGTGATAGGATAATATCCATATACCTACAAAGAAGTCAAGTTAATAGGAATATTATTTAAATTATTGCACCAATCACTAAAACAAATATTGATAAAATTGAAGTATTCTGCTAACTTTTTTAGTCTGAAATGGATAAAACATGCAAGAAAGATGCATTAGTAATCACTGGTGACTAGAATAGGCAAGTTGGAAACAAGCAGGAAGGATCAGTAATGAGAAAACATGGCCTTAAGCATCGAAACACTGCTTGGAGATTAAATGATAGAATTTTGCAAGACCCATAACCTACTCATTGTAAATGTCTTTTTTCAGAAACATTATAAGTGATTATACATGTGTACCTCACCATATAGAATACATAGAAACCATACTGAACAAATTTGTGGGAAGAAATTACAAGAAACTCAACAGCATCATCCAAAACAAGGTCAGGGTCTGACTAATTGCTCATATGCAAGTTTTGGTTGAAGCTGAAGATTAAAATAAATCCATGAGATCTAAAATATAACTTTGAACACATTCCACCTGAATTTAGAAATCATTTCAAGAATAGATTTGATGCATTAGACACTAAGGACCAAAGATTAGAAGAGCTGTAGGAGGATATCAAGAACCTCATACAAGAAGGAAACAAAAAGGTCATTAAAAAGACAAGAAAGAGAGAAAAGACCAAAATGGATGTTAGAAAATTCTCTGGAACTCACTCTGAAGCATAGAGAATCTGAAACAACTAGATGAAATGATGAAATAAAAGAGTTGAACAGAAAATTTCAAAGGGCAAATGGAGAAAACAAAGTATGTAATTATAATGAAATGTGCAAAAACCTGGAGTTAGAAAACCAAGGGAAGAGCACACTTAGTATTTCTCAGGCTGAAAGAACTGAAGAAAAACTTCAATCCTCAGATTACAATCTTGAAGGGTTCTATGTGTCAAATATTGAGTGACTCAGAAAGCATCAGGAGAAGATGAAAATAAGACACAGAGGCACTGTACCAAAAATTTGGTTAATGTTCACCCATTTCAAGAGCCAATGTATGATCAACAACTGATGATACTGAAGGAAGGAGTCCAGGCTGCTCTGAAGGCCCTGACAAAAACAAAGATCCAGGAACTGATAGGATACTCATTGAAATGTTTCAAATAACTGATACACCACTGAAAACAATCCTTGTTTATGCCAAGAAATTTGGTAGGTAGCTAACTGGCCAACCAATTGGAAGATATCTATATTTCTGAATATTCCAAAGAAAGGCGACACAGTAGAATGCATAAATTATTGAACATTATAATTCATATCACATGCAAGTAAATATTTGCTGAAGATAATTAAAATTTGTTGCAGTAGTACATTGACAAGGAGCTGCTGGGAATAAAGGCTATATTCATAATAGGACATGGAAATAGGTATATCATTGCTGATGTCATATGGGTCTTGACTGAAAACAGAAACTATCAAAAAGATGCTTATTTAAGCATTATTGACTATGCAAAGGCATTCAGTTCTGTGGATCATGATGTCCTTCTCAAATGAGACCTTCCCTTCTCCCATTTTCAAACTACTTGCTCCTTTTCTTTCAATAGAACATTTTTGCACATAGGTGTCTCATAGCACTCAACAAAGAGCTCCTTACGCTAGAGTAAATTACACAGATATTGTTCTTCTCATTATAATGGACTTTACATACAGTGCCTTTCATTGTGGATCTCTCAGTTACCAGCACGAGGCTCAATTTCTAGTAAATGTACTACATGTGTGCATTTAATTGAACTCAACCTTAAGGAACTGAATTGCAATCACTGAGAGAGGTTCTAAGGTAATAAAGTGATGGTCCCTATATGCTGATGACTTGGAGCAGGCACACCTTAGTCCTCAAACTGACTTCTTTGATCTTGAGCACTTTAAAGAGGTCTTGTGCCACAGTTTTTCCCAATGCAATATATGTGGCTTGATTTCTTGACAGCTGCTTCCAAGAATGTTGACTGTTGATTCAATTAAAATGAAGTCTTTGACAACTTCAAACTTTTCTCTCTATATAGGAATGTTATTTATTGATCCAGTGGTGAGGATTTTTGTTTTATTTCCATTGAGGTGAAACCCATACAGAAGGCTGTGGTATTTGTACCAAGTTTGAATACAATTGGGACCATCAAGGGAGAAGAGCGGAGTGCCGCACCCTACCCAGAGAAACAGGGACTAAGAGTTGGGAGGAAGTCATATACCAAAAGGCTTTATAACATTGAAAATACCAATTGGAAATAAGAAATTATGACATACAAAAAAGATACTGGAATTAAAAGAAAATAGTATAGGGTGCAAGTGAGAGAATAAATTGCTTTCTCTACTATTTGTAAAAACAATGGTTCTATGATCATGAACAAATAAAACGTGTTTTATTCTTTGAAATGATAATAATATTTTTCCTGTAAATATAACACAATGCTTAAGATAATTTTATTTTGTATTAGAATATTTTCTTTAATATAAAGGGAATTCTAATATAAAGCACTATTACCAGGATGATTTTTTGAAAATGTTTTATTGTGAATTATGTGATAGTTTACATGGGAGAACATCAGCTTTACATTCATCTTATCATATATCATTACATTGCCATGGTTACAATCCCCTCCATGCATCATCAACCAACCAAAGGGTATATCCTGCGAGCCTACCTCCTGGTCATCAGCACACAGCCCCTCTCCCTCTCTAGGTCTAGAGTCCCCAGACGCTCCATCTCTCCATGTCATCATCTCTGCCTCCATCTCTGATGTCACTGTTTCTCTGGGAAGGGTCCCGCACTCCGCTCTTCTCCCTTGATGGTTCTGGGGACCACCACTTCTGAACTGCAAAGTCAAGCACACCCTCCTTTTCCTACAAAATGTC
>NW_006408577.1:8674415-8682801 GCF_000296735.1 Chrysochloris asiatica
TGCTTGAGCTCATTGATGCTGTTCAATTTCACGTTTGACCACTTCCAATTTTCCTAGATTCATACTTTCTACACTCCAAGTTCTTCTTATTATGGAATGTTTGCAATTGTTTCTTTTCATTTTGAGCTGTGCCCAAATAGAAAATGAAGTTTCCTAAAGCTTTTTTCCATTCACATCATTTTCAGCTCTAAAGAGGCAGCTCTTCCCCAGCTGTATATGTGTGCTTTCTATCCCGAAGGGCTCATCATCCAGCACTATGTCTGACAATGTTCTGTTGCTATTCATAAAGTTTTCATTTTCCATAACTACATCTGATATTCCTCTGCTAATAATAAGATATTCAGCAGCTAAACATTCATAAGTACTCTGCATCTCATTCTAAATAGTCTTTCTTGCTCTGGAAGCTCTGCAGAAACCTGCCCACCGTGGTTGACCCTGGTGGTATATAATATTCTGATTTCATAGCCTTCATTATCAAAGCAACATATAATTCAAATGTGACACACTGACAGATGAATGGTGGACAAACTGACATATGAATTATTATGAGTAATATTATGACATATGAGTAATAATCCTATAAACATGTTTATAAAATATATTTAGAGAGATGAGAAATTCCTAATTGTGACACAATAAATAGAAATAGACATAAAGTCATAAAGCACTGCTATCATTTAAAATAAGCACAAAACCTTTGAGTATAAAGAGCTTTTTTGAGCAATTAATCTGTTATCATAAAGGGAAAACTCTCTTTTCAACACACACAAAAAACAGGCTAATGTTTTTGATAAATTGCAATGACACTTTAAGGCAGAAAGGAGGAACTATGAGTGCAAGGGTAAGTAAAAAAGTATTGTTTCTAGGGTTCCAGTTCACACATGCATGAGTTTATGCCAAACAAAACATGTTTAAAACTGTTTCTGTGCTCAATGGATGGCAATAAACAAGTGCCATTAGCAATATAGTTTTCTTAGTCTACCTAGGGTGCCTTCAAAATAAAGTTCCATTCAAAACAGTGGTTTCTAATGGGATCTGTTGGACAAGTTAACTTCAAGAAAGGCTTAAACTGTGTAGATTATGGTGACTTTTTCATGGTTCTATGTGGTTAATTTCAATAGAGTTTCTTGATGGACACAGAACAATTATGGTGGCTTATTATGAAGAAATTTTAAGATTGAGAACTGCATTGGTATAAAAAGAGTATAGGACAATTGTGCTGTGAATGAATCTACTCATCCTTCTAAGGTAGCTAGGTCTGTACAACCAGTCTTTCATTGGGAAAGTTTATCTGGTCCACTCTACAGCAGTGATCTTGCCCTTTGGATTTCTTTTTATTCCCCAAATTCAAAGAATTTGGGTCTTTCAAAGATGTTAAAACTGCTGTTAGATGTGGTGTAAATAGCAAAATGCAGAATTCTTCGGGGAAGGGTTAAAAAGCTGGAAACACAACCTTCAGAAATATTTAGACCTACAAGGAGAATACATTGAGAACAAATAGTTTCACATTTTTGTATTTTTTTAAAGTTTTCTATGATGTTGTAGTAATACTTTTGTGTTTGCTTTTATTGTAGATTATAAAATTAACTATTGGCATTGGTTTTAATCATGTCCCCCTACTTAATATTAGAAAGGTGGTTACTAGGTAGTATCGGTGGCCTGGCCAGTGCCCCATTCATTTGCATAAATCCCCAGCTACAGCCGAGAGGTTTTAAAAAATAATAAAGCCACTTCAACTACACAGGAAATTTTGTTTATAATAATCTCACAGGAACCAAGGGAAAATACCTAAAGTCAAATTCTTCACATAAAGTAAGTTCTAAACCTATTTATGGTTAATTGATATCTTTGCCACAAGGTGAAATTTGTGAGACTTAATGATCATTGATATCTCCGTTTTATTCCTTTGATCTGCTTTGCGGATTCATTTTACAACCATCAGTGACTGCTGTGAGATTTTCTCTGTGGAAAACTCTCAATCTGGGTCTCAGTTACTTTCTTCTTTTTTTGTAAGAATCCCAATTTTGAATTTTTAAAATAATTAGATAATAATATATTAGGAGTTCTGGAAACTCTATTCAGGATTGCTATGTGTCAGAACTGACTTGCAGCACTAGACAACAACATTGACATTTAAGCTTCATGTTATGTTTGATCAAAAGATTGCTATTTTTAAATAAACTTTTTCAACGTTTAGAAATTGATAGATTCCACACACAAAAAATGTGAGCCAAACATATCTTGAAAATCATAAACTTTATTCTAAATAGTATGTTAATGGGACATTGATAAAATGTGTCTGCATACTTAAAAACTTTTAGTTGATTCTAAAGATTTACACCCTTGGAAACCTTGTACAGGGTCGCTATGGGTCGGAACCGACTCGATGGCACTTAACAACAACAACAACAAATGAGAAACTTAAAATTCCATCCGTTTTTTCAAGAAAGCATTTGCTTAATTCTGATTCAAGATACATAAACAATTTCCATATAGAAAAATGAAAGTATTACTTGAATATTGAGAAGAGTATACATGATTTGTACATGAAATATAATTTGGTTTTATGCTATGGAGTCGGTTCCCACTCAGAGCTATCCTGTATAGGGTTTCTGAGGATGTAAATTTTTACAGAAGCAGAAACCTCATATTCCTCCTCCTGAGGAGTGACTGGTAGATTTGAACTGCTGACTTTGTGGTTAGCAGCGCAATTGTAACCCACTACACTACCAGGGCTCCTGCAGTATAAAGTAAAAACAACATAATCTAGAATTTTAGAGTGGTGATTTCTTTCTTTCTTTAGATATATGCTGTCACTTTGAAGGGGTCCTGAGATAGTACTGTAGGAAAAGCACTGGACTGCTAACTGCAAGGGTAGTGGATCAAACTCACCAGTCACTTGATACCACTTAGTAACAACAACAACACATTAAAGATGGCAAATCCATCGTTTTTTAGCTCTTAGAGTTTCTGTTGAAAACACATCTATTAGTCTAATATTTTAAGCCTCAATGTTAAGCATTATGAAGAATCTAGGATGAAGGGTACTGTTATCTACAACTTTGAAGTCAATAAAAAAATAGAATATATTGATGGATGGTTATATTTATGAGTAAATATTAGTATTTCATAGTTTCTATAATACAAAACTCATTACATTTTAGCAATACTGCATGAAATAATTATTCTTTCATATTATCATGCTCAAATAATTGTATTATTAATATTTGTCAAGCACCAGATTTTCCCAAAAGGGTCCCATCCAAGGGTAGGACATTTGTTTGTTTATTTTAATACTTTCCATGTGTGCCCCTCATGTACCATGGGTGAGAGAAAAAAAAAGGGACTTGGACCTGGGTCATATATAGATATACTGGAGGGGTCTGTGTGCTGAATTGGCCAGAAGCAACAGCATGGGGGCTAAGAAGAGGGTTCCTTTGCTTGGGCACAATAGGATGACCATCTGGTGACTAAGTGAGTGCCTTTGTTCAAGTATAAACAGCAGCACCCTTCTGAAACCAAAGTAGAAAACATCTCATTTCCTCCCTGGTAGCACAGTGGTTGCACATTGTGCTGCTAATTTCAAGGTCAGCAGTTTGAATCTACCAACAACTCTGCAGGAAAAAGATGAAGCTTTATGCTACAGTAAACATATACAGGGTCACTATGATCCATAACAGACTCAGTACTTGATGGTTACTACCAAAACCATCAGTTTTAAAATTAATTTTGTACATTTAAGTAGTTGTAGCTACTTATAGCTACAGAAAAGATTATTGTGAGCTCAGAATAGGGAGGGAAACTTCTCTGCCAAGGAAAAATATCAGTGAGTAAGACTCAATTCCCAGTCTCTTTATAAGAGAATACACTTTATAAGAGAATGATGGGAATCATAAAGTCATATATAAAAAATACACTACACTTCAGGAAACTTCTAAATTTCTCTTGTTACATTCCTACTAATATACAGCAATGAAACTAATTTCTCTACTATGAATTATTATTGTATAGTGTGAAACCACTGAACAATATCATTAACATAACATGAATTTTCATAAAGAAAATTCAAAAATGGTTGCAGCAGCACAATTAAAGGGAACATTCAGAATTTCAAGCCAAATTCAGTTGAAGACATGTAACTATGGATATCACTAATGATCTTAAATGAATCCTGGCTCAAAGCAGAGGATATCAGAAAGATGATTATTTAACTTTTGTTGACTATGAAAGCATTGAACTACATGGACCATAACAAACTATGGATAACATTGTGCAAATGAGTATTACAAAACATTTCATTGTTCTCATGAGAAACTTGTACATAGATTAAGAGATTGGTCTAAAATTGGGAAAGGTGTGCTAGGGTTGTATCCTTTCACCATATTTATTTAATCTTTATGTTGAGCAAATAATCCCAGAAAGTGGATTATATGAAGAACACGACATCAGTACTGGAAGAAGACTCATTAACAACCTGAGAACCTGAATTTTGCAGATAACCCAATCGTATGTGATGGAAACTTGAAATACTATTGATGAAAATTAAAGACCACAGCCTTCAGGGTGGATTGCACCTCAATGTAAAGAAAAAGAAAGTCCTTACAACTGTACCAATAATTAATATCATAATAAACGGAGGAAAAGTCATTTAAAGGCATAAAAATGGAAGAGGTTCCAGGAGCGTGTGAGCAGATAGCAAAAAAAAGAAAGGCAAACACTACCAACTTGCAGTTGCTGTGTTAAATGTTGTTGTTAAATGTCATCAAGTTGGTTCCAACTCATAGCAGCCATGTACAGGATTTCTGAGGCTTGTTTTAAATCTTTGCAGGAGCAGAAAGCCTCATCTATTGCCTAAGACACAGCTGGTGGACATGAACTGTGGACCCAGTGGCTCAAAGTCCTGTACTTATCGTATGGTGTCACCATGCTCCCTACAACCTGCTACATCTAGGAAATGAGGAGAAACCTAAAAAAGGAGATATTTTATGGATATTAGGAAAATCAGTGTATTATGAAGCCTTCTAAATTAAGTGAAATGTGTTTTTAAGAGAGAAGGAACTGACTTACTGTGATAAATGCTGTCAATAATTGAAATAAAATAAAACCTGTCAGTTGAGCAGCATGTTTAGCAAAAGTAAGGTCATCGGTGACTTTGGACAAAGAACTTTAAATGGAGCAATAGAGGCAAAAGCCAAAAGTTTGACTAAGTTTTAGGAAGAATGGGATGGAAAAAAAAAATTGGAGCTGGCCTGAATGTTCTTTTTAAGAACTTTAGTTATAATGGAATGATAGAAATGAAGCTATTGGTAGAGGGTACACTCAGCCTTATGAAATAACAGTATACTTATATGTATACACTTAGTATGTTATATTGCCTGTAAATATTCCAAATTCTTAAAAACAAACACTATATTATGCTACTTATATAAGTTATTAAGTGTTCAACACATGCATTTTCTATCCTAATATCTGTGTTTCCTAGTTGGTATTGGTAATATAGTCCCAGAATAAAATTAGAATAATTTGAAATGATAACAGTAAGATAATGTTGCTGCAACCCATATTAAATGAGATAACAATTTTTAACAGATACTAGATGCATAGAATTATGTCTAATTATTTAGGTGAAAACTGTTGATTTCAACAAGAACTAGGATTTCTGCCTCCTAATTAAAAGTAATTTGCTATGTATGATAATAATTCCCATTTCTGTTATGGAGCTATAGATTTTAATCTTGTAGCCAAATGTGATTCTTAAAGGGAAATTTTATTTTTAAAAAATATAGTACATTATGTACATGTACTATAGTTTTTTTTAAAATGACTATGATACATGTAAGGAGTTCTGGTAGTGTAGTGGTTATGAATCGGGCTACGAACAGCAAAGTCAGCAGTTGGAGACTACCAGCTGTTCTGCAGGAGAAAGATGAGGCATTCTGCTCCCGTAAAGATTTACAACCTCGGAAACCCGGTACAGGGTCGCTATGAGTTGGAACCGATGCCACCATATTACATGTACATAAATGTATCAATGAGGTCTATAATATATGCAAAACAAACATTTAAATCATATCATTTCACAATTACCAAAAAAATCATTTCTAAATCATCTTTCTAGAAATATATATAATCAACTAAATATCTTTTACTCAAAGATGCTTCATAAAATTTGTTACTTACATACCTTTCATGCTTTCAAGGCAAAAATTACAAGACTAGATATTGGAGGTAGCACTGTGGCATTGGAGGATAAGCACTGGACTGCTAAACAAAAAGTGGTGGTTTGAGCTCAACAGCCACTCTTCACAGAAGAAAGATGAAGCTTTCTGCTCTATAAATGTGAAAGCCTCTGAAATTCTATACAGAGTTGCTATAAGTAGGAATCAACTCAATGGCACCTAACAACAACACATTTGGGAAGATCACACGTGGATTTAGTAAAATTGTTGCATCTATATGTTTTGTCTCTCCATTTTATTTTGCCCTGACTCTGACTCTGCTAGTTGCCAAAATGATAAAATAAAACTTATCACAAAGTTATTCTTTCAAAATGATTTTTAAGTCCACCTCCCCTTCAAAATCCATAACTTGTCTGTCAGTTTGTCATACTGTGATGACTTGTGTGTCACTGTTATTCTGGAAGCTATGCCATTGGTATTTTATTTTCCAGCTGGGTGACCCATGGTAGATAGGTATGGTAGATAGGTTTCAGCTGAGCTTCCAGACTAAGACCAGAAAGAAGAAGAGACAGACTACTTCTGAATATCAGTCATTGAAAATAGTATGAACAGCAGTAGAACACAGTCAGTACCAGAATACTGAATACTGAGGCATGATGAAGAACACCTGAATATTGTCAGATGTAGTACCATAAGATAAGTCCATCAGGTTGAAAGGCAATCAAAATACAACTGGGGAAGAGCTAACTCATCAAAGTGGAAATGACTGTGGTGACACGAGTGTAGCAAAGCTTTCAGGACCTTCATTTGCTGCTGAGGCACAACTCAAAATAAGGAGAAACAGCTGTAAACAGCCATTAATAATCAGAACATGGAATGCAAGAATTATGAATCTGGGAAATTTGGAAACTGTCAAAAATGAAATGGAACACATGAACATCATATCTTAGGCATTAGTGAGTTGAAATGGATTGGTCTTGGCCATTTTAAATTTGACAATCAAATGGTTTACTCTGATAATAATGACAGATTGAAGAGGAATGGTATCATACTCATCATTAAAAAGAAAATCCCAAGGTCTATCTGGAAGTACAAAGCTGTCTCTGATAGGTTAATATCCATAGGGCTACAAGAAATAAACCAGTCCTTCAAATCTATGCATCAACCACTAAAGCCAGTGATGATAAAATTCAAGAATTCTTCCAATTTCTTCAGTCATAAACTGATCAAAATTGCAATCAAGATGTATTGATAATGATTTGCGATTGGAAGGCAAAGGCTAGAAACAAAGAAGAAGAAAATATGACCTTGGTGATAGAACTGATTCTAGAAATCAGATGGTAGAATTTTACTAGTCCAATGACTTCTTCATTCCATATACCTTTTTTAAAGGAATATAAAACATGACTATACATAGGGGTCACACCAGATGGAATTGAAAATCCAATGACTACATTTGTGGAAAGAGATAGTAGAGAAGCTCCATATCATCAATCAAAATAAGACCAGGAGCAGACTGTGGAACTGACCATCAATTGCTCACATGTTAAGTTCAGGCTGAAGTTGAAGAAAATTAAAACAAATCTGTGAGAGTCAAAATAATATTTTGAACATATCCAAATGGCTTTGAAGTCTGGTGCATGAACCCACAGCGCCACACCAAGACTCCGTTGTTGTCGTTAAATGTCCTCAAATCAGTTCCAACACACAGCAACCATGTGTAGATTTTCCAAACAGTGGTTGGTGAGTTTAACTGCCAATTTAAAGTAACACTCAACACTTTTTTCCTAGTCTACCCAACTTAAGTTACACCATCAGTAAGTTGTTGTTGTTGTTGTTAGGTGTCATCGAGTCGGAACCGACTCATAGTAACCCCATGCACAGCAGAACAAAACAATGTCTGATTCTGGGCCAACCTCACTACTGTTGTCACACTTGAGTCCATCAATGCTGCCACTTGGCAAATCCATCTCGTTGGGGGTCTTTCTCTTTTTCTCTGACCCTCCATCTTACCAAGCATGATATCTTTCTCTAGCGACTGTTCTCTCCTGACAATATGTCCAAAGTATGAGAGAAGAAGTTTGGCCATCTTGGCATATAAGGAGCACTCTGGCTGCACTTCTTCCAAAATAGGTCTATTGGTTCTTTTGGCAGCCCATGGCGCTTTTAGTATTCTCCTCAAACACCATAATTCAAAGGCATCAATT
>NW_006408577.1:8685017-8689165 GCF_000296735.1 Chrysochloris asiatica
TTTTTTAAAAACTTTTTATTATAAATTGAGTAAAGGTTAAAAAAGAAGATCATTGGTTTTACATTTGACAAATCATACATTTTTCTTCATTGTTGTTGTTATTGAGTGCCATCGAGTAGATTCTGACCCAAAGCAACCCTGTATAGGGTTTCCAAGGAGTGACAGGTTAGCTTGAACTGCCGACCTTGAAGACCTTGAAGTTCAAACCAACTTTGCAGTCCAGTGCATCAACCCATAGCACCAGGACTCCATTTGCTTCTTTGTTTGGTTGTAATCCCTTTCAAGTACCAACAGTTAACAGCATTTACCTCTATTCACTCAATTAACTATTGTTTCCCTCCTTGTATCTTTCCTCTGCTAACCTCCCTTTTGTATATTGCCTGTCCTGTCACCCATGTTAACATGTGTCTACCCTCCAGCCCTGGTGTGGCACTGTGGGCTAATTCGTCAGATTGCAAAGTCGTGTGAACTGCAAGGTCGGTGGTTGAAGCTCACCAACTGCTCCTTGGAAACCCTATACAGGGTCGCTATGGGTTGGAATCGTCTCTACGGCACTTAACAACAAAGCAAACCCTCTAGTCCATGCATAAGTTTTCTTCCCACCACACCCCCTCCTCTCCACCCCCGTAAACATCACACAATGTTTCTTTTATCAAGAAAACTTTTTTTTTCTAAATTTTAACATTGGTACCATACAATGTATGTCCTTTGTCCTTTTGTGTTTGTCTAATGTCACTCAGAACAGAATAATGTCCTCCAACCTCAATCCTGCTGTGAGGTATTTCATTAATTCATCATTATTCTTCAATGTTTTGTAGTATTCCATTGTGTGTGTAACTAAGTTTGTTAGCCATTCTTCTGTTGATGGGCATTTAGGCTTTCTTCATCTTCTTGGTATGTCTCTTGTAGACAGCATATTGCAGAATCCTGTTTTCTTATCCATTCTTTCTATGTCTCTTGACTGGAACAGTTAATCCATTTATATTTAGTATAATTATCAATATGTATAATTTGATTGTTATCATTTTCTAGGGTTTTCTTTGTGTGTGTGTGTATGTGTCTGGTGTTCCTTGATTCTTTGTTCCACATAATTTTCTACACTAAATCATTTTGCTTGTTGGTTTTCTTACCATTTTCATTGCTTTTGTATTAATGTTTACTAAATATTTCTGATTTCCCCTTTTTCTGTTTTGATGTGCAGATTTATTATTTTTTATGTCACCCTGTAATGTATTAATTTTTTCCATGTTTAAAGCAGCCTGTTTTATCTTGAATTCTACTTGACTCCCTAGCCATTTGGAAGTTCTGTATCTACACTGTTCGCTCTTTTTGTTTTGTAGTTGACTTCATTATACATTGATTCATTATACAAAGATCTGTGGTTCCCTATTTTCAGACTTGCAGGCTTGTTTTCATTTAAATCTTCTGGTAGCATAGTGGTTATGAATCGGGCTGCTAATCTCAAGGTCAACAGTTCGAAACTACCAGAAATTCTGAGAGAAACATGAAGCTTTCTGTTCCCGTAAAGATGTATAGCCTCGGAAACCCTATGCAGGGTTGATATGGGTCGGAATTCACTCGATGGCACTTAACAACAGCAACAATATCTGGCTTGAGTTCTAGGTTGTGTTGTCATTTTTGGTAATCTCAGGTTGCTGTCGGTTCTCAATACAAAGAACAGCCTCTTGCATTTTTTGTAAAGTTGTTCTGGTTATTATAAATTTGTTTAATTTCTGTTTATCAGGAAACATCCTAATTGTGCTGTCACGTTTGAGGGACAGCTTTTCTGGGTATATGATTCTGAGTTGGCAATCTGAGTTTGAGTCATTACATCTTGTTTCTTCATATAAGCTAAAATTGTTTGTTGACTCTGGGGCATTGTGGTGTTGCTATATTTGTAAAAACAACCAGTGTTGTTGTTGGACTGGGAGGTGGGAAATCTCAAAAGGGCTTCTGCAAGTCAAGGAGCTCATGAAGTGATTGTGGAAGGGATGTGACAGCAGAATTTCTGGCCTTAGATGGGGTTCCTATCTTCCTTGGTTATCTATTTTCATGGCACTCAATCTGGAAGTATTTCATGGGGTTGCTTGATGGAGCTGTTTTCATTGTGTTTTAGAACCACAGGGAAGCTTGGGACAACATGACTGGCTAAATGCTGGTCGGGTGTCTCAGTGGGTTTTGTAGATCTGGAGCTTAACCCACCTGAATCCAGGCACTGAAGTGGTGCAGCTGGCTCCCATCTCACACTGGCATGGCTCCCAACAATATGGCTCTGAATACCAAGAGAGCAGAGTCTGTACTGTGGATGCATGAGGGTGGGAGCTGGCCACACTTCTGATCACCAAGGAAGTGTCGAGAAAGAGAAGATACCACACCTTTTCAGTCACCTACAGGAATCTGCTTTGCCAGGCCTCTTTCTACTGCAGAAACTTCTCACAAGACAGAGGACACTTGTCTGGGCAGCCACTCACCATTAGTATCCCTCTCTTGATGTGCTTGCTTGACCCCTCCTCCCACTATGCTTCCCCTCCACTTTGCTAACATTTCTTCTGAAGTTCAGGGTGCCAGAATTTTTACCTGTGTCTGCTTAATTTTGTGTCTCTTGTATTTGCTGTAGAGGATCCTTGTACTGCACTTGCCTGCCTAGTCCGCCATCTTGCCAGAAGTCAAAAATAACTTTTTCAGGCCTCTATCTGTAACTGTCATCTCATACAAAGAAAAGCATTAGGTATCAAGTGTATTCAGAAGTAATGAATATATATTTAACTGGCTGAAGAGATGAGCTATATAAAGTATATAAAGAATTTTAAGGATTTGCATTAAAAGGTTGTCACTAGCCAGTTATGGATATTGATCTTATAATACAAATGGGCTTAATTTAGGAGTCTTGGAAACACTTTACTAGCTTGTATTTTTTTCTACACAGAAGTCATAAAAGTCATTTGTTAGCACATGTGTGCTTACAGGATACAAACAATTTAATGTAAAATATGTTTGTATAAGATATTTGGAAATGAATACTTTTTCTCATTATCTAGTTGTAGACCAAACAACTTGTTAATATTTTTTTGAAAAATCCCAGTTGTTTCTAAAAACAAATACATCATAATAAATATGGTTTCATAATTGCAGTAAGAAATCTGTTCTTATAATGTCAGGATATGTATCATCTTTCTCAAAGGGTGTATCATTTTTGCTGTGTATTGAACCATTAATGTCATTAAAGGATGGAGAATTAATAGCTCTCATTAAAAACATCTGGAGAACTTCAGCACCACAGTAACCACTGCCAATTTATTCCACCCAAGTGAAAATCAAGGTTATATTCTTTATTCTTACTTTCAAGTTGTCATCAGGTAGTTTCTGATTATTCAAATGAAAATTATTATAACCAGTGAACATTCTAATTAATTCAGTTTCCTTCAAGAATAGTATACAAAGTAAGTTATTAATTTAGTTACATGGATTTTAAATCCATCTTGACATAATATCAATTACTATAGGCAAATCATTGCCATATATTTTATAGAGTGAGAATGAGAAAATGTTAAATTCTTACCAATGACATTTAACTTTATATGAAGAGAAAAACAATTTTTTAAGGTGAGTGATTTTTACCAACTGTACAGTTGATATAGCAATATATATAACCTTTGAATTATTAATATCCAAAATCTTACTCTAGTACTATAATTCAGTAAGATAAAAGAGTTAAGAATGAATTTATAGCTTATTTAAATTGATTTTCATTTGTCAAATTCAAAATCCCTATATAAAAAGAAAGTATGTGGAATTAAAGACCTATCTTTAATTCAATACCAAATGTTTTTAAATTTTATTGTCTATTACAAAGGTGAATAAAAATATGATTCATCTAGAGAAAATGTATTTGACATATTTTAATTAGTCATAGCATACATTTTAAAAATATATGATGGGAAATTAGCGGAGGTCCAGCTCTGTGAGTCTTAAAATCTGAGTATTATAAAAGTGTTACATAACTAATTGGATATTTCTTACTTTATGACAAGCTTTCTCTCTTTCATTCATTCTTTAAGATTTTGTTACAGTTTTATGTTTAAAAAGCTAAATTTCTGATAAATTGCTGTTGTTGTTGTTGTTGTTGTCAGGTGCCATTGAGTCAGAAC
>NW_006408577.1:8692841-8695575 GCF_000296735.1 Chrysochloris asiatica
GGCTCAATCTTATACCTTACTCATGTATATACCATGCTCTTGAGAAAATGCTTCAAAACATGCCCACTAAATTGTGTTTTTCATAATGTTTTGGGAATGCAGTTCTAAGGTTATTAAGGGAATAAGTTCAACATTCTGAAAATTTTGTGTGTATATCATACATCTGAGAATGATAAATCATTGAGCAATAATAAAAAACTATAGGAAAGACTAACACAATATTATATCATGATAGAATCTAGTCTTATATGTATGTCTTTGTGAGAGAACTATCTACAAATGTGCTGTAAAACTAGTCTTTGTGGAATACAGGTTGGGAAATTTTACTCTGAGTCCACAGATGTCCTTTTAAATAGGTTACAGGTAACTATGTGATATTTATGGTTATGAAAAACTCAATATTCTGAGAATTTTTAAAGAATCCAAAAGTTTGGCTACTTATTAAAACTCTCCAAACATCTTAGGTCTGCAAAAATTTCCTAGAAAACTAACCTCTTAAATACTAACTTTATTATTAGATTGCTGGTGATTGCTGCTTTCCTTCAGGCTAGGAAACTCTTAGAATAACCTTCTAATGATTTCATTTCTTTTTTAAAACCCAGGAAGTGCAAACATATATAAAACATAAGAAACTTTAAAATTGCAAAAGTAACTAAGTTTTGCATAACTTCAAATTGCAGCAGATCAAGGAGTAAATTATTACCAATCTGAAATAATTGATCACATTTAAATTCTCATTTCTAGGAATCAGTAAAAGCTGAACCTGCAAATGCCAGTTTTTTTAATTGCAAGTATATTCACAGTCTATGGGTATTCTGAACTATAGCACATTTATTTTGTTAATTTAACTGAGAAAAAAATACTTTATATTTAATATTTTGCTTGAATATATAATTTACTTACATATGATAATTTTAGTTTACTAAGCATGTAAATAGTCAGTTCTGGCTGAGTGTGATAGGAAGACCAATTTGGGGAATGGATGATTTGCACATTGAGTTGCCCTTATAAAATTAGCACTCCAGTTTGCTTTGAGTTAGCAAACATTCTGCACTGGATTCAGTCCAAAGTAGCTTGAATAAGCAGTGTAAAAATACAAAATCAAAACAGAGGTCAAAACTTTTAAACTGCTTCACAGAGATACTAAGACAAAGAAAGTCAAAGACTAATAACAAGTTCCTAATTAACTTCAAATCTAACATGCATATTGGCATATAATACATTCAATATTGTTTTTATGTTTGCATATGTTTGTTTTATTCTTTCAAAATTTTTAAATCTTAAAAAATCATTGTAAGATAATAGAAATATATGACTTCAAACTACTTAAAAATTTATGTTACTATGTTTTAAAGAGCTATTTAAAATGAAATAACACTAAAACGTATGCTGTTACAATTGATGTGTTTTGACTTGTTCAAATAAATAAACAAGTGGAAAGGTGTAAGAGTTAAAAATAAGTTTTCAGTTTGTGAATTCACATTTGACTGTTGTGAATAGTGCTAAAACAAACATTGATATACAAGTACCTGTTTGAATCTCTGTTTTCAAGTCTTTGGAGTATATACCAAGGAGTGGTATTGCTAGGTCATTTGGTAGTGCTATTAGTTTTTGAGGAACTACCAAATGGTTTTCCACAACTGTGCCATTTAACATGTCCTCCAACAATGTATGTCCCCACATAACAACATTTTTTCTTTTTTAAAAAATCTTAGCTGTTTTGTTGGTATTTTAATTAGGTCCTGTACAGTTGGTTCTGACTCATAGCCCTATATACAACAGAAATAAACACTTTCCAGTCTTGTGTGGTCCTCACAATCATTGCTAGGTTTATCTTCATGTTAATCCATCTGTTGAGGGTCTTCCTCGTTTGTTTTTGCTGTCCCTCTACTTTACCAAACATGATATCCTACTTGCTAGGTAAAGTGGAGTCTCTCTTGATAACATGAGATGTTGTCTCACTATTCTCACTTCTATGGAGCATTCTGGTTAGCTTCTTACACGACAGATTTGCTGCCTGGCCTTAAAAGGTAGAAATGACCCACCGTATTTGAGAGAGTAAATCCCACCCTCAAATACTGATCAGTAGAAACCATATTGATTCTTTTTATTATTTTTTATACTCACTTTTCATAAATCATTGAATGAACTCTGCTTGATTGAGCCAAGTATTGATACATCCCAATCTTTTTTATTCCTCTCTTGAATGCACTCTTTCATTTTTATGTCCTGGATGTTTTTCACCTAATACACTATATGCACAGAAACTGAGTGAGTAGGTAAGTCACTGCCACATTAATATTGTCTTAGCAAGGTTAACTAAGGAGTCCAAAACATGAAAAGCCTTCACTTTTCCAATCACAATGTCCATATCCAGGGACTGGACCCTCCTAATAATATATCTGAAGTACAAGAGATGAATACTCATCATGCTCACTTCTAAAGAGCATTCTGGCTGTACTTTTTCCAAAACATATAGATATGTTTGTTCTTCCGGTGGTCCATTTTAGTATTCTTTGTCAACAACATAAATAAAACACACAATTCTTCCACGGTCTTGTTTATTCATTGTCCAACTTTAACGTGCACATAAGACTATTGAAATACTATAGGTTGGGTCAGGCTCATCCTTGTCTTCAGACTGACATCTTTGCTCTTTAACACTTTATTTTATTTATTTTATTTTTTAAGGTTTTTATTGTGGATTGAGTGAAAGTTTTCAGGGCACATCATC
>NW_006408577.1:8696684-8698409 GCF_000296735.1 Chrysochloris asiatica
AGTTCTTAAAGTCTTCTCTGCTGTGGAAACATCTGGCTGACTCCTTGGTGCTCTTGCCGGAGGGGCTTCAGTGGAGATGTAGATGATGTCATTCTTTCAGATGGGTCCTCAGTGAATGCTGGTTCCCTCAGGGAGGCTTGCTCCGAAGAGGGAGAAATGGCTGTTCTCTCGCTATAGGGTCGAATTAGTCAGGCTGGAATCCATTTTGGAGAGCTTATGACCTGTAACACAGACTAAAACTCTCGCCTCTTGGTTAGTCACGTAGTAAAAGAAAACATTCCAGTGTCTTAACAGGATTCTCCCCCATTCCAAACATGACTTAATCCCTATATCTCAGAGTCCTGCCGTTCCAAGGTTGTGTATATATCTTGCTTTGTCTCTGTCCCCTTTGACCCTTTCACTCATGCCCGTCTATTCTCCCATCTTTAACACTTTAAAGATGTCTTTTGTAACAGATTTGCTTAATTAAATAACTCGTTTATTTCTCTGCCGTTTCTATGAACATTTCTTGTGGATCCAAGCAAACTAAACTCGTTAACAACTTCAATCCTTTATCCATTTATCATGATGTTATTTATTGGTCCAATTGTGAATATTTTTGTTTTCTTTATATTGGTGTGCAGTATATACTGAAGGCTGTAGCAAGATACTTCTGGGTGCACTCAAACCTCCAAACTTGGCTAGCTGCCAAACTCATTAACAATTATCACTTCCCCGGGAAGAGGGGTCTTTACTGGAAAAGAAAGTCTCATTTTTTTCTCTTGAAGAAACCACTATTGCCCTTTGGAGTCCTGGTGTAACGCTGTAGGTAATGCACCACAAGGTTGGTTTGAACCAAAATAGCAGCAATTCAAACTCACTAGCTGCTTCTCCGAAACCCTTTGAGGTGGAACCAACTTGATGGCACTTAACAACAACAACAGCAGTAGGCTCTAGTAACAGGAAAAACTAGCTTCAAAACATTTTCTACTCTTCTTTTTTTACCATTTTCTTAGCATCGATAGAAACATGAGTAATTCTTCACTCTGAAATGGTTGAATATCAACCAATTCTTTTGGACATAGTAATAATAAGCATTCCTTCCATCTTCTTTTGATTTTTTCTGTATCATCCAATACTTTGGCAGTTCAAGGCTTGAATTTTTCCTCAGTTCTTTCAGCTTGAGAAATGCTAAGTGTGTTTTCCCCTTCAATTTCCTAACTCTATGTCCTACTACATTTCACTTTAGTATTTGTTTTGTCTTCTCAATCTGCCCTTTGAAAATTCAGTTCAGCTCTTTTATTTCATCGTTTCTTCTATTCATTTTACCTGCTCTGCCTTCACTAGCAGATTTCAGTCTCTTATTAAATATACTTTGGGCTTTTATTTCTTTCTTTTTCTATGTTTTTATTGTGAATTGAGTGATAGTTTACATGGGAGAAAATCATCATTACACTCATCCTAACATATTTCATTTCAATGCAATGATTACAATCCCCTCCAAGCATCATCATTCAACACTATTTGCTTCTATTTCCTCCGTTTTTTATTTGTTTGTTTGTTTTTGATGTACACCAAAACACTCAGTAATATATAATCATTCAAACAACCAAAGGGCATATCCTGCAAGCTTGTCCCTCGTCTGCCAGCACACAGCCCCCTTCTCCCTCCATGAGTCTAGAGTCCCCAGATGCTCCATCTCTCCACATCATCATCTTTGCCTCCATCTCTGGTGTCACTGCTTCT
>NW_006408577.1:8699209-8701412 GCF_000296735.1 Chrysochloris asiatica
AAGGGACTTGATTACTTGCATTGATGGCTTCCAGCGAACAACTTGCTTGTTCTTGTAGTAGTCAATCAGACTGCCATTTTTGTTCTTGGTTTTTCCTGCTTGTCTTTCTTTCAAGAATTATCTTCTGTCCTTCTAGCTGCTCCAGGCTGGTCGGCTTGTCTTTTCAAGTGGAATTTTACCACCTCAGAAGATTCTATATGGGGGTCATATACATTACAAAGGCTCCCCAGGAAGGCACTTTCACTGGACAAGCTCTAGCACCCCTTTTAGGTGTTCTAATAAGTTATAGGCTGGAGACAGACTTACAAGCTTTCTATAGTCATGTTTCTGACTATTCCTTTCTCTCCCCCTCAAATATCTGTTCTACAATAGTAGGCAACAGAAACCAAGATTCATACGACAGTCAAGCATCTTAATATTATTTCCCCTCTTTTACCCATTCAGACTATGCCTCAATCCCTGTATCACATACAGATCCCTGTTGTTCCAAGGTTGAGTATACATCACTATTCAACTCTGTCCCATTTAGCCCATGCAAACCTGCCCAAATGTTCTCCTATCTGCCTTGTTCTTCTGTTCCCCTTCCCCTTATTTGCATTGCCCCCTGTCCCAATAACCAAACTATCATGTATCTATTCCCTACCGTGTGCTTTACTTTCCACTCTCCCCACCACACCATCGGTAACCAACATTTTTTTTTTCTTTCCTTTTAGTGTGGGTATTTATCCTTAACCTTTTACAATAATGGTCTTATGCAGTATTTCTACTTTTGTGACTGACTAATTTCATTCAGCATAATATTCTCAAGGTTCATCCATGTTATGCGTTGGCTTATGGCTTCCTTGTTATTCTTCAAGGCAGCATAATATTCCATTGTATGTATGTACCAAAGTTTGTTTAACCATTCTTCCATTGATGGGCACTTTAACTTTTAGTCTGTTTTTGTCTTTGTGTGTAAGTTGTGTCTCTTTCAAGCAGCATATTGAAAGGGTCTTCTTTTCTTATCCATTCTGCCACTTTCTGTCTCTACACTGCTGCATTTAATCCATTGACATTCATTGTAATTATCGATAAGTATGAATTAGTTGCTGTCATTATGTTAGTTTTTTTGTGTGTGTGTGGTACTGCTGTTTCCTTTGTTTTGCATGCCTTCTTGTGCTGAGTTCATGTGTTTTGTGCTCTTTTCAGTTTTTTCTTAGTTTTAATGTTTCCATTGATCTTTATTTTCATGGTATGTTGTGAGTTATTAATTTTCTTTGAAGTTACCCTATAATCTACTAACTTTTCCTCCATCTATGACAGACTATCTTATCCTGCAATCTACCTCCCTTACTCACCACCTGGATCTCTCTTCTGATATTTTTCCCTTCTTTGGCATTGTTATTATTTTGGTCTTTGATTGGCCTCCCTGGTTCTCTGAATTTTGTTCTATTTTGGACTCTTCTAGTCATTGACTGAGTTCTGGGTGGTGTTGTCACATCTGCCAATCTCTGGTTGTTGTCTGTTCCTGTTCGTTTACAGTCCAAAGAACTCCCTTTAGGATGTTTTGAAGATCTGGGTTGGCTTTGACAAACTCTCTTTATCCTGGAATGTTTTGATTGCACTGTTGTATTTGATTGAAAGTTGTGCTCGGTACATGATTCTTGGTTGGCAGTTTTTTTTTTGTTTTTGTTTTTGTTTTGTTTCTTTTAGGGTTTTATATATGAATCCCCATTGCCTTCTTGCCTACATGGTTTCTGCTGAGAGACCAGAGCTTAATCAGATTTGCTTGCCTTTTTAAATAACTCTTCTCTTTCCCTAGCTGCTTTTAGGTTTCTCTCCATGTCTTTGATTTTGTAGAGCTTGATTATGATATGTCTTGCTGATTTTCTTTTGGGGTCTATCCTTCCTAGGGTTTGTTCAGCTTCTTGGATGCTTATCTTCTCATCCTTTAAGATGTTAGGGAAATTTTCTTCTAAAAGTTCTACAACTATCTCCTCTGTGGACTTCTGTGATTCTTCCTGTTCTAGAATGCCTATAAGTCCTGTTATTCCTCTTCATGTTGTCAAACATGAATCCTAGACTCTCTTCATATTTTAATTATCCTTTTTTCTCCTTGCTCTTCTACCTTAGCAATAGTGAGAGCTTTGTCTTCCAGCTTGCTGGTTCTGGCTTCCATCTCTTCAATTCTACTCCTTTGCCTTTTCAGTGTATTTTCTATTTC
>NW_006408577.1:8702312-8703591 GCF_000296735.1 Chrysochloris asiatica
TGTCCTTGTATATCGTAGTTGGTGTTGGTTCTTGCCTTTTACATTGGGGCTTTACAGAATGCAAATACAGTTTGGCCGTATGGCCAGACCTGCTGTCTCTTGTTAGATAATGCAGGAATAAAGCCTCCTGCCCAAGTAGAAGAGTCAATTTTAGGACTAAATTCCAGAGTCAGATGCCATAAGAAGACATCATTGGCTCCAGATTAACCTCTGAAGCCAATGGGGGTTTCAGCAACTTCCTCTTTGCTTTGTTGGAAAACTGTATCCTGTGGGTGCAATGTTGGACCCTTTTGGGGGTGCACTCCCACCTGTGTGAAGACACCAGGCTGGGCAGAGAGAGTGTGCAGGGGAGAGGAGTAAAAAAGGTTTAAAAAAAAACTTCACACCTCTCCTTCCACAAGTCGCTGGGTGGCTTTCAGGCTTTTATCAGCCTGGCTGTGTCACCCATCCTGGTTGATTCCAAAATCACATTTCTTCTAGCCACAGTCAGAGTTCTTTACCAGTGAGTGCCAAAACTATTTCCCCTTACCTTATATTAGATCTAAGACTCCAGGACTGTCCCAGCAAAGCACGTTTTCTGGTTTTTCCACACAGCCTCCAAAGAGTTCCCATTGATTGTCACTATTTTATTTCTTGCCTTACATTGTTAATTCAAGTCATAGGAAAAGACAGCATCCAGCCAGAAAAGACTTCATCTGCAACATTAATTTTCTGCCTATGGTAATGTTTAGAAAAGAAAAAAGAACCCAACGGAAGTGTTTTTCCTTTATGAATACTGAATTCTATATGACTATGAAAAACTCGGTACTTCCCTAAGGCAACATCTGAAACAATTCACAGTATATTAAAATTAGGATCTTTCCCTTTTCAAAATATGATATTATTTTTTGTATACCAAGGAATGAAAGCACCTGGGAGATCCTCTGATTTAGGAGGGTTTGGGGAGGAATAGTCCCCAGGTATCCTGTCTTTAATGACTTTTTGCTTTATTTTTTTCATGTATCATGTCCTTGATGTAATCACACATCTCCTGTGGTATTCTAACATTGCTATCAAATGCATTAAATCTTTTCTTGAGATGGTCTCTAAATTCTCAATTTGTACTTGCCCTGTCATGGATTTGTTTTTATTTTCTTCAGCTTTAACTTGAAATTTGAATATGAGCTGTAAATTTTCTTGCCCTTTTCTTAGCAATGCAGGTTAGTTTTCAATTTTCTTGATATGTCCCATGATTGGCTTGTGTTCTTAGAGAAAATCTGTTAAAAATTCAAAAATGAGG
>NW_006408577.1:8704526-8707148 GCF_000296735.1 Chrysochloris asiatica
GTTTGTTCTTTTGGCAGTCCATGGTACTTTTAATATTCTATTCCAACACCATAACTCAAAGACATCAATTATTATATAGTCTTTCTTATTCATTGTCCAACTTTCACATGCATATGAAGTTATTGAAAATATTATGGCTTGGTCATGTACATCTTTGTCCTCAAACTGACATCTTTGCTCTTGAACACTTTGAAGAGGTCTTATGCAGCAGATCTGCATAATGCATCATTCAATATTTTCCCCATAAAATCCTTGAATATTGCAAGTCAAGTCTTGAATTTTTTTCAGTTCACTTATATTGAGAAATGCTGAGTGTGTTCTTCCTTCTTGGTGTTCTAACTCCATGTCTTTGCTCATTTCATTGTAATATTTTGACCTTGTATTCTTGAGCTGCTCTTTGAATTTTCCCACTCACTTTTTGATCAAATTTCTTCCATTTGCTTTAGCATCTGTATGCTAGACAGCAAGTTTCAGTGTCTGTTCTGACATCTATTTTGGTCTTTTCCTTCTTCCTTGTCTTGTTTATGACCTTTAGCTTTCTTACTATATGATGTTTTGATGTCATCCCACAACTATTCTGATTTTTAGTCTTTTGTGTTTATACATGAAATCCGTTCTTCAGATGATCTCTAAATTCAGGTGGGATATGTTCACAGTCATATCTTGACTCTTATGGACTTGTTTTAATTTCAGCTTCAGGCTGAAATTACATATGAGTAATTGAATGTCTATGCTATAGTTTGCCCTTGGCCATGTTTTGACTGATGATATGGAGTTTTTCCATGATCTCTTCCTACAGAGGTAGTCAATGTTATTTCTATATACTCCATCTGGTAAGGTACATGTCCATAGTCATTTTTCATGTTGTTAAAAAAGGTATTTGCAATGAAGAAGTCACTGGTCTTTCAAAATGCTATCATGCGATCTCCAGCATCATTTCTATCACCAAGGCCATATTTTTCAACTAATGATCCTTCCTTTTTTTTCCAACCTTTCTTCTGTGAGTTATTGTGCCAGACTGAAAAGTCTTCTGAACTGCAAGGTTGGCGGTTCAAGTTCAGCAGCTGCTCCTCAGAAACCCTATATAGAATCGCGCATCAGTACTGAACAACAACAATATATATTTATATAGATAGTTGTTTTTAAGTGCTGTCAAGTCAGTCTGACTAATAACAATTGTGTTTTAAGTGATCATTTCAAATAATGTTTTAGTAGTTAAATTATAAAATATGTTTATTTTATACTCCAGACACTTGTATAACCCTGTTATTCTCAAGGGAACTATAACTTATAGGTTCTGAGTGTTATTACATAATCTTCCACCAGAGTCATAGCTAATGGCATTTATACATAAAATCCCTTCCTTTTTCAAGTATGAATACTCTATTTACTTAAGCCATTTGCCTTCTTTTCTTTCCAGGCTATGTTCCCCTCAGAGTGAATGGATCTCAGTCCTGCTCTTTTACCTTCTTTTATTTCCAACTGACCTCTTAATATTCCACTTACTCAGCTCCTTCAAATTAAGTCTGCTTTTTCCAAAAATTTTTCCAAATATTGGAAATATTTCCAAAATATTTGTCTTTAAATTTGCCTTATTACTTTTGCCAATTCACTTCAAGAATGGTAGGATTTCAGATGTCATCAGTTACTCATCATGGTTTGTCCTATCATACTGGTTACCAATAGGGCTGCTAGACTCAAGGTCAGCAGTTTGAAACTACCAGCAGTTCTGTGGGAGAAAGATGAGGCGTTCTGCTCCCGTCAAGAGTTACAGTCTCAGAAACCCTGTGCAGGGTCACTATGAGTCGGAACCAACTCCACGGTACTTAACAACAACAAACAACACATTTGTCTTGCTAAAAAAAAAATGATTTAGCCAGTGTTTTGTGGGTCTGAAAGATAATTTACTCACAGCACCAGAGCTAACACAAAACACCAGACTGCCAAATTAAACTCACACAAATCAGAGATCTTATCCAATATCAAGAGTTCACAGTAACTTCAAAGATGCAATCAAGAGGCATGAGCTAAGTAGGAATTGCTGCGGCCCGTTCCACATGCCTCTTCAGATATTTGTTTCCTGTACTGAATGTGCATGTTTTCTCTGACCCTGGTTGAAAGATGAGATTATATGATTACATTAATAAGTTATTATCCCAGGAAATAAGGAGAACTAATGACATGAATTATCCCCATTTCATGCCTCAGAAACATATATAACTAAGGTGATGTTTTCCTGAGAGTCATGATTTGTAGTCCATAAACTGTAGACTTATTTTCCATAACAAAACCTAAATTATGAATATTATTCTGAAAGCATTTCATACATAAGAATTCTTTTGGTAAATAGCATTAGTCAAATTGTCTGGAGTTCAAATTGTCAAGTTATAAAAGAAAACTTGATCCAGTCAAGTTATGGTTGAGTCTTCTGACAGTCTTCCTTCTTTTAACTTATTTTATCAATAAGTTACTTACTTTTGGATTTAAATTTATTGTGAATTATGTGCCTATCTTAAGTGCCTTTTAATAGCCCCTACTGTCACATCCTGGAGTCCTGGTATGGCGCTGTCGGCTAATGCATCAGACTGCAAAATCATTTGAACTGCAAGGTTGGTGGTTCAA
>NW_006408577.1:8707755-8710975 GCF_000296735.1 Chrysochloris asiatica
CAATGCCAGTGGTTCAAACACCCCAGGCACTCCTTGGAAGCCGTATATAGTATTGCTATGAGTCAGAAAGACTTGTTGGCACTTAACAGCAACATACACATTTTTAAAAAGCAACAATAAGCCTGTTGCCATCCAGTTGATTTGAACTCATAACAACCCCGTAGAACAGTGTAGAACTGCATCCAAGTTTTCCAAGGCTGTAAATGTTTTATGGAAGCTGGCTGTCATATCTCTTTCCTGCAGAATGGCTGGAGGGATTCAGTTAGAGCCCAGCGCTTAATCACTGCTCCACATACTATTGTTGGTGTTGTTAAGTGCCATTGAATCAGTTCCAGCGCATAGAGACTCTATGTAGGGTTTCTGAAGAGATACTGGTGAGTTTGAAACAACAGCCTTGCTGTTCAAACTGACCTTGTGGTCGAGTGTTTATGCTACAGTACCACACCAGGACTCTACCACATATATGCATTAGGAAAATTTTTATTGTTATTAAATACCATCAAGCTGATTCTAACCTATAAGGACCCTGTATAGGGTTTCTGAGGAGCAGTTGGTGAGTTTGAACCATAGACCTTACGTTTCACACCAACTATTGCAGTCCAGCACATTAACCCACAGTGCCACATCAGGGCTCCATTAGGATAATAATAACAGGAATATTTAAAACAAGTACAACTCAGTAAGCTAGGTGACTTCTTTGAATTTTAGCTTATATCTTTTAACATCAAGATGAATTGGTGCTTTACAGATTTGAACAAACTAGAAGAAATGAGACTGAAATATACTTTAATATTCTTACCTCCCTGAGCACAGACTTTTCCCATAGAAAAGATTTGCCTTTTCCACACCAAGTTAAAGGAATGCCCTTTGAAATCAAATCTACATTAAGTGAATTTTCCTGAACATAAATGGCCCATGATAATGGCAAAACAACAACTTGAGACCTTAATGGAACCATGGAGTGCTACAAATGGTTAAGACACTGTGCTGCTGACAGAAATGTTGGTGGTCAAAGACTACATGATTGCCTAAAAAGAAAAGCCTAGTATCTACTTCTAAAAAATCTGCTATCAACAACCTTATACAATTGAATTGTATCCTGAAACACACAGGGTCTCCATGAGTGACAATCTACAGCAACTAGTATTTAGTCTAGTCAAATAATTGACTTCTAACAAAGGTTGTCAAAAATATTTTTGTACTGGTTTATTACGTTTTTAGTGAAATAAACATAGCAGTTTAGTTTTCCATTCAAAAACTTCTAAACAAGTTGTTTCGTTCTTTTGTTACATTTTCCTTAATTCACATTCCTATTATTTCCATTCTCAAATGTTAGTGTTGCTAAAAGCGTGCAGTGGTGGTAGTAGTTGTGTGCCTTAGAGCCAGTGCTGACTTCTAGGGTTTCCCTGGCTGTAAATCTTAGGGGAGGAAAATGCATCATCTTTATCCACCAGAGAAACTGGTGGACTCAAACTGCCAGTCTTGCGGTTCAGAGTTAAGTGTTTAATCTACAGAGCCACTGTGCTCCCCAAATATGTATATTATTGTTTTTGGAAGTGCCGTTGAGTACTTTCCAACTCATAATGATCTTATATAGGGTTTCTGAGGAGTAGCTAGTGACTTTGAACAGTTGGCTTTGCAGTTCAAACTGACCTTGCTGTCCAGTATATAGTGTAATATATATCTGCATCTATATGTCAGAATAAACTCAATGGCACTTAACAACATATACATAGGAGTAGCACTGTAAGATAAGCCCTCAAGCACAGGTTGGTTTGAACCACAAGGTTGGTGATTCAAGCCCACCAGTATTTCCTTGGAAACCAGATTCTGGGTTGCTATGAGTCAGACCTGACTTGAAGGCACTTATCAACACCTACAATCATAACATTTTGATTGGTTATCTAAGCTAGGAAGTAATTCAATTTTTTCCCTTTATTGTGTGTTTTGAATATAACATGTACACATTTGCTGATTACATTTCTGCAAGGACTTTCCACCATCTGTGCTTTATAATTGCTGAAAATGTGAAACCCAAAGGAGAATAAAATGACAATAATCATTAACATGAAGAAACAATAAAGGATCTAAATTTGCAAGGTCAGAATTTGCCTACAGTTTATGATTAATGAAGGCAAATACATACTGAAAGCTGATTATGTGATTCATTTTATGTGACGCCTAAGGGGCTACAGCTTAAGGGAAACAGTATTGGAATCTCTCAAATCACAGTACAAGCTCAATTTGTTTTCCCATTTGCACTGATTTTTGGATGTACTTAGCAAACTGAATCAGCAATAATAACTGTTGCACTACAGTGCTTTGTAAACAATTTGAATATATTTATTTCTCAGTCCCCAAAGATACAATTTTTTCATCTATTAATACTATGTCACCTTGTATCTTAGAATAGTTCATACACTTAGGGACAAACAAAAATGTATCACTGTGCATTTCTTGAGCTTTTTGTGGCCCTGTGGGATAAAGCACTGAAAGTTCTGTTTGAACCACAAGGTCAGCGATTCAAATGCACCAGCTGCTCCTTAGAAACCCGATACAGTGTAGCTATGAATCGGGAATGACTTGACTGCACATAACAATAACAACAACATGATTATTGAGTATTTATTATGGTTTTCTTTATGAAAACAAACCTAAGATTTGTTCCACACAAATGCCTCGTGATTTCCCTCACTGTGATTCTCTCTTCACAACTTCTGGCCTATTCATCAAAAGAAGTATTGCAGGAAGCATAATATTTATAGGAAGAGAATGATACCAAAGATTGATAAAATATTAAAAGTTAGGAAATTCAGATGAAAGATATTCAGGGATTTCTTCCACTGTTCTTAATGTTGTTTCCTTAAGCTTTGTGTTATTTCAAAATACAAAGAGAAAAAAACAAAACAAGTTCAAGGGTTGAGAATTTTAAGCAATTAAAATCAAAGAGAAAACATTAGAGTTGGTGTTTTGAAGAATTACAAAATGAGGTATTGAATGTGTTGATCACCTGTATTCTTACGTTATGAAAAATGATAAAATGTGTTTAATAGGGATAAAGACAGCAAAGAGATTGAATACCCTAATATATGTGGGGAGCTGAAAAGGAGTAGGTTGAATAAAATGTATTTAAGATTAAGATATTTTTACATTCAAAAGAACAAATTAAAATTTGTTTTGGTAGAATTATAGTATAATTCTTATATTATATATCAATATA
>NW_006408577.1:8711075-8711829 GCF_000296735.1 Chrysochloris asiatica
AATATAGTATTTTTTATTTCCCCCAGCTGAGAATCAATTTTCTTCTAAGTTAAAATATGGATAGAACATTCAGAGAAATAGTTAAATCTGTATTGGGGATTTTTTTTTTTTTTTTTAAACATAGTCTTGAGAAGTAACCTTCTAAACTTTCTTTACAATCCATGACAAGGTCACCAAATCAATTAACTCGATAGAAGGAAGGATATATTCAGAATAATATAAAAGTGATGAGTTTAGTATTTGTCATTTTTTAGTAAGATAAAATAGTATTTATGCTGATAACAATACACAAAAGCATACTTCCTATTTTAAGAAGAAATTTTTCAAAATTGAAAACTTTTATTGTCTCAGTAGACTTAATGGATAAAATTTGAGAGTGGTCGGCATAGTGGTTACGAATCGGGCTGCAAACCTTAAGGTCAACAGTTAGAAACTACCAGCTGCTCTGCAGGAGAAAGATGAGGCTTTCTGCTCCTGTATCAATTTATAGCCTCGGAAACCCTGTACAGGGTTGCTATGAGTCAGAACCGACTCCATGACATATAACCAGCAAAAAAAAGACTCTTAAAAAACACATTGTTTTTTGAGAGAAGAGTATGAGGGGATATATCCCAATTCATTTTGGAAGACAAACATCTCCAAACCAAAGCTGACATGTGCTGTATAGGAAAAGAAAGATATACTCCAATATCCCTCATGACTATAAATGCAAAATTCCTAAATGGTACTCTAAGAGAAAACAATCAAACTGTAT
>NW_006408577.1:8713889-8718796 GCF_000296735.1 Chrysochloris asiatica
GATATGGAGCTTTCCATTGTCTCTTCCCACAGATGTAGTCAATTTGATTTCTATGTATTCCATCTGGTGAGGTCCATGTGTATAGCCATCTCTTATGCTATCCAAAGAAGGTATTTGAGATGAACAAATCATTGATTTTGCAGAATTCTATCATGAGCTCTCCATCAAGATTTCTATCACCAAGACCATATTTTCCAGTTACTGATCCTTCCTCTTTGCTCCCAATCTTTGCATTCCAATCACCAGTAATGATCAATACATCTTGATTGCATGTTTGATCAATTTCAGATTGAAGAAGTTGGTAGAATTCTTTTCTTTCATCCTCACTGGCTTTAGTGGTTGGTGCGTAAATTTGAATAATAGTGGTATTAACTGGGTTTCCCTGGAAGTGCATGGATATTATCCTATCACAGACAGCGTTGTACATCATGACTGATCTGGATATGTTCCTTTTGGCAATGAATGCAACACCATTCCTCTTCAATTTGTCATTCTCTACATAGTAAACTATGTGGTTCTCAGCTTCAAAATGGCCAATACCAGTCCATTTCAGCTCACTAATGCCTAAGATATTGGTTTTTTGCATTCCATTTCATTTTTGATCATTTCTAATTTCCTAGATTCATGCTTATTGCACTCCATGTTCCAATTTTCAATAGATGTTTACAGCTGTTTCTCTTCATTTTGAGTTGTGCCACAACAGCCAATAAAGGTTCTGTGGGCTTTACTCCCATGGGCTTTCCATTCACATCATCACAGTCAATTCTATTTTGAGGAGGCAGCTCTTCCCAGTCTCATTTTGAGTGCCTTCCAACCTGAGAGGCTCAGGTTTATCTTTTCCAGAAGTATATCTGATAGTGTTTCTCTGGTATTCATAAGGTTTTCAGTGACTAAATATTCTGAAATAGATTGTCACTCCTTCTTCCTAGTCTGCCTTCATCTGAAAGTTCAACTGAAACCTGTCCACCATTGGTGACCCTGCTGGTTTTTAAAATACCTGTGGTATAGCTTCCAGAATCACAGCAACACACAAGCCACCACAGTACGTCAAACTGAAAGACGAGTGGTGGAGAGATATGATAGTCTTCCAAAATTCATTGGGATGTATCCCGTCATTCTCTACTCGCATGAAACAATGAGCTTTTTTTAATATAATAATATTTGGTCTTCCTTAAGTGTCTGTAAAGTTCACCACTGAAATCACTGATATTGAAGGTTTTTAACTGAAGTATACTTTATCAAATATGGTCGTGGTGGTGGTGGTGGTGGTGTGCCATTGAGTAATTTTTGACTCATAGTGTGCCGTGTCTTTCATTGGCTATTCTCTGTGACAAGTATAGATAGATTAAACGCTAGTGGGGGTGATGGGAGATTAGTAAGAAAAGGAAGACACAAGACTCAAATGAATTAAGTAAAGTTGTGACCAGGTGAGACTCAGCACTCTGATGGAGAAACTGCGAATCAGACCAAGTGCAGCAAGTTTATTTTATACACATATCAAAGGGAGCTGCTTGGGGTAGGGAAAGAGTGCAAGAACATCTGGTGTTGTTTGTGCATGCAGTAAGCTGGACCTTATCAGGGGAATGTAATTTGTGGTGGCTGGGGAAATAGAGATTAGAGCAGCTAGATGTTTGTGCATAGTCAGCTGAAGGTCATGGTAGTGTACAAGGGAAGACTTTGCAAGTTTCTTGTTCCCTGAGGCAAGCTTTGCAAGCTCCTCAGGGGGCAGCCTGACCTGGATGCAGCCTGAATTTCTGGACCTTAACTGTTCAGTTGCAATCTTTCTGCTAAACTACCTCCAGGTCAGAGACCCTTGGTTCAGTTGCTCCCAACAACAGTGACTTTCTGAGGTTGTAAATCTTTACAGAAGCAGAAAACCTTATCTTTCTCCCATAGAATGGCTGGTAGTTTCAAATTGCTGACCTTGATGTTAGCAACCTGACTCATAACCACTATACTATAGGACTATTAAACATATCTAATTGTTCTTGTTATTGTTTTGTTAGGCTGTATTTTTTCAATAAATATGTAAAATGTAATTAAAGTATAAGTTTTGGTCATTTGATCAGCTACATAAACAGATAGAATCCTCATACATGTACTGCTCCAGGTGGAATACAGGGAGATTGTATCTGTGGGAAGAGACACTGGAAAACTCCATATTACCAACTAAAACAAGACCAGAGGAATACTGTAGAACAGATCATCAATCACTTATAAGCAAATTAAAGCTGAAAAAGAAGAGACCTAAAAGAAGTCTGTAAGAGCCAAACCATGATCTTGAACATATCTCATCTAAATCTTAAGAGATGATTTTAAGAATAGATTTGATGTATTAGACACTAATGACCTAAGACTAGAAAAGCTGTAGGAACACAGCAAGAACATCATACAGAAAGAATTCAAAAGGTCATAAAGAAGGCAAGAAAGAAGGAAATGAACAAAACCTATGTCAGAGGAGACTTTGAAACTTGGTTTCCAGAATACAAGTGCTTAAGCAAATAGAAGACATGAGTGAAAGAGCTGAAAAGAAAGTTTGAAAGGACAGCTAGAGAAGATAAAGTCAAGTATTATAATGAAATGTGAACAGTTCTGTAGTTAGAAAAACAAAACGAATGAAAAGCTCAACATTTTTCAAGCTGAAAATACTGAAGAAAAAATTCAAGGCTCAAGTGTGCAATACTGAAGGATTCCATAGACAAAATATTAAATGACTTAGAAAGCATCAAAAGAAGATTGAGAGAATACGTAGAATCTCTGTACCAAAAAGAAATTGTCAATGTTCAGTCATTTCAACAGGTAGCATACAATCAAGAGCCAATGGTACTGAAGGAAGAAGTCCAAAGTACACTGAAAGCATTGGCAAACAAACAAGACTCCAGGAACTGACGGAATACAAATTGAAATCTTTCAAGAAACTGATGCCACACTGGAGGGGCTCACTCATCTATACCAAGGAATATGAAAGACAGCTACCTGGCCAACCAACTAGAAGAGATCCATATTTGTGCCCATTTTGAAAAAAGGGGCACAATTACAAAACATCATCAGACCGTATAATTAATACCAGAGAAAAGTAAAAATTTTCTAAAGATTATTCAAAATTGGCTGCAGCAGTATATTGACAGTGACCTGCCAGAGATTTAAACCATATTCATCCAAGGATGTGGAACAAGGGATATCACAGATTTGCTGATGTCAGATGTATCTTGGCTGAGAGCAGAGAATACCAGAAAGATGTGTGTCTGTGCTTTGCATTAATTATACAAAGGCTTTCAACTGTGTGGATCAAGACACCTATGGACAACATTGCAGAGAATGAGTGTTCCAGAACACTTACTTGTGCTCATGAGGAACCTGTACATAAACCAAGAGGTTGTCATTCGAATAGTACAAGGGGATTCTGAATGATTTAAAATCAGGAAAGGTAGGGGTCAGGATTGTATTCTTTCACCATATTTATTCAATTTGTATGCTGAGCAAATAATCTGGAAGTTGAATTATGTGAAGAACATGGCATCAGGATTGGAGGAAGTCTTGTTAACAATCTACAATATGAATATGACACAGCATTGTTTGCTGAAAGCAAAACTGACTTAAAATACTTACTGATGATGATCAGAGACCACAGGGGGGAAAAAAAAGTCCTCACCATTGGACCAACAAATAAAATAATGATAAATGGAGAAAAGATTGAAATGTCAATGACTTAATTTTGCTTGGATCTACTATCAACAATTATGAAAGCAGCAGTCATGAAATCAAATGATGTATTGCATTAGGCAAATCTGCTGTACAAGACCTCTTTAAAGTGGTGAAGAGCAAAGAAGCCCGTTTCAGGACTGAAATGTACCTAACTTGAGCCATGGTGTTTTCAATAACTCCATATGCATGTGAAAACTGGAAAATGAATGATGAAGATTGTAGAAGAATTAATCCAGGTGACTTATGGTTTTGAGAAGAATATTTAAAATGCTATAAACTGATAAAAGAGCAGTCAAATCTGTCTTGGAAGAATTATAGCCAGAATGTTCCTTAGAAGCCAGGAAGATGGTAAGACTTTGTCTCTTATACTTCAGAAATGTTATCTGGAGTGGCCAATCACTGTAGAAAGACATTATGTTTGGTAAAGGGGAGGTTCAGTGAAAAAGAGGAAGACTCAATGATTTGACACAGTGGTAGCAACAATTGACTCAAGAGTAACAATGATTGCAAGGATCGCACAGGACCAGTTAATTTTTCTTTAGTTTTGCGCAAGGTTATTGTGAGTTAGGACCGACTCAACGGCACCTAACAACAGCAACATCAAGACTGAAACACAAGAGGTATATATATTATTTTTAAATAATTGAGCTTCTGTGGAAAGCAGGATAGTTTTCTCAAGCACTTTCAAAATGGCCTGAAAAAGAGTATTGTTGTTGTTAAGTGTCATGGAGTAGATTCTGACTCACAGCGACCCTATATAGGGTTTTCAAGGAACAGTTGGTGAGCTTGAACAGCAAACCTTGTGGTTCAAACCAACCAAGCAGTTGCATTAACCCACAGTGCCACACCAGGACTCCTTGAGAGAGAGTAAGGAAAATAAATTAGCCTGGAGTTTTATTATGATTAGGAAATGGGTCTGAGGCCAGTTTGGGAGTTTATAAGCGTAGATAGTAACTTGTATGATTTAAATTTCCTCCTGGCACCAAGGGAGTGAACACCTAGACTTTCTTTATATGATTGCTCAGATGTGAGGCACAGGATAAAAGGCTTAACTGCTATCAGCAGTCAATCATAATACCATGATTATGAAGGTAGTTTTCCCAGGGTAAGTCTCACCCATTGCACTCCGGGTGTGTTGACCTCTGCGACTGATCTCCCCAAATCCCGGAAACTCTACTGTATAATTTGTGGTAGTTGGAGGC
>NW_006408577.1:8718896-8729663 GCF_000296735.1 Chrysochloris asiatica
TTTTCCAGAAGTATATCTGATAGTGTTTCTCTGGTATTCATAAGGTTTTCAGTGACTAAATATTCTGAAATAGATTGTCACTCCTTCTTCCTAGTCTGCCTTCATCTGAAAGTTCAACTGAAACCTGTCCACCATTGGTGACCCTGCTGGTTTTTAAAATACCTGTGGTATAGCTTCCAGAATCACAGCAACACACAAGCCACCACAGTACGTCAAACTGAAAGACGAGTGGTGGAGAGATATGATAGTCTTCCAAAATTCATTGGGATGTATCCCGTCATTCTCTACTCGCATGAAACAATGAGCTTTTTTTAATATAATAATATTTGGTCTTCCTTAAGTGTCTGTAAAGTTCACCACTGAAATCACTGATATTGAAGGTTTTTAACTGAAGTATACTTTATCAAATATGGTCGTGGTGGTGGTGGTGGTGGTGTGCCATTGAGTAATTTTTGACTCATAGTGTGCCGTGTCTTTCATTGGCTATTCTCTGTGACAAGTATAGATAGATTAAACGCTAGTGGGGGTGATGGGAGATTAGTAAGAAAAGGAAGACACAAGACTCAAATGAATTAAGTAAAGTTGTGACCAGGTGAGACTCAGCACTCTGATGGAGAAACTGCGAATCAGACCAAGTGCAGCAAGTTTATTTTATACACATATCAAAGGGAGCTGCTTGGGGTAGGGAAAGAGTGCAAGAACATCTGGTGTTGTTTGTGCATGCAGTAAGCTGGACCTTATCAGGGGAATGTAATTTGTGGTGGCTGGGGAAATAGAGATTAGAGCAGCTAGATGTTTGTGCATAGTCAGCTGAAGGTCATGGTAGTGTACAAGGGAAGACTTTGCAAGTTTCTTGTTCCCTGAGGCAAGCTTTGCAAGCTCCTCAGGGGGCAGCCTGACCTGGATGCAGCCTGAATTTCTGGACCTTAACTGTTCAGTTGCAATCTTTCTGCTAAACTACCTCCAGGTCAGAGACCCTTGGTTCAGTTGCTCCCAACAACAGTGACTTTCTGAGGAGCTGTTCCGCAGGAGAAAGATGAGGCTTTCTGCTCCCATAAAGATTTACAGCCTCGGAAACCCTGTACAGGGTCGCTATGAGTCGGAACCTACTCCATGGCAATAGCAGCCACAAATATGAACTTCAAGGTTGCCAGTTCAAGCTCACCAGCTACTCCTCGGAAACCCTATACAGGGTCTCTGTGGCTCGAAATCGACTCGACGGTACGTAACAACAACAAAAACAACATATGAGACCTACAAGAAGCCTTGTTAGAATAGTGGATTACGAGATGGGTTGCTAACCACAGGTCAGTAGTTCAAATCTACCGGTTGCTCCTCAGGAGAAAGATAAGACTTTCTGCTCCTATAAAGATTCAGAGACTCAGAAACCCTATATGGGATCACTATGTGTCCGAATTGACTCCATGGCATATACCCACCACCACCATTACCATAAGACCTACAGCCTAAGGCTAGTAGATAAAAGTCTGTGGATACCTTGTATAAGGGCCTGAGATTATGTATTCTAAGAAATGAGATTCTTGACATGATTATTATCAATGATGTCTAGGGATCTTTAGTGTATAAAACGTGTCCTAATAAGGCTTTATACTGTGAACTTACTGTATGTAGATACATGTGTCAACTTTGAAATATACTCTGAGTATCTATAAAGCAAGAGATTTCCAGGGTTCTTTACTTCAAAGAGAGAACTTTGTACAAGGAATTGCTCTTGGTCTAAACACAGACTACTGGCAATGATTCAAATATCTGTAAAAATGTGAAGATGAAGCCATTTGCTAAGGAGAGTATCCAATGATAAGACAACTGCCTGATGTGTAACCAATGCTTCAGGAAGCTCCATCATGTGTAATGGTATCAGTATCATCTATAAAGTGAAGGAACACCCATTGCTATTCACTCAGTTCATCTCAAGGAGCTTCCGAGGTATCCAAGTTGTCTGAGGGGAAGTGAATCCCTCCAGCACAAAGGAGGAGGCCAAAGACTTAACCAAGGACTAAGAACAGAAAAACTACCCTCCTGCAGTAAATAGAATTTATCAGAGGGTCCAGGTTTGCTCCATCCGATAGCTAAGTGATCTCAGTAGCCAAGCTGAGGGTACAGAATGCTGTTTTCATGACCCACGGCATAATGGGCAGTTTAGTATGGAAAGTCT
Organism: Chrysochloris asiatica; assembly: GCF_000296735.1. Classification (NCBI taxonomy): domain Eukaryota; kingdom Metazoa; phylum Chordata; class Mammalia; order Afrosoricida; family Chrysochloridae; genus Chrysochloris; species Chrysochloris asiatica. The sequence goes on from NW_006408577.1 coordinate 8,721,073, forward strand.
CAGGCTGAGTGAGAGTTTTCATTTCCTGGAAATGCCTGTATGCAGCCAAAAATTTATTCTTTAATGCTATCTAACACAGAGCTGAGGAAGGCAGACTTTTTGCATTCTTTTGGGCTCATTGTATTTTCAAGTTATGACCATCATGAAGCATTAGAGGAGATTACCAAAACATCTACAGTGAAAGAGTCCCAGAAACCAAATGATAGTAACTGTTAAATATTATTTGGAATATTCTGGAGTTTTTAAGGATATCCATTGAGTTCTGGCCAATTTGAAAGTAATAGTACCAATGAGACTAAGAAGAATTTATAAATGAGGAATATGTTGCTTCCAGAACCCAAAAAAGCCTAAGGAATGTAAGAACCGAGACATTCAATAGCTGTTTCTTAACAATGTCAAGGATAGAGTGATCCTCACTTTATCAAATAATTTTTATAAATTTACCCAAGGTTGCAAGGCTTTCCACAATGAGGCAATTTGGTAAAATAGCCAATTCTTTATTGTCAGCATTGGGATGTTCTCAATGAATGTTTTTAATTTATTGTAATGGAAGAGTCCAATAAATCTTCTTGGAAAAGGAAGTTATTAAAGCAATGTCATGCCTGTGGTCCTGGAGAAAGGTGGATACAGCTAAGATCTTACTGACAAAGATTGTGTGTGATAGTAAAGTTTCTGAGATACCCTAGATGTAGGCTGATTAAGATGTTTTATGGGCCTTTACAGTTGAAAGTAAGCTGTGTAAGAGAAACTTTTGAAATAGGAACTGAATAGAATATAGCAAAACATGTATCAGATGCTGATTGGATGAAATCAGTTACTTCAATAATATTGAGTATTTGAAACTGACTAGCTTACTAACTGCTCCTTGTAAACCCTATACAGGGTCGCTATGGGTTGGAATCGACTCGACGCCAATTAACAACAACAGTAGTATATCCACAGTGAACTACCAAAAGTTAAAGATACCTGGTGGAATCCATGATATCGTGACCCTTAAACACTCTTCAGGCCTGGAACTGAACTCATCCCCATGGTTCAACTTTCATTAGACATTCAATAGACAGAGTCTTGGTGTGGCTCTGAGGATTAATGCACTAGACTGTAAAGTTGGTGACTGTTCAAGTTCATCAGCTGCTCCTTAGAAACCCTATACAGAATCCCTATAGGTGGGGACCGACTCAATGGCATATAACAACAATGACATTCAATAGATAGGCCTATAAGGTGAGCAGTAACACTAGAGAGAAAAAAATATATAAGTAAATAAATAAAACAGAAGAGGACCCAGAACAGGGAATATGATTGTTAATATGAGATGAATCTTGATTAAAAGAAGAGAATGCCATAAAGATGTTTCACTATGTTTTAATTACATTTGCCTGGGCTGTTGTTCGATGGCTTAGATTCAGTTTGGACTCACAGAGACCCTATGAACAACAAAATGAAACACTGCCCAAATTCTGTGCTATCCTCGCAAGTGTTGTAATGGTTGAACCCATTGTTGCAGCCATTGTATCAATCCATTGTATCCATCTTCTTGAAAGAAACTGGGTGAATCATAACAAATTATGGACAACACAATGAGAATGGGAATTATATAACACTTTATTGCCCTCAGCAGAATTTGTACATGGATCAAGCAATAAAACTATTAAAAAAGAGTATGTATTAGGGTTATATCCTTTTATTTTACTCATTCACTTTGCATGCTGAAAAAAAACTTGAGAAGATGGACTATATGAAAAAAAAAATTCATATTGAACATTTAGTACTGGAGGAAGACTCAGTAAAAGTCTGCAGTATGCATATGACAAAACTAACCAAAAAATGAAGATGACTTGAAGTATACACTGATGAAGATTAAATACTACAGACTTAATGTGGATTATGCCTGAATGTAAAGAACACGAAAATACACCCGCTGCGAACCTTAAGTTCAGTGGTTCGAAACTACCAGCCGCTCTGCGGGAGAAAGATGAGGCTTTCTACTCCCGTAAAGATTTACACCCTCGGAAACCCTGTACAGGGTCGCTATGGGTCGGAACCGACTCGACGGCACTTAACAACAACAGCAATACCCATAATGGAGTCCTGGTGTGGTGCTGTGGGTTAATTCACTGGACTGCAGTCAGTTTGAACAACAAGTTCATTGGTTCAATCTCACCAACCACTTCTTGGAAATCCTATACAGGGTTGCTATAGGTTGGAAGTAACTCAATGGTACTTAACAACAATATACCCATAATGGTAAATGGAGGGGAAAAAAAGAAAATGACATTTTCAATGAAATTCTTCTACTTGAGTTAATATTGAACATCTTTGGAAATAGTAACAAAAAATAAAATAACGTATTATATTGAGAAAATCTGTGGTAAATACCTCTTTAAATTCTTAGAAAGCAAAGATAACATTTTGATGACTAAGTTATACCAGACCCAAACCATGATATTTTCAATTGTCTTTTACTCATGTAAAAGTTGGACAGTGAAAAAGACAGAAGAATGATTAATGAATTTGAGCTGTGTATTGGCAAAAAAATTATTGAATGTACCATGGACTGCCAAAAGAACAAACAAATTAATCTTTGAATAAATACAGCCAAAATATTGAGAGAGTGCAGTTCTAGATAAACAAAATCATAAGGATGAGTTTTCTAAATGGTATCTAAAGTCTGATTGATTTTAAAGACGCTGATACAGGGGGTGTGTCTGACCTCTACTTCATAGGCCTCAGGCTGATTTTGAGTTTGGTCTTCTTTCCCTCTTGTAGAACCAGAGGAAGTCTAGACATGGTCCCCACTTGATTTAAGTAGTTGGTGCTGTGAGCAGAATCCATTGCAATGTCTTCATGCCTATGAAATTATATGGTTTTGTATGAGAACAAAGGGTCATGAGATATAATACTTCTGCAGAGGGGAGAGAAGAAGCTTCTTGAGTTATCTAGAGTCCATGTCAAGATGGTTAAGAAGGCTGACTGATAGAGGCCTTGGAGTACTGAAACCCACCCAGTCATAAACTCAAAGCCATATGCATAGAAATGGGATCAATCCAAGGGAGAAGAAAAGATCAAACTTGAGTGTTTTTAAATAGTTTGTGTTTGACTGCCTTTGCTACATTGGTTTCTCCTGCTTAATATTGTAAAATAGACATACATGTGTGAATATTGGGTGTGATGATTACAGAGCTTGTAAACCCATCTTCAGCCTATATTGGTCTAGATTTGCAAAAAGGGAAATTAGTAGTTACCAGGGGAAAAACAGACTTCTCAATTTCAGTCTTTGTAGAGTACAGGGCCTCAGGTGGAATCCTGGGCCCCACCTAGAACCTTCAGATTTAGGATATTTGCATTTGAAAAGATATACAAACCAACCCAGAATGGGTGGATTTATAGGAGATTCAAACAGAAAAAAAAAAAAAAGACAATTTGACACTTTGAATTTCAGAGCCATTTAGACAAGGAAAGCCAACCTATCATAGAAAACCCCCTTCTAGGACTGAAAGCTAAAGTGAACTGGAGGCATATATACTCACTGGTGACTGCCTGGGTCTGTATGTGAGTTGTTGTTGTTGTTGTTAAGTGCCGTTGAGTCGGTTCCGACCCATAGCGACCCTGTACAGGGTTTCCGAGGGTGTAAATCTTTACTGGAGTAGAAAGTCTCATCTTTCTCCCGCGGAGCAGCTGGTAGTTTCGAACCGCTGACTTTAAGGTTCGCAGCCCATTTCGTAACCACTACGCTACCAGAGCTCCTTATGTGAGTGGATTGAGGGAAATGCAGCAAAGAAGACAAGGCTGAGTCTGGACATGCTCTATTGGCACCCATTGACCTTGAAAGAAGAGGAAAGAGAAGACTGGCTCATCTGAAGTTTAGGCACTTGTGTGAACTCCTGAGCCCCTGGGCACTGGCTGCTCACAGCCACTCTTCATAGAGTTAACTATGCCTATATGAGGTTTCATCACCATGGGGAATAAACACACTAAATCTTTGGAAATCCTGACCTACTGGACCCAAAACCTTAATCATTAGAGTGGGAAAATGCCATTATCTTCCAGTTTAATTTTTTCACAAACTTTATGAAGAGCCCACATTTAACTTTAAATATTTCTTAACTATGTCTCCTTAAGTTTAAAAACAATATTAAACATCTAGAGAAATTTTTTAAAGAACACAGAAAACAATTGGCATGGACTAGAAAATTCCAGTAAGAAAATTAAAATTCAGAAAAGGAAGTCTACAAAATTCTCTGCTGACCTAGAAAGACAAGATTATGAAGGACATTTAGCCTTTATTCCCTTGTGAAATTTTAAGAGATAAATTTGATCTTTCCCTATTGACCAAGTAAAAGCTTTAGATCACATTTTTAACTCATGTTTCGAACAAGGTCAGAAGGATAATAATTTGATATGTCTTGTGTGGCAGTACTAAAAATAGTAAACCGTAACTTATAAAATGACTTCTTGTTCTGTCCAATGAATAATTTACATATCTTTGGACCTCAAGGGTATTAAGAGGTAGTTAGATGAGAAATTCAACATTTTTCCTAAATTTTTATTCTTGTCATGAAACTGTTTCAAATCTTATATTTCAGATCTTTTATTAAATTTTGCTAGCAGTTTTTTCTATGGACTTGATCTACTATTTCCTGCATTAAATTATTTTAGGAAATCTCTAATCATAGCAATTTATGAAATGCATTGGTTGTTTACATTTAATCTTTTTGTTTAAACAAGAAAGTTTATACTTTTAAAATTATTTGTATTGCATATTATTTTAGTGCTGAAAGCATAGATCTTGGTATCAAGCAGTTATGATACAAATCAGAGATAGTTATTTGAACAAGCAGTCTTAATATCATCAAGCTTGAATTTTCTTGTCAGAATAAGGGAGATAATAACATTAATAACAATAACAACTAGCTTATAGGTGATTATGTGAATGCCATACGAGAGTTCATACAGTGTACTTTCAGTAATTTACTGCTCAGTAATTGGAGCTCTGGTAGCGTAGTGGTTACGAATCGGGCTGCGAACCACAAGGTCCGCAGTTTGAAACTACCAGCTCTTCTGTGGGAGAAAGATGAGGCTTTCTGTTCCCCTGAATATTTAGTTTACAGCCTCAGAAACCCTGTACAGGGTCACTATGAGTCGGAACTAACTCCATGGCACATAAGGACAATTGTAAGTTACCTCTACTTGATGGTAAATTAAGGAAAACATGTAGCTCAACCTGCTTTTAACTCCTAAGTTCATGGAAAAATTCCCTTACCTCTCATTGCATTTTTCCACACTTTTTAAAAACTCCTTCATATAACAAATAATTGAGAACAAATTATGCATCAAATTTACATAGGAAGGACATTTAAAAGGGGAAAATACTGGAATATTGACACAAAGTTCTTTTAATCACCAGAGTTCTCAAAAACCTTCTTTACAGAATCTTGTAAAAACGTTGGATCCTTTCATGCAAAAGCATTACATAAAAAGCTTATCCTATGTCACGTTGTTGTTGAATACTGTCATGTACAATCCAATTCTTGCTTTTATTAGGTGCTCTTGGGTTGGGTACTAAGTTATAGGGGTCAAACGTCCAGCAGAATATAACACTGCTAGGCCCTGCACCAACATCACAATTGTTATATTTGATTCCATGTTCCAGTTACTGTGTCAGTCCATCTCTTGAAGGGTTTTCCTATTTTTTCACTAAGCATCCACTTTCCTAAGCATCATGTCCTTCTCCAGGGACTGGTACCCACGGATAACACACCAAAGTATATGAAATGAAGTCTTGCCATCCTCACTTCCAAGGATTATATGACTGTATTTCAAAAACAGATTTGCTTTTCCTTATGTCAATCTAAAGTAAATGTAATATTCTTCACCACCACCATAATCTAAATGCATCAATCATTCTCTGATCTTCCTTATTCATTATCCACCTTTCTAATACTTACGATGCAACTGAAAATGCAATGGCTTGGGTCAAGCACATCTTAATCCTTCAGACTTCTTTGCTCTTTAACATTTTAAAGAGGTCTTTTCTAGCAGTTGTGGTCAATTCAATACATGGATGATGCTTCAATTAGCATCGATTATGGATGCAAGTAAAATTAAGTTCTTAACAATTTTAGTATTTTCCCAGTTTATTATGGTGTTGTTTATTCATCTAACTCACAGTGATCTCATGTGACTGAGTAAAAGCATCTCATCGGAATTTCTTGGCTATAATCTTTAAGGAAGAAGATGACCAGGAGTTTGTCCCACAGAGTTACTGGGTGAGTTTGAGCTGCCAAATCCTCTCTTAGCAGCTAAGTGCTCAAGCATTTCACCATGGTTACTCACTCTTAGCTCATGTAAATCAAACCCAATTGCCATCGAGTTTGGTTTTATTCATACAACCCTCTATAGAGTTTCTGAGACTATACATCTCTTACAGAAGAGATAATCTCATATTTTCCTGCAAATATGCAAGTGGATCTTAACCAACAGCCTTGTAGTTAGTAATGCAACATTAAACTAAACCACAGTGACACCAAGGTTCCTTCAGGTCATTTATTCTTGTAATTAAGTGCAGTAGAGTCAATTCCAACTCATAGTGACCCTGTGTAGGGTTTCTAAGGAGCATCTGGTATGACGTTATAATATAAGCATTTATGAGAAATGTTGCTGATACTGACAAATGCTCAAGAAATCCAATCTGTACTCATTTTAGTGAGAGTGAGGTTTTCTTTATTCAATTTTGCAAAATTGGGTGTCCAACCAAGTAGACAAGGGAAGATGCATCACATGGCCAGCCAACAAACTGTTTTATTCCCCTGTCTCAAAAAAGCCCCTCCTCCAGTTCCCCTTTTACTGGGTACTATGGAGTTTTTCAGTTCTACACTGAACATCCCATTTCCCCTCACCCCCAGAGTTCCACAGTCTAACCAGAACGGCACTCAGGGTCTTAATGTGGATATGAGTATCCTTTCTTTAAAAATTATTATAATCCCCAGAAGTGGGGTTTGATGGTGGATAGAGTAGAGGTGCAGTGAAGTTTTCCACCTGCAATACTACAGAATACCAGGCGAAGCAGATTCAGGGCAGAGATCCAAAACTCTGAACCACATATCTAAGAATATTTAAAAGTTTGAAGACTTATAGTTAGTGGAACTTGTAACAGAAGTAAGAAATCTTGTACTTTAGAATCTGCCAGTGCTCAGCAGTCTGGAGCCAACAACTTGAATGAGACCAAACAGCAAGACCTAGTGGGGGAGCAAGCAGACCAGCCAAGGAATAATGCTGAGGGAGCCTCAGAGCAAAGGTGGACAATACACATCGATGGTTTTGCTTTGTTCTGAATTTTTTTTTTTTGTATTTGTTCATTAGCCCCTCACTGTTTGTCACCTATATTCTGGTGACTACAGGGGGTACCTGAGCAAGTGGACACCACCCACCTCCACCATTGGTGGATTCTTCTTTACATTTAATCTTTTTGTTTAAACAAGAAAGTTTATACTTTTAAAATTATTTGTATTGCATATTATTTTAGCACTAAAGAACATAGATCTTGGTATCAAGCACTTATGATACAAATCAGAGATAGTAATTTGAACCAAGTAGTCTAATGGCATGTGCACAGATACTCTCAGCATTTAAAGCTACAAGCTTCTCAGAACAGCCACAGTCTGGCCCTGAACTGTTTACTAATAGAGAAAAGTCAGAACAGGGGGTGTGGAGAGAGAGTTTAAAAATAAAACAGGATGAAAATTAAATCCTGAGGTACAGCATAACAAACAACAGGGGAATCTTGAAATTTCTCAGGTGACCTTGAAGGCAAAAAGCTGAAAGAGGATATTAAAATCATACTCATATTAGGCTACAGATTTTTTTTCCCTTCCCTTCCTCCTCTCTTCTGCAATTATAGACTACAGCATCCAATCTAGTGTTTGTTTGTTTTTTTTAGTTGTTCTTTGTTGTTGTTTTTTTTTGTTTGTTTGTTTGTTTGTTTGTTTGTTTTTTTAACCTTTGGAAGATTCATTCTCTCCCTATATTACCCTAGAAGAGACAGCAATTGTTGCCATATAGTTAAGCTACAATTACAATGTATAAAACCCTACAACCTAGGAAAGAACCGATACCAACTGCCATATACCAGGGAGGCAGACAACACCTGTGAAAATTACTGAGTTAAGCAATAAGAAGAGTGAAAAGGGAAGCCCACAGCCTGATAACATCTATGTGGAAGCAATCAGAAAGCATTAAAAATATCAAAACACACACTCAATTAAGTATTAAGGCCACAGATAAACACTAAACATGTCCAATAAGCAAAAGCAGATGACCATATTAGCATATGTCCAGAAACAAGATAAAAAGTCTGAGTCAAATGACCTAGAGGTAGACCTGGACTCCATTCTGGAAGGAGGGCAGGGTTTGGAAATGCCTGAGAAGGAATTCAGAAGAACGATTATAAGATGTTTCAAAACACTTTACAATGGAGTTGAGAAAAATAAGGAAGAAGTCAGGAAAGCGCTACAAGAATAATGAAATATGATAGATACAGCAATGAAAACAATTTAAAAAGTATTATAATCACTTTCAGTAACCCAGAAATT
>NW_006408577.1:8730694-8737790 GCF_000296735.1 Chrysochloris asiatica
CTTCCCTAAGTGAGCAGAGACTTTATGATCTTTCTTTTTCTTTTACTACTTCCTGAAATGAGTAGGGACTTTGTGACCTCTCTTACTTTTTACTATTTCCTGAAATGGGTAAGAAGAATGCACGCCTTAGAAATTCGAGGTAAGAGAGAGAAACCAGGTAAGAGAAAAGATTGTGCAGTCGAAACCCTAGCCAATGACTTGAGTCAGGAATTAAAAACCCAAGTGGACTGCCCACTCGGTGTGCGCGCTGGCCTGTTCCTGTACAGCTATGCACACACACCTTTCTGCAGGAGTAAGTTTTGCTTTGCCAAGGTAATTTAGTCTCCTGAAATGTCTTTTTGTGTGACATCGGAATTCATTTTTAACATTAATGACTATATTCTTTTATAAAGTCTCTAGTTCTAGAACAGATTTCTTTCCTTCCTTCCACCAATTCTTCCTGCTTACATATCCCTGGGTATGAGTCAACAACCTATGTCTGGTCTAGCAATCTCATGTGTCCTTTATTTCTGAAGATGGACCATCTTGAGAATTTCTCCCACATGGAACAGCAAGTTCAGTTTGAATTTCAAGATTGGCCACTCAAACTCACCAGACATTCCTCAGAAACCATACAGGATTGCTATGAGTTCAATCTGACTCTATGGCACTTACAACAACAACATGGGAACAGAAAGCCTCAATTTCCCCCCACGGAGTAGCTGGCAGATTCCAACTTCTTTCCATGTGTAAATAATGGTTGCAATCAGATAGTTTCATGTTGCTTTAGACAAAGCCATCTAAATTAACAAAATTCCCAGATGTCTCAAAGACATAGTATCATCATAACACATAGCAAAATAATCTCTTCCAATATTGCTTATCCCACCTAAATTCAGTCAGGCATTTTATACTGAAAAATGTCTCCACTGCTGCTCTAAAGTTGTCTAGAGTCATGAAAAATGTGTTACATCCAGTACAAATTACAATTTAAGTGGCTGTCTTTCAGAGAAAAATTTCCTTTTCCTTTTGCTCTATAAATTGGCCTTTGTTGCTGTTATGTGCCGTGGAGTCGGTTCCGACTCATAGCGACCCTGTACAGGGTTTCCGAGACTGTGAATTTTTACTGGAGCAGAAAGCCTCATCTTTTTCCCCGCGGAACAGCTGTTAGATTCGAACTGCTTACCCTGAAGTTCTCAGCCCAATTCGTATCCACTACGCTACAGATTGGCCTTATGACTAGTAATTATAAAAATCATTAAACTGGAAATACGGAAATGAACTTATTTTCATAAAAGGATTTCAGTGATCTTCAAGAAATCCTATGTGTAGGCACTAGTTCAAAATGATTGCACAAGGCTTCCTTTAAATGTCCATAGAAATATTAGGTGGAACTGTGTTTAAATATTATTTTCTCATCAATGTAGTAATTATGCAAATATTCTGTATGTTTTACTGTATACCCAACACTACACTAGGCACATATCTTATAAAGATAAATAAAGCACACTTCTTAAACATTATATTAAAACAATTAATGAAGTAAGACTAGTTTCGGTTTTCATGTGTATAGTTTATTATAGACAAATCTCTTAAGGAAGATCTGTGAAGGAGCAAGTAATACAAATTTAGGTAAGAGGGAGAAATTTTACCTCGATGCAGAGGTGTAATACAGACCGCACCGAAAACGAAAGCAGAGATGACTCTTGAGGTATGTTATAAATTGGGGTTGCTTCCCCTGCATTAGGAGTCCTGGTGTGGAGCTGTGGGTTAATGCGCCAGACTGCAAGGTCGGCGGTTCAAGCTCACCGGTTGCTCCTTGGAAACCATATCCAGGGTCTTTATGGGTCAAAACTGACTCAAAGGCACTTAACAACAACAACAACCCCTGTATTAATCAGTCCTTAAAAGCAAGCCACCTCTAGTGATGAAACTTGACATTGGAAAAGACGACATCTCTGGCAGAAGCTCTTCCAAGAAAAGGACAAATTTGTTAAGAATCAACAATGTTACAATTTCTGCAGCTGAGAGAATATGTGCATTAATCTTGATGTAGGGTATCTGAGTTCTTATAGCTACAAATGAGTTTTCATCTTCATCCTCCAAAACCATTTTAGATTCCTCTTTTCATTGGTGGGGAAAACATACCTTCACCCAAGAGTGTTTGACTCTATAGTCATAACACTATTCTCAGGCATTATGGCTGCTGTACCTTCCTTAAATTTCCATCAAAATTGGACAGAGGAGTAACAAGTTATGCAACAGTGAATGACCTGAGTGTCAAACATCCCCAGTGTGTAACACATGCTCTACTTATTCTGGATACTAAGAGATATATTTAAGCCATTTTGGTTCAAGGGCCTCTGAATTCTACCTCTTGGGAAGATAGGGTTGGATATTGATTGATAGTAAATAATGTATCCTGGAGGATGGAGCCCATAATCTCAGGATATTTTATTCAAATGATGACTTGTTTCTACCTGTAGAATGCCACTTTAACACTTTACAATACTTAAAGATCTTGGATGATACATTATAACTCTAGTAATCATATTTTCAATTGTCTCATATGCATGCGAAAGTTGGGCAATGAATGAGAAAGACCATAAAAGAATCTTTGTATTTGAAATATGGAGTTGGTGAAGTTGAAAGTTAAATGGACTGCCAGAGAGGCTAACAAATCTGTCTTATAAGAAGTTCAGCACCTAACAATAACAGCATTGTTAGGTACCATGTAGTCAGTTCCAACTCATAGTGATCCTATGAAAAACAGATTGAAATATTGCCTAGTTCTGTGTTATCTTTACAATTTCCATGTTTGAGGCCATTGTCACTGCCATTTTGTCAGTCCATTTCAGTGAGGGTCTTGTTGTTTTTCACTGACACTGCACTTTACCAAGCACCTTCTTCAGAGACTGATTCCTCCTGAGAAAATGTCCAAAAAACAAAAGATGAAGTCTCACCATCTGGCTTCTAAGGAGCATTCTGGCTATACTTCTCTTAAGAAAGATTTGTTAACTCTTCTGGCAGCCTATAGAACTTTTAATATTCTTTACCAATTCTGTAGTTCAAATGCATAGATTCTTCTATGGTATTCCTCATTCATTGTCCAACTTTCACATGCATCTGAGGTAATTGAAAATATGATGACTAGGGTCAGGTGCACCATAGAATTCAAAGTGACGTCTTTGCTTTTTAATACTTTCAAAAGGTCTTTTATAGCAGATTTACATAGAGCAGTATGGCTTTTTGATTTCTTGACTGCTTCTTCCATAATTATTGATTGTATATCTAAGAAAAATCAAATTTGTAACAATTTAAATCTTTTCTCCATTAACATGATGCTATTTACTGATCCAGTTGTAAGGATTTTCTTTTTCTTTATATTGAGGTACAATCCATACTGAAGGCTCTGTTCCTTGATCTTCAACAGTAAGTACCCTGTGCCTCCAGCAAGGAAGATTGTATCATCTACATATCAGAGGTTGTTAATGAGTCTTCCTCCAATCCTGATATCATGTTCTTCTTCATATAATCTAGCTTCTCAAATTATTTGCTTAGTATACAGATTGAATAGGTATAGTGAAAGGATGTGCACATGCCTCTTCTGATTTCAAACCATTCAGTATCCTCTTGTTCTGTTCAAACAACTTCCTCTTGGACTTTGTATGGTTTCCTTCTGACTACAATGCAATGTTCTGAAGCATCCATTTTTCAAAGTGTTATCTATATTTTTTTTTATCATCCACACATTCAAATGTCTTTGCCTAGTCAATAAAGCACAAGTAAATTTATTTGTGCTATTCTCTGTGTAGAGCTGTGAGTTAATGCACTGAACTTCAAGGTCAGTTTGAACTGCAAGGTTGGTAGTTCAAGGTCACCAGCCTCTCCTACTTAATCCTACACAGGGTAGCAAGAATGGAAACCGATTCAATGGCATGTAACAACAGCAGCATTCTCTACTTTCAGCCAAGATCTTTATGATATCAGCAATTATAACTCTCCTTCTAAGTCTAATTGTGTATCTTTCTTGAATTTCTGGTCTGTTGATGTACTGCTGCAACCGTTCTTGCACGGCCTTGAACAAAATCTGACTTAGATGTGATATTAATAATATTGTTCAATTGTTTGCACATTCCTATAGTGCCATATCAGCTTCTTGTTGAAATAATCCAGCATAGCACTTGTAATAGTTAAGGTTTTGTGTGAACTTCACTGGGCCAGGATTTTCAATGGATTGGCAGTTAAGGTATAGTTATCCACCAGGATGAGAGCTAATATAATGTAATCTACTCTATAATGAGGTCTGCTATGAGCAGCCAATCTACTGAAAGGAAGTTTCCTCTGGGTTGTGAACTGTTTCCAATATTAGACAAAGCTTGTTTGCTTCTTCTGGGTTTGGTTCTTGCATCTGACTTTCCTCTGACCTGCTCTTGGAATTAATCAGTGACTTGTTCTTTAATCTGCCAATCCTGGCAATGGTCAACAGCCTGGCAATGGTCAACAGCCTATCATCTTACCTGTTTAACCTGCCTGCCTGCCATCTGACTTGTGGCTCTTGTTTTATCTGACTTGGACTCCCCCATCTACAACTGTGTGAGTCATTTTCTTGATATAAAATTCTCTTTATGCATCCCTATATAAGTTTCACTGTTTAGCATCACTAAAGAACCCTGTCCAAGACAGTGCTCTAATACTAAAATGTTACTACATGGGTGAATTGTAGCCATATTATCAAGAAGTCATTTAACTTTCTCCACAATAAGAATTGCATCTTAAAGAAAGCACTTAGTTTCTAATGTTGAGAAAAATGTTAAGGCATGAAATCAGGAAGAGCTCTTCAAATGATTTCTCACTGGAAATAAGGTATAATAGCTATTTAAACTTTAGGGAAAAGGAAGGAAGGATCAGTTATTGAGGGAATTTTATAAACTTAAAAGTTGATCCAAACTGAAAATGGCACCTTATTCTTTCTGGTGGAGAGAAAGTCTCTTTATTCTATACTAGAAGAATAAACAAATCTATGTTGGAAGAAGTATAACTAGACTGCTCCTTAGAAGTCAGGATGATGAAACATCATCTCTCATACTTTGGACATATTATTATCAGGAGGAATCAATCTCTGGAGAAGGACAATATGCTTGGTACAGTGGAGGGTCATGTAGCGCTGTAGGATAAGTCCTGGATTTTGGACCACAAGGTTGGCAATTCAAACCCACCAGCTGCTTTTCAGAAACCTCATCTGTGTCTCTATGAGTTAGGACTGAAATAACTGCACTTAAAACAACAAAGTGAAAGGTCAGTGCAAAAAGAGGAAGACTTCTAATGAGCTGTATTGGCACATTGGCAGCAGGAATGGACTCAAGCATAATAACAGTTGTGAGGATGGTGAAGGACAGGGCAATTTTTTGTTCTATTGTGCATAGGGTGGTTATAATGGGAGCTGACCCAATGGCACCTAGCAACAGAATTATAATCTATATAGTTTAAAATTTTTAAATCAAAATTGTTCCTGCTGTTGTTAAGTGCTGTCAAATCTGTTCCAACCCATCGTGACCCCGTATAGGGTTTCCATGGAGTGGTTGGTGAGCTTGAACCACTGAACTTTTGGTTCAAACCCACTTTTCAGTACAGTTCATTAACTCACAGTGCCATGAGTAAAAGTCTTACAATAAATATAGAAAGTAGACAATTATAAGTATTCCATGCAGCAGCACTAACATATTGATTTGCAATTTGTCTGCCTACTGATTTTCCATATTTTAAAAAATATCACTAGAATAAGAATATTACAGAAAGCTCTTTATTGTAATCACTAATTAGTGCCACAAGTAGTGTCATTTCTTGCAAAACGTTGAAAGGCACTGCAATAAATAAACATATTCTTCAGACATGAAAGGATAAGATGAGAGAGGAAAGGCTGTTTTCAATGTATCATGACAGACCACAGCAGGGTCCTTTATGAGAAATGCTACAAAGAATATTTCAATTGAAGCAATGAACTCTAATAAGAATTATATTTTACACATGAATGTATTCTGTGGGATAATCTCAACTCTATTTATTCAACAGCTGGATCTGAGGATTAGAATGAAGGTGACAGGCACACAGAGAAGAAAAAAAATCCTATTAACCTTGAATGACCCATTTTTCTTGGGCTTTTAGTTTAAAACTCTTACATAGCTTTCTAGTTATTTTGTTTTATGGGTTAAACTCCTCATGTACAAAAGGAAATGCATATATTTTACTAATAACAGTCATTTCAATTTAGAACGTAAGGCTAAGGCCAAAGTAAGTGTTTAGAGACTAACTTCTAAGTAGCACAAGAAACTAAGTGATAATTTATGAAAAACACATTTGTCTTCTATGTCATTATAATGAACAGCAGCGTACATCTACAAGTTAAATCTCAGTGCTATGGTACTTCCTGTAACACTCAATACTGTCTCAGATAATCTATCTGTATGGCTGTCATATTACCTGTAAGCCGTTAGTTACTCACTAATGGGATACGTTTTTAGCTTAATTATTGTCTAGACCTTTAGAGACAAGTTAATAGGAAGAAAATTGTGGTTCATATTATTGGAAACTCCCTTGATTCACACTTTATTGGGAATAATACTTCATAGGCCTATTATTTTGTTTTGTTGTTTCTTATATGAAAAGGGTTTAAGCATTTCTTTTATGAATTTTCTGTTATATACCATAAGTACATAAATGTTTATTTTGTAAATTTTTTAACATCACTCACACAGCTGTCTCTATTTGATTATTTCCTGGAATTTAATCACATTGTTCATTTTTGTTGTTGTTAGGTGCCATCGAGTCAGTACTGACACATAGCTACCCTAGGTTGGTACTACAGAACAAAACACTGCCCGGTCCTGGGCCATCCTCACAATTGTTGCCACACTTGAGCCCATTGATGCTGCCACTTTGACAATTCATCTCACAAAACATGGTATCTTTATACAAAACATGGTATCTTTCTCCAGTGACTGGTCTCCCCTGACAATATGTCCAAAGTATGAGAGACGAAGTTTGGCAATCTTGGCCTCCAAAGAGCACTCTGGCTGCACTTCTTCCAAAACAGATCTGTTGGTTCTTTTGGCAGCCC
>NW_006408577.1:8738635-8745054 GCF_000296735.1 Chrysochloris asiatica
GGAGAAAGATGAGGCTTTCTGCTCTCTTAAAGATTTACAGCCTCAGAAACCCTATACAGGGTCACTATGAGTTAGAACTGACTCCATGGCACATAACAACAACAACAACATCATGATGTTATTTATTCGTCTACTTGTGAAGATTTTCTGTACGTTTAGGTGCAATCCATATTGAAGGCTACAGATTTTTATCCTCATCAGTAAGTATTGCAAGTGCTCTTTAGCTTCTTGTAATCAAGGTTGTGTCATCTGCATCAGAAGTTGTTAATGGCACTATAGTTAAAACTACAAAAATACTCATTATGTCCCAGCCATTGGTTAAACACTTGATATGGGCAAAGCCTTATAAAATATAGCTCATATTCTTAGAAACAAATCAGAATGACAACACAACATACCATAATCTTTGGGACACAGCAAAAGCAGTGCTGAGAGGACAGTTTAATGCAATAAATGCACACATCCAAAAAGAAGAAATAATCAAAATTAACATAATATCTCCAACAACTAGAAACAGACCAGAAAAGTAAACCTACAGTCAACAGAAGAAAGGAAATAATAAAGATTAGAGCAGAAATAAAGAAGACAGAAAACAGCAAAACTATAGAAAGAATCAACAGGACAAGGAGCTGGTCCTTCGAAAGGATTAATAAAATTGACAAGCCATTGGCAAACCTAATAAAAGAAAAGAGGAAAAAGACACAAATAACACACATAAAAAAACACATGGGTGGTGTCACAAAAGCACCAATAGAAATATAAAGCATAATAACAGAATTTTTGAATAGTTGTACTCCAACAAATTTGAAAATCTAGAGGAGATGTATGTATTTTTAGAAAATTGTGACCTATCTAAATTTACAGATTAAAGTAGAAAACTTGAACAAACCTATAACAAAGGAAGAAATTAATCAGGTCATCAAAAAACTCGCAACCGAAAAACATTCCAGGTCCAGATGACTTCACAGGTGAGTTTTACCAAACATTCAGAAAAGAGAATTCACCAATTCTACCCAAATTATTCTAGAATATAGAAAAGAATGAACTTCCTAATACATTCTATGAAACAAGCATAACCCTCATACCAAAACCAGGAAAGGACATCACTAAGAAAGAAAATCATAGACAATATCCCTCATGAACATAGATGCAAAAATTCTCAACAAAATCCTAGCCAATAGAATTCAACACATAAAAAAAAAAGAATACATCATGACCAAGTGAGATTCATATCAGGGATGCAAGGATGGTTCAACATTAGAAAAACAATCAGTGGAATCCACCCTATAAATAAAAAAAGGAAAAGAACCACATGATCATGTTGATTGATGCAGAAAAGTCATTTGACAAAAGCCAAAATCGATTCCTGATAAAAACACTCAACAAAGTAGGAATTGAAGGGAAGTTCTTCAACATAATTTAAAAGTATATATACAAAACCATTAGCCAACATTACTCTCAGAGGAGAGAAACTGAAAGTCTTCCCTTTGTAAACAGGAACCAGACAAGCATGCCCTTTATCCCCACTCCTATTCAATATTGTGCTAGAAGTTTTAGCCAGAGCTATAAGGCAAAATAGGAAAATTAAAGGCATCCAAATTAGCAAAGAGGAGGTAAAACTCTCTCTATTTGCAGAGAGCTCTGGTAGCGTGGTGGTTACGAATTGGGCTGCTAATCTGAAGGTCGGCAGTTTGAAACTATTAACAGTTCCATGGGAGAAAGATGAGGCATTCTGCTCCTATAAAGATTTACAGCCTCAGAAACTCTGTGCAGGGTCACTATGAGTAGGAACCGACTCTACGGTACTTAACACCACCAACAACATTTGCAGATAGCATAATCCTAAGCATATATGATACTAAACATAGAAAACCCCAAAGACTCAGCAAAAAAAACTACTGAAATACATGGGAAGATTCAACAAAGTGGCAGGGTACAAGATCGACATACAAAAACAGTCAGAGGCTGTGGAATAAGAGATATCATTGCTGATGCCTGATGGATCTTGGCTGAAAGCAAAGAATATTAGAAAGTTGTTTACCTGTGCTTTATTGAATATGCAAAGGCTTTCAATTGTGTGGATCATGACAAGCTATGGACAACATTGTGAAGTATAAGTATTCCGGAACACTTAATTGTGCTTATGAGGAATCTGTACCTGGTCCAAGAGGCAGCTGTTTGAACAGAACATGGGAACACCGAATAGTACAAAATTAAGAAAGTTGTGCGACAAGGTTATATTCTTCCACCATACTTATTCAACGTGTATGCTGAGCAAATAATCCAAGAAGCTGAGTTATATGAAGAAAAATGTGGTATCAGGATTGAAGAAAAACTCATTAACAACCTGCGATATGCAGATGATGTAACCTTGCTTGCTGAAAGAGAAGAGGACTTAAATCTTTTACTGATGAAGATCAAAGAGCACAGCCTTCGGTATGGATTACATCTCAATGTAAAGGAACAAAAAATCCTCACCACTGGACCAATAAACAACATTTTTATCCATGGAGAAAAGATTGAAGTCAAGGACTTCATTCTTCTTGGATCAACTATCATCATTCACGGAAACAGCAGTCAAGAAATCAAATGACGTATTGCATTAGGCAAATCTGCTGCACAAGACTTTTTTTTAAAGTGTTGAAGAGCAAAGATGTCAACTTGAGGACTAAGGTGTGCCTGACACAAGCCATGGTATTGTCAATAACCTCATAACCTCATATGCATGTGAAAGCTGGAAATTGAATAAGGAAGAACATAGAAGAATTGATGCTTTTGAGTTATGGTGTTGGAGGAGAATCTTGAAAGTGCCATGGGCTGCCAAAAGAACCAACAGATCTGTGTTTGAAGAAGTACAGCCAGAGTGCTCCTTGGAGGCCAAGATGGCCAAGCTTCTTTTCTCATACTTCAGACATATTGTCAGAAGGGACCATTCACTTAAGAAGGATATCATGTTTGGTAAGGTGGAGGGTCAGAGAAAAAGAGGAAGGCCCCCAATGAGATGGATTGGCCAAGTGGCAACATTGATGGACTCCAGCGTGGCAACAGTAGTGAAGTTGGCCCAGTACCGGACATTGTTTCGTTCTGCTGTGCATAAGGTCACTATGAGTCGGTACCGACTAGATGGCACCTAAAAACAACAACAACAACAACAACAATGACAGCACTGAAAAGAAAATTAGGAAAGAAGTACTATTTACAATAGTCACCCAAAGGATGAAATATTTAGGAATAAATGTAACCAGAGAAACAAAGGACATATACAAAGAAAGCTACAAAATACTACTACAAGAAACCAAAAGAGACTTAGAAAAATGGAAGAATATACCATGCTCCTGGATAGGAAGACTTAACATTGTGAAAATATCAATACTACCCAAAGCAATCTACACATATAATGCAATCCTAAACCTGATTCCAATGACATTCTTTAAAGAGCTGGAAAAAACAATTAGAAACTTTACATGCAAAGGAAAGAGATTCAGGATATGCAAAGCACTGCTTAAGAAGAAGAACAAATTTGGAAGTCTCACATTCCCTGATTTCAAAATTTACTACATGGCTACAGTGGTCAAAATAATGAAAGATACATAGAACAATGAAACCAAATCAATAATCCAGAAATTAACCCACTCACATACAGCCAAGTGATCTTTGACAAAGAAGTGCAGCCAGAGTGCTCCTTGGAGACCAAGATGGCCAAACTTTGTCTCTCATACTTTGGACATATTGTCAGCAGGGACCAGTCGCTGGAAAAGGATATCATGTTTGGTAGGTGGAGGATCAGAAAAAAAGAGGAAGACCCCCAGTGTGATGGATTGGCAAAGTGGCAGAATCAATGGGCTCAAGCGTGGCAACAATAGTGAGGTTTGCCCAGGATTGGACAGTGTTTTGTTCTGTTGTGTTATCATAAGATCGCTGTGAGTCAGTACCGACTCGATGGTCCCTAACAACAACTACAACAATTCTAGCAAGTAAAAAGATACAGTGGAAATTCCATTACAACTATAGAATATTACTACTGTTTGTATTGTATATATGTTTGTTAGAGCTTCCTTAACAGATTGACATAATGTCTATGGAACATTCTGCTATGTGGCAAAATGCTACTGGCACTCATAATCAAAGACACCTTAATCTGAATGTTTACTTTTAAGAAACCAAATAAAATTTCTGGAAAAGCATTCCAGCAATATACTTACTGAAGCTTAAAGTGATTTTAAATCTTTTCAAATCTTTTAGTATTTATTTTATTAATAATACATGACTTTTAAATTCAAGACAAGGATACATTCATACTCAAATTATAGGCATGAATCATTCCTTAGCACATTTATGTAACTACTTAGTTTTATAGCTTATGTTTTGTTATCTATATGCCAATAATTGATTTGTCATAAACTGTAAAGTAATTGCAATAGTGGTTTTTCTTGGCATTTCTTCAAGAATATTTGAAGATATGCCAAACATTTCTCCAAAAATATCAACATCAGCATATATATTTTCTCAGTAACTCATAACATGAGTTAAATGGTAAGCAATTCGGTGATTGGTAGGTACAGCATTTCTTACTAAATTCCATTTTTTATTTAGTTTTCAGAAGTAAGGTGGTTATACTAGCATGTTTACAAAGTGAGAAAACTTGCTTCTCCTCTTACAACCTTGGTTAATATTTTTAAGATGAGTCTCAACTATATACCACAGAGGACATTCCATTAGAGTTAATTGAAAAATAACTATAGTAATTCAGGTAAATTTTCAAAGTGATACTGTTGATTGTGGCTATTTATGGTTTCATACAGATTAAGACAAATCCATGCTATTTTTTTCACCTTATGCAATATGTGTATGGCAAAAAGCATTTGATTCTTTGACAATTATGCATATTTCTCCGTCTACTATTTTTCTGTTAAATTTAGTTCTATTCTCTTTTAACACTTCAAATACGCTGCTATTTCAATTTCATATTGAACATTAAAAATGATGAAATTTATTAAAGAAACTCTCAGGTTAAAAATGAAATAACAGGAATGATAAATGACTAACTTCGTGCTATCTGTTTAGGTCCACTGATTCTATCTATACAAATTAACGGAGGGGACAATAAAGGTTTCTAAATTTAGATCTAAGATAGTTAATGCCTGAATTTTTTAAAGTGATCATTGCATAATATTTCCAATCCTCATAAAATTAGGCTTATTACCCTTATTGTGATTTGGAGAAAAAATGAGTTAAAGTGAAGTAATAATCAATATTAAATTGCAATGAAGATGATGTCAAGAAAACTTGTGGCCCAGAATTTATTAACACTGATATTGAATTTTAATTATGAATTTTTGTCTTATTCTACTATATTCTTTTTATAAGAAATATAAAATGACAGTACACCACATCCTATCTTTTCAATACTGCAAAAATTAAAGAAAAAGGAAAGGTAATGGCACATATGAGAGGAAAATAAAAGTCCTTTTTTAAAAATTAGTTGAAGATACTCTTCAAAATGTTTAAACAACTATTAAATTTAAATATTAGAATTTCTGTAATATATTTTCTTATGCCCAGTGCCAAATTTTATTTGAACCATTATGCTGTGGTGAAAATGTCCTTTTTGTTGATATTGTTCTATAATCAGCTTTATCCCTGTTATGGGTTGATCTGTGTCACCCCAAATATGTTATAACTTCTAAGATCCCTGGTGGGCTGTGGATAAGGCATTGGGCTGCTACATGAAAGGTTGTAGTTCAAACCCACTAACCACTCTTGGTGTGGCCCTGCACGGTAATGCACTAGACTGTAAAGTCGGTTTGATCTGCAAAGTCAACAGTTCAAGCTCACCAGCTGCTCTTAGAAAACCCTGTAAAGGGCCACTATGGGTCAGAACAAACTTGATGGCACACATACACAAACAAAATTACAAAAGCCACTCCTAGTGAGATAAATGAGTCTTCCTGCTTCCATAGCATTGGTTGTTGTTGTTGTGATGTGCTGTGGAGTCGGTTCCGACTCATAGCAACCCTGCACAGGGTTTCTGAAGCTATAAATCTTTATGGGAGCAGAAAGCCTCATTTTTTTCCTGCAGAACAGCTGGTAGTTTCGAACTGCTGATCTTGAGGTTACCAGCTGGATTCATAACGACTACACTACCAGAGTTCCTTTGCAGTCTTGAAAATCTATATAAGGTTGTTATGAGTTGTAATCAATAAGATGACAATGAATTTTGTTTTGAGTATACTTGTAGATTTGAGTCTTGGTGGCACAGTGCCGAAAGCACTCTAACACTAAGAGAAAGGCCAGCAATTCAAACCCATAAGCCACTCTGCTTAATGACTTTTTGCTTTCTTCATGTATGATGTTCTTGATGTCATCCCACAACTCTTCTAGTCTTTGGTTTTTAGTGTTTAATGTATCAAATCTGTTCT
>NW_006408577.1:8745777-8766681 GCF_000296735.1 Chrysochloris asiatica
ACAACTTTCAATTTTCCCAGATTCATACTTCATACATTTAATGTTCTGATTTTCAATGGATGTTAACATTGTTTCTCTTCATTTTGAGTTGTGCCCCATCAGGGAATGAACATCCTGCGGGCTTTACTCCATTTGCATCATCATGGTCAACTCTACTCTGAGGAGGCAGCTCTTCCCCAGTCACATTTTGAGTGCCTTCCAACCTGAAGGACTCATTTTCTGGCAATATATCTGACAGTGTTTCTCTGCTATTTGTAAGATTTTCATTGACTAAATGTTAGGAAGTAGATTGTCACTCCTTCTTCCAAGTCTGTCTTCATCTGGAAGCTCATCTGAAACCTGTCCACCATGGGTGACCCTGCTGATATTTAAAATATTGGTGGCATAGCTTTCAGAATCACAGCAATTCACAAGCCACCACAGTAGGACAAACTGACAGTTGAGTGGTGGCTTCGCTTACGAGTCATTAAGAAGACAAGAAAGGAGAGAAAGGTCAAAATGGATGTCAGAAGAGACACTTAAACTTCCTCTCCAGGATTGAGATGCTAAAGCAAATGGAAGAAATGAGGAGGTACAAGAAATGAACAGAAAATTTCAAAGATCAGCTTGAGAAGATAAAGCCAAATATTACAACAAAATGTGCCAATATCTGGAGTCAGAAAACCAAAAATGAAGAACACGCTCAGCATTTCTCAACCTGTGGGGACTAAGGAAAAAATACAAACCTCGACTTTCATTACTGAAAGATTCTCTGGGAAAATTATTGAATGATGCAGAAAACATCAAGAGAAGACAGAAGGAATACACAGAGTCACTGTACCAAAAGGAAATGACTGATGTTCAACCATTTCAAGACATAGCATATGATCAAGAGCCAATGATACTGAAGGAAGAAATCCAAGGTGAATTGAAGGAATTGACAAAGAACAAGGCACCCGGAATTGATGGAATCAAAATTGAAATACTTCAAAAAAGTGATGCAGCACAGGAGGCACTCATTCATCTCTGCCAAGAAATTTGGAAGACAACTGTCTGGCTGATCGATTGGAAGAGATCCGTATTTGTGATCATTCCAAAGAAAGGGGACCCAACAGAATGCAGAAATCATCAGACATATCTTTAATATCCCATGTGAGTAAAGTTTTACTAAAGGTAATACAGAAATGGCTGCAAGCATAGATTAACAGACAACTTCCAGAGATTCAAGTCAGATTCAGAAGAGGCCGTGGAACAAGGAATATCATTGCTGATGTCCAATGGATCTTGGCTGAACGCAGAGACTATCAGAAAAATGTTTACCTGTGCTTTACTGACTATACAACAGCTTTTGATTGTGTGGATCATGGCAAGCTATGGGCAATATTGCAAAGTATGAATAATCTGGAACACCTAACTGTGTTCATAATGAATCCGTACCTGGACCAAGAGGCAGTTGTTTGAACAGAACATGGGAAAACTGGATAGATTAAAATTAAGAAAGGTGTACGGCAGGCTTGTATTCTTTCACCATACTTATTTAACGTGTATGCTGAGCAAATAATTCGAGCAGCTGGGTTACATGAAGAAAAATGTGGCATTAGCATTGGAGGAAGACTCATTAACAACTTCCGATATGCAGATGATACAACCTTGCTTGCTGAAAGTGAAGAGGATTTATAAAATTTACTTATAAAGATCAAACAGCACAGCCTTCAGTATGGATTGTATTTCAATGTAAAGAAGACAAAAATCCTCACCACTGGACCAATAAACAACATTCTTATCAACTGAGAAAAGATTGAAGTTGTCAAGAACTTCATTCTTCTTGGATCAACTATCAACACTCACAGAAGCAGCAGTCAAGAAATCTAATGACATATTGCATTACTCAAATCTACTGCACAAGATCTTTTTAAAGTGTTGAAGAGCAAAGATGTCAGCTTCAGGACTATGTTGTGCCTGACCCAAGCCAAGGTATTTTTAATAACCTCATATGCATGTGAAATTTGGACAGTAAATAAGGAAGATCGTAGAAGAAGACTGTAGAAGAATTGATGCTTTTGAATTACGGTGTTGGAGGAGAATATTGAAAGTGCCATGGGATGCCCATTGAACCAACAAATCTGTGTTGGAAGAAATGCAGCCAGAGTGCTCCTTGGAGGCCAAGATGGCCACACTTCACTTCGTCTCTCATACTTTGGACATATTTTCAGGAGGGACCACTCGCTGGAGAAGGATAACTTGTTTGGTAAGGTTGCGGGTCAGTGAAAAAGAGGAAGACCCCCAATGAGATGGGTTGGCCATGTGGCAGCATCAATGGGCTCCAGAGTGTCAACAGTAGTGAGATTGGCCCAGGATTGGGCAATGTTTCATTCTGCTGTGCATAAGTTAGCTATGAGTCAGTACCGACTTGATGCCACCTAACAACATCAACAACAGCCACTCTGCACTACAAAGATGTGGCCATCAGATTCTGAAATGATCTGGGTCAGTTCTTATTCTATATATGTAGATAAATGATGGCAAGTTGGTTTCAACTAATAGTAACCCTGTATAGGGTTTTCAAAGATCTGCTTAGGGTCTCATCTGCTGACTTGTGGTTTTCCATCCAGTGCTGATGCCACAGTAGTCTACTCTGTGCTATTCTATATTGTTTTTAAGTGTCATCAAGTCAGTTCCGACCCATTCCGACTTATATATGGGGTTGCTATAAATCAAATTCAACGGAAGGACAATTGGTTATGCTTTTTGTTTTGTTTTTTCTCATATTTGTAATTTTGTTTAGGAAAAGGATTTTATTTATTATGTTAATAAGCTTATATCAGTGTAGGGTGTATTTTGAACCAGTCACATCTGAGATACAAAATGAGCAGATTATGCACAAAAGAAAGAAAGCATGGAAAATGAAAGATAGATGCCACACCACATGAAGTGTGTGTCTCAGTTCACCAAGGAACTGAGACACAGAAAGTGAAAAGAGAAAAGGATCTTTCTCCATAGTTTACAGATAGTGAAAGCCTTAATCAGCACCTTAAATTCTTAAGAAAACAGATAGACAGAAGCTGTGATGATTCACTTGCTTTCTGACTTTTATGCAATGACACCTCCAAGCATCAGTTTATTAATCTGTAAAATGGAATCAATATGATATCAGATAAAATTTAAGCAAGTTAGAAAGCAAGATAGTGTTTAAATTATCCCATTTATGTTAAATTACAACCTATAGTTTCTCCTCAGAGAGCTACTTTTCCTAATTTTTAATCAGTTGTTTTCACTCTTCTCTAAGATTTCTAAGCTGTCTATCATGACAATAAACATTCAATAAAGACCTGATCAATAGTAATTATAGCAGGATTACCAAGTAAGTCCTTTAAATTATAGCATTTTCTCATCTTTCTATTTTGCATTCTCAATAAGTACATACCATCTTTAAAAAAAGAAATCAGTAATAAACAGACATTTCATTACTTCCTGCAAACCATTTCCCCACATATATTGTTGTTGTTAAGTGCCATCGAGTCTATTCTGACCCATAGCGACCCTGCGTAGCATAACGCTTAAATGATGTATCAAAATAACTTATAAAGTTATTTTTAGATTTTTCCTTTAGAAGTTTAAATTTGTACTTTGGATGAGTGCTTTTGGATTCTTGCTATTTTAAAGTTAGTTGTTTGCTTTTTTGCAGTTTTCAAATTTTCTATAATGAAAATATAGTCTTCTGTAATCACAAAATGCTGTTTTCCGTTAAATATACCACCATCACTCACTTTAACAGAATCCTGGTGCGGCACTCTGGGTTAATGCATCAGACTGCAAAGTCATTTGAACTGCAATGTCAGTGGTTCAAGCTCAATAACCACTCCTTGGAAAGCCTATACAGTGTCTCTATCAGTCAGCACCGACTCAACGGCACTTACCAACAACAACAAAATTGGTGTACTATGTTGGGAATTACAAATTGAAGAGGAATGCAGTAGCATTCATAATCTAAAAGAACATTTCAAGATTTATTTTGAAGCATAATGCATTCTATCATAGGATGATATCAATAAATCTACAAGAAAGACCAGTTAATACCACAATAGTTCAGTTTTGCACAAGAATAGCTAAAGCCAGTGATGAAGAGCTTGAAAACTTCTACCAACTTCTTCAGTCTGAAATTGATCAAACATGAAATCAACATGCATTGCTAGTAACTGGTGCTAGAAATTCAAAGGTTGGAAGCAAAGAGGAAGGATGGGTAATTGGAAAATATGGTCTTGGTGATAAAAACTATAGCTCGTAATAGAATTTTTCAACACCAATGACCTCTTCACTGTAAATACCTTGTTTCAAACAACATAAAAAACAGCTATACACATGGACCTACCCAGATGGAGTACACAGAAATAAAAATGACTACATCTGTAGAAAGAGACTGTGGAAAAGCTCCATATCATTATCCATCAAAATAAGGCCAGGGGCAGACTATGGAACAGACTATCAATTGGTCATATACAAATTTGGGCTGAAGCTAAAGAAAATTAAAACAAGTCCACGAGAGCCAGAATATGATCTTGAACATATCCTATCTGAATTTAGAGATCATCTAAAGAACAGATTTGATACATTAGACACTAAAGACCAAAGGCCAGAAGAGTTGTGGGATAACATTATGGGCATCATATGGGAAGAAAGAGGAAGGTAATTAAAAAAACAAGAAAAAAGTAAAAGACCAAAATGGATGTTCTAAGAGAATCTGAAACTTGCTCTTCAGCATAGAGATGCTAAAGCAAATGAAGACATGAGTAGGTAAAAGAGATGAATAGAAGGTTTGAAAGGGCAGTTGAAGAAAAGAAAGTCAAATTATAAGGAAATATGCAAAGACCTAGAGTTAAAAAACCAAAGGGGAAGAACCCCCTCAGCATTTCTCAACCTGAGTGAACTGAAGAACAAAATTCAAGCCTTGGTTTTCAATATTGAAGGATTCTATGGGTAAAATGGAGTTCTGGTGTGGTGCTGTGTGTTAATGCATTAGATGAAAAGTTCAAGCTCACCAGTTGCTCTTCAGAAACCCTATACAGGGTCATTATGAGTAGAAACTGACTCGAAGCCACTTAACAATAACAATGAATGGGTAGAATATTGAATAATGCAGAAAGCATCAAAAAATATGAACGCAGTATACAGGGTCACTGTACCAAAAGAAATGGCCAATGTTCAACCATTTCAAGAGATACATATGATCAAGAGCCAAAAATACTGAAGAAAGAATTCCAAGATGTGTTGAAGGCATTGACAAAGAACAATACTCCAGAAACTGATGGAAATGGAATACAAATTGAAATCTTTCAACAAACTGATGCAGCACTGAAGAAAAATCACTCATCTATGCTAAGAAATTTGGAATACTCCAGGCCCAGATGGCTTCACTGGTGAGTTCTACCAAACATTCAGGGAAGAGCTGTCACCAATTCTACTCAAATTATTTCAGAAGATAGAGGAGGATGGAAAACTTCCTAATATATTTTATGAAGCAAGCATAACCCTCATACCCAAACCAGGGGAGGACATCACTAAGAAAGAAAATTATAGACTAATATCCCTCATGAACATAGATGCAAACATTCTCAACAAAGTCCTAGCCAACAGAGAATCCAGCAGCACATCAAAAAGATAATACACCATGATCAAGTGGGATTCATATCAGGGATTCAAGAATGGTTCAACATTAGAAAAACTATCAATGTAATCCACTATATAAATAAGAAAAAAGAAAACTACCACATGATCGTATCGATTGATGCAGATAAGGCATTTGACAAAATCCAACAGTCATTCCTGATAAAAACACTCAACAAAGTAGAAATTGAAGGGAAATTCCTCAACATAATTAAGAGCATATATACAAAACCAACAGCCTATATTTCTCTCAATGGAGAGAAACTGAAATCCTGCCCTCTGCAAACAGGAACCAGACAAGGATGCCCTTTGTCCTCACTCCTATTCAACATTGTGCTGGAAGTTTTAGCAAGAGCAATATGGCAAGACAGGGAATTAAAGGCATCCAAAATGGCAAAGAGGAAGTAAAACTCTCTCTATTTGCATACAATATGATCTCATACATAGAAACCACCCCCAGACTCAGTAAAAAAGCTGCTAGACCTCATTGGAAGATTCAGCAAAGTGGCAGGATATAAGTAAGATCAACATACAAAAATCAGTTGGATTCCTCTACACCAAAAACGACAGTGCTGAAAAGGACATTAGGCCAGCAAAATCATTTACAATAGCCACCAAAGAATGAAATATCTAGGTATAAATGTTGCCAGAGAAACAAAGGGCCTATGCAAAGAAAACTAAAAAACACTACTACAAGAACCCAAAAGAGACCTACAAAAATGGAAAAATGTACCATGCTCCTGGATAGGAAGACTTAGCATTGTGAAAATGTCAATACTGCCCAAAGCAATTTACACATATAATGCAATCTCAGTCCAGATTCCAGCGACATTCTTCAAAGAGATGGGGGGGAAAAAGAATTACAAACTTATTTGGAAAGAAAGAGACCCAGAATAAGCAAAGAACTGTTTAAGAAGAAGAAAAAAGTTGGAAACCTCTCACTCCCCAACTTTAAAATTTATTACACAGCTACAGTGGTCAAAACAACTTGGTACTGGTATAATGAAAGATACATTGATAAATGGAACAGAATTGAGAATTCAGAAATTAACCCATCCACCCACATACAGTCAACTGATTTTTGACAAAGTACCTAAACATATCTCATGGGTAGGGGACAGTCTCTTCAATAGATGGTTCTGGCAGAACTGGAAAGCAATATGCAAAAGATTGAAACAAGACCTTTACCTCACATTTTATACAAAAAACAACTCAGCATGGATTAAAGACCTAAATGTGAATCCCAAAATTATTGAGGCCATCAATGAAAAAATAGGGACAAATATGAGGGCTCTAATTCAGGGAATACACAGACTACCAAATATTTTGAAAACTACACAAACAAAAGTAGACAAAATAGATGTTTGGGACATACTAAAAACTAAAAACTTATGTGCATCGAAAGAGTTCACCAGAAGAGTCAAAAGAGAACCCACAGAATGGGAAAAAATCTTTTGCAATGACACAACAGACAATGGACTCATTTCTAAAATATATAGGAAACTACAACACCACCACAAGAAAAAGATAAATAACCCAATTTAAAAAATGGGCACAGAACATGAACAGACACTTTACCAAGGAGAAGATCTGGGTAGCCAACAAACATATGAAGAAATTTTCACGATCACTAGCCACTTGTTGTTGTTGTTAGGTGCCATTGAGTTGGTACCGACTCATAGAGACCTTATGTACAGCAGAACGAAACACTTCCCAGATTTTGGGCTAACCTCACTAGTGTTGCCACACTTGAGTCCATCGATTCTGTCACCTGGCAAATCTATCTCGTTGGGGTCTTCCTCTTTTTATCTGACCCTCCACCTTATCAAACATGCAAATCAAAACATCAATGGAATATAATCTCACACCAACAATATCAGCAACGATACAAAAAGTAGAAGACAATAAATGCTGGCAAGGATGTGGAGAGACTGGGACGTTCCTGCATTGCTGGTGGGATTGCAAAATGGTCCAACCTCTCTGGCAAACAACATAGCGCTTTCTCAGAAGGTTGGAAATAGAAATACCTTATGATCCAACAATCCCTCTACTTGGTATTAACCCACAAGAAAAACAAGCCACAACACGAGTAGATATATGCACACCAATGTTCATAGCAGCACTATTTACAATAGCAAAAAGATGGAGACAACCAAAGTGCCCATCAACTGAAGAATGGATAAACAAACTGTGGTACATACACACAATGGAATATTATGCTACCTTGAAGAATAACAATGAAGCTGCAAGCCTCCACACAACGCCGATGAACCTTGAGGACATTATGTTGAGTGAAATTAGTCAGTCACAAAAGGAGAAATACTGAATAGGACCAATATTGTAAAAGACTAAGAAAAAGAGCCCATACTAAAGGGGCTGGGAATTCTTTGCTGGTTACCTGGATGTGGATGGGTAGGGTGAAGGGAGAGAGGGGAAGGTGGAGCACAGGGTAGGGAATAGACACAGGATAATTTGGATGCTAGGGAGGGGGGCAATACACAAGAAGGGGAGGGGAATAGAAGAACAAGTCATATGATAGAACAGTTAGGCAGGTTTGCATGGGCTAAGTGGGTCAGAGGTAAATAATGATGTATGTACAACCTTGGAACAACAAGGCTCCCAGATACAGGGATTAAGGCATGGTTTGAATGGGTAAAACAGGTGAAATAATGTTAAGATGCTTGGCTGTCTTTTGAATCTTGTTTTCCCTTACCTACTTTGTAAAATAGACTCTTAAGGGGCAGAGAAAAGAGTAGCCAGAAACATCACCATACAAAGCTAGTAAGTCTGTCTTCAGCCTATAACTGATTATAATACCTAAAATGTGGCTAAAACTTGCCCAGTGAAGGAGGCTTCCTGCAGAGACTTTGCATTGCATAAGACCATAGGTGGAATCCTGATCATCATCCAGAACCTTTTGAGGTGGGAAATTTCCACTGAAAGGACAAGCAGACCAGAATGGCTAGAAGAAATGGAAGATACTTCTTGAAAGAAAGGCCAGCAGGAAAAATCAAAAACAATAATGGCAACCTGAATGACTATTATAAGAACAAGCAAGTCGTTCACCTGGGAGCCATCAAGGCAAGTGGTCAGGTCCCCTCAGAGCAAACCCCCTTCCAAGACTAAGAGTCAAGGGGAATACAGGAGTAGGTATGTGGTTTTGCTGCTGAGCACATTGATCACTGATAAGGGAAAGTAGGGGGGAAATAGTAATGAAGTTTTGATCTACATCCAACCATGTTCAATAGACTCCCGTCAACCTGGGTTGAGACATGGTTGGCCAGCAGTATGGTGAGACCTGGGAACTTCTGGACCCAGTGACATGGACATGGCCACAGAGAACTAGAGTGGCGAGTGAAGGGTCCGGCTGATATGAAGTGAGGGGAGATGCACAAAAACTCCCAAACTTGCAGATAGTACACATTTTACCTGGATTCAAAGGCTGGATGACTAGATCTCTACTAAAGGAAAAAAGAGAAAGCAAGAATAATCCACTACAATGTCATGAACTTGATCTTTGCGAATGTAGTAGCTCGAAAGAGGAAATGAATCTTTACAGCGAAAATCATTCCCACCTCCTCAATACACAGGGTTGACAGGGATTGGTAACTTAGACATTGGCTACCCCAAATTTGTGTGTGTGGGGGGGGGGCGGGGTTTGCTACAAAGGCACAAAGGGACTGGCTTACAAGCTTTCAAGAGGGAGCCTAGTTCCAGAGGGCATGGAGGAAGGTAGAAAAAAAAAAAAAAAAAAAAGGGTCAATGTTCAGTCAGTTGAAGAGATAGCATATGATCAAGAACTAATGGTACTAAAGGAAGAAGTTCAAACTGGACTTAAGGCACTGGTGAAAAAAAAAAAAATCCAGAAATTGATGGAATACAAATTGATATCTTTCAACACACTGTTGAAGTACTGGAGGCTCTCACTCATCTATACTAAAAACTTTGGAAGACAGTTCCCTGACTAACATTGGATGAGATCCATATTTGTGCCCTTACAAAAGAGATGGGACCCAATGGGGAAATCAGTGAGCAATATTATTGTTATCATAAGCAAGTCCAATTCTGCTGGCTTTTAAAATTATTTCAACAATACATGAACAGGGAAGCTACCAGAAACTCAAGCTAGATTCAGAGGAAGACATGGAATTAAGTATATTACTGCTGGCATCAGAACTAAGGATATATTGGTGATATCAGATGGATCTTGGCCCAAACCAGAAAACAGCAGAAAAATGTATATTTGTGCTACTTACATGACCAACTATGGATAATAATGCAACAAATTGGTATTCTAGAGTACTTAACTGTGCTCATGAGTAGCTAGTACATAGACCAAGAGTCAGTAACTAGAACAGAACAAGACAGAATACTGATTAGTTCAAAATTGGAAAAGGTGTGCACCAGGTTTGTATCTTTTCACCATACTTATTCACCGTACTTATGCTGAGAAAATAATCTGAGAGTATGTATTATATGAAGAATGTGGCATCAGGATTAAAGGAAAACTCATATGCAGATGATACAACCTTGCTTGCTGGGCAGGAAGACATTGAAATACTTACTGATGGAAATCAAAAGCTATAGCCTACGGTATGAATGGTAATTAAATGTAAATACAAAAGTCTTTACAACTGAACCAATAAATAACACCCTGATAAAAGGAGAAAAAATTCAAACTGTCAAAGACTTCATTGTGTTTGTCTCTGCAGTCAACTTTCATGAAAACAGCAGTCTAGAAATCAAAGGACATATTACATTAGGCTAATCTACTGCACATGACCTGAGGACTAAGGCGTGTCTGACCTAAGCCATTGTATTTTCCATTGCCTCATATGCATGGAAATTTACACAATGAATTAGGAATACTGTAGAAGAATCAATGCATTTGAATTATGATGTTGGAGAATAATATTGAATATAACATGGACTGCCAGAATAGCAAACAAATCTGTTTTGGAAGAAGTGTAGTCAGAATTCCCATTGGAAGCAAGAATGGCGAGACTTTGATTCTCATGCTTCAGACATATTATCAGGAGGGATCAGTCCCTGGAGAATTACATCATGCTTAGAAAAATGGAGAGTCAGCAAAAAAGGAGACCCCCAGCAAGACTTTTTGACACAATGAGTCCAAACATCATAACAATAGTGAAGATGGAGTAGTGTGGAATCGTGTCTTGTTCAGTTGTGTATAGGGTTTCTAAGACTAAGAGCAGTCTTGATGGCACCTAGTCACAACAGCCTACTTGAATTAGGCCAAGATTGTCAATTAGGATAAAATAGTTAAATTCTAAACGAGAAGCTGGATTCTATAAAGAAAAGCATGGCGTCAGGATTGGAGGAAGACTCGTTAACAACCTGCAATATGCAGATGATACAACCTTGCTTGCTGAAAGTGAAGAGGACTTGAAACATTTACTGATGAAGATCAAGGAACACAGCCTTCGGTGTGGATTGCATCTCAATGTCAAGAAAACAAAAATCCTCACCACTGGACCAATAAACAACATTCTTATCAAGGGAGAAAAGACTGAAGTTGTCAAGAACTTCATTCTTCTTGGATCAACTATCAACATTCGCGGAAGCAGCAGTCAAGAGATCAGACAACGTATTGCATTGGGCAAATCTGCTGCACAGGAACTTTTTAAAGTGTTGAAGAGCAAAGATGTCAGCTTGAGGACTAAGGTGCGCCTGACCCAAGCCATGGTATTTTCAATAACCTCATATGGATGCGAAAACTGGATGGTGAATAAGGAAGATCATAGAAGAATTGATGCTTTTGATTTGTGGTGTTGGAGGAGAATACTAAAAGTGCCATGGACTGCCAAAAGAACCAATAGATCTATTTTGGAAGAAGTGCAGCCAGAGTGCTCCTTAGAGGCCAGGATGGCTAAGCTTCGTCTCTCATACTTTGGACATATTGTCAGGTGGAAACAGTCGCTGGAGAAGAATGTCATGCTGGGTAAGATGGAAGGTCAGAGAAAAAGAGGAAGACCCCCAATGAGATGGATCGGCCAGGTGGCATCATTGATGGCATTGAGTGTGGCGGTGGTAGTGAGGTTGGCCCAGGATCAGACATTGTTTTGTTCTGCTGTGTACGGGGTCGCTATGAGTTGGTACCAACTCGATGGCACCTGACAACAACAACAACAACAACAACAACAACAACAACAATATACTGGCTAAAATAATTATATTTTCATTTTAAAGATGCAAATAAATTAACAATAAAATGATGGTTCAACAAAGTACAGCAATTGGCTGTCTTATATGCATAGAAATTTTTGTCTCAAAGCTCTGGAACCTAATGTCCCAATTCGCTATTTCAGCAGGTTTATATTGTCTTTGAAGGTTCTAGGGGGAAATAGTTTCTTGTCACAATCCCAGGTGTTTTTTAGTTTCCAGCTGCCAAGAAACTAGCTCTATCCTTGCCTCTGTCTTTACATGGTCCTTTGTGTGTTTCTCTTTTTCTTCTCTTTTAAAAGGACATCACTAATAATGGATTAAAACCTACTTTAGTTCAGTATGGCTTCATATTAATTTGAAAATGACATGTTCACTGTTTCCAAACAAAGTCACATTCATAAGTAGTGAGCCAAACCCTTCTGGGGGACAGAATTCCATCTGCAGGAGATGGAAAAAGTATTTCTATGATTTGTCATTGTTAAGAGCCATCTAGTTGATGCCAACCCATAGCGACCCTGTATAGGGTTTCCAAGGAGCAGCTGGTGAGCTTAAACCACCAACCCTGCAGTTCAAACGACTTTGCAGTCTTACGCATTAGCCCAGAGTGCCACACCAGGACACCGTGATAGCATTAGTCAAAAGCAAGCTACATGTTTATTTCCCATCTTCCACATACAGTTATTTATTCAGTTATTTATTTATATAACATGGACTTATTGATATTTACTTTATTCTATGATATATTCTCATGATTTAGTTGTGTAAATTGTTCCATCTGTGTCCATTGGGAGCTACTTCAATAATGTCTATGAACTTTTGAAATATTTCCATCATGGTTCTGGTATTCTGATATTAAAAATCTATTAGCTAATTTAATAATAAGCGAAATCCAATTATTACAAAAAGATTTGAATTTAGGAGAAAAATGATCTTGACATTTTAAAATAAAGCTTTTAAAAGCATTTTTACAAAACTGTTGCCTCTTTTAGACAAAGCTCATCTTTATTGCAAACTGGTATCTGTCTCGTCTATTTTATATGACAGCCTTCTAGAAGTTACCTTGCTAGTCTTGAGACACAATGGAGCCTAAATAAGAGCTCGAGTATAAAGTTGAATTTTAAATACATAGGAAGAATAAATCTATTTAACAAACAAATGTTAAAACTTAGTCTTTTCCATAGTTTCTTCAGATACCCATTGAAATTGAACATCTGCAATTTGTTTCAGCAAGAAAATATTTCATTGCTTTTCTCATGTATGATTGTGCTTGAGAGAGTTTTGATATTGCTTATGAACAATTTTGGTGTCATTTAATTTTTATTATGGAAGCTTAATCAAATGCAATAAAAATCCCTGAATGGAGATGTCTTTACTTTTTCTTTTATTAAAAGTAAAAATCTGCCAAGAGTCTAGGTGAGAACTATGGGATTCTATATCCAATAATAAATCTTTCTTTTAATTATTATTATTTAAAAAAATATTCTTTTGATAAACTCAATGCCTGAAGCAAATTGCAAGATCATTTATTATAGCCATGGTACCTTTTAATTTCTTAACACCCACACATAAATCTAAATACCTTTCTTTTTGATTACAGTTTTTAACCACCCTCTTGGAAAAGGAAATGGATTTAATACCTACATTGTGAATTTAGCAAAAAAATATATTTGAATATATTATGTAAAAGTCCAAACTTTTTATTTAATAAAATTTTAATCTCTTTAAAAATTTGAATATTATACTTTAGATGACATTCTTCCTGTTTCCTTTTCTTCCTGTTTTCTTATGTAGGCTGAGGAAATTTCATAAAGAAATACTTTGTGAACATCAAAAGGAGATTTCTGGATAAAATGATTAATTCTGAAAGACACATTTTTTGTTTAATCATCGCCAATGCTAGAAAAACTATGTCTCCCCAAAATGTAAATATGGGGAGCAGAGTGGTTCCATATGATAAGCAGTGGACTATGAATCATGAGGTTCAGTGTTTTAAGCCTACCAGCCACTCCAAGAGAGAAAGATGAGGCTGTCTTAATAGAAACAATACATGTAAATATGGAGTCCTGGTATGGTGTTGGAGAATAAGGACTGGACTATTAACTACAAATCCATGGTTTAAATTCCCACCAGTCACTCCTTGGAAACCCTATACGGGGTGCTACAAGTTGGGGCCAACCTGAAAGCACATTACAACAGCCACAACAATTATAAATATAGAGTTATTGGCAATAAGCATTGAAAATGTTGGTTTACAAATCCCTGTAAGAATCAAAACAAGAGAGTTTTGTGTTTAACGCTTTTTCATGAGGCACATATTTAGCTTCTAGAGATGTTGTTGTTGGTTGCCTAAAAGTCAGTTCTGATTCATAGTGAACATGTATGGTATGGGGTTTTTGATAGCAGCTAAGGGATTTGAACTACTAAACTGGTGGTTAGCAAACTAGTACTTATGCTACAGCTCCACACAGGTCTCTTTCTAGAGACGTTGTTGTTGTTAAGTGCCATTGGGTTGGTTCCTACCTGTAATGACCCTGTATAGGGTTTCCTAGGCGTGACTTGTGAGCTTAAACTGCTGACCTTGTGGTTCAAACTGGCTTTGCAATCTAGCACATTAACCCACAGCACCACACCAGGACTCCTTTCTAGAGCTAGAGCAAAGTAAAAATGGTATTTCACATGGTAATCATACAAAAATACATTATTTTATAGAATTTGGATTCTAATAAATAAATATACTTTAAAAAAGCATTTCTCTTTCTACAGTTTATCTTTTGATAAAATCATCTATTAAGCATCATGTTGTAAATAGACTTCTATAGATAATTTTTTTAAAATATATTTTTTGCATTCAGGTTTGTTGAAACAGAAGGACATTTTGTCTTTATAGATTAAACTGAATTGTAGAAATTTTTGGTGTATTTCCATCAAGTTGTGACTTTAATATTTTACTGTGACTTATTGAAAACTACATTTTTTCATATGCAAATAATAATGCTTAATTTATTTCAAGTAAAGAAACAAATACTTTTGACTTCTTTCATGTAGAAGCAGAAAAATCCATACTTCACTATCCTCTCCACATATTACAAAAACCATTAATAACATAAACTTTAGTTTCATATAACAAGGATATAACCCTTCATTAGTTTTACCAATTACTTGTTACTGCATAACCAATTAGTCCAAAAGTTAAAATGACATACGTATCATCAGAAATCAGGCACAGCATGGCTGATTAGAATACTTCAGGCTTTCTCACAAGTTGGAATTAAGGTGTCTGCCAGGGACATAATTTTCTCAACTTTCATCAGGGGCAAGATGCTTCCACGTTCATTCAGGTGTCGTTGTTATAATTCACTTTTTTACAGGCTGTTTAATTGGAAGCTCAGTTTTATAGCAACAGAGGCTTTCCTTGTTCTTTTGCCATGTAGGCTTCTCTATACAAATGTTTCACAACATGGCAATTCACTTCATCAGAGTGGTTAAGTAAGAGGGCAAGAGAGAGGATTTAATCCAAATGTGTGTACTGGCAATGCAGGGCAAAGTTTTATTCGTTTACATGGAAACAAAGAATAAAGAAATAACTACAGAAATTGTAATATAATACTGCCATCTCAAAGCTAAATATTCATAAGATAGGAGGTTAATGAATTGTTCTAAAAGTGTACTTTCCAAATACAAATCTGTTACGTATTTTTAGAGAACTCTTCTGTTAGTATTATTTATAAAGTAACTATCAGCAATTTATTTGATACCAAACAGAATGCAATGTTCCTTTTAACAGAAGTAAAATAAATTTATATATTCAAATTAAAGGGATATTGCATACAAAATTATTTAAGCATTCATTAAATATGTAATGCTTGTTGTTTTTAGGTGCCATCAAGTACAGACTCATAGTGACCATATGCACAGTAGAACAAAGAACTGATCCTGCACCATCCTCTTTATTGTTGTGACATTTAAACCCATTGCTCCTGTCACTGTGTTAATCCATCTCTTTGGAGGGGTATTCCTTTTTTTCACTCACCGTCCACTTTACCAAGCATGATGTCCATCTCCAGGGAATGATCCTTCTAATATGTCCAAAGAAAAAAGATGAACTATCACCATTCTTACCTTTAAGGAGTGTTCTTTCAAGACAGATTGATTTTTTTTTCTAGTAGTTCATAGTACTTTGAATATTCTTCTCCAATACCATAATTCAGTAGTGGAGTGGTTATGAGTCGGGCTACTAATCTCATGGTCAGCAGTTTAAAACTACTAGTCATTCTTTGGGAGAAAGATGAGGCTTTCTGCTCCCATAGAAATTTATAGCCTCAGAAGCGCTATACAGGGTCACTATGAGCAGGAACCCACTTGCATATCACCACAACCATAACTCAAATGCATGGATTCTTCTATGGTCTTCCTTATTCATTGCCCAACATTAATATGCATATAAGGTGATTAAAAATACTATGGTTTAGGTCAACTCACCTTAGTCTTGGCTCTTTAACCCTTCTGAGGTCTTCTGCAGTAAATCTTTCTAATGCAATAAGTCTTTTGATTTCTTGACTGCTGCTTCCATGAATGTTGATTGTGTATCCCAGCATAATGAAGACTTTGATAACTTCAAGATTTTATCCATTTATCATTAAATACTTATAATTTGATGCTTATCATTTTCATTTTATTCTTAATATTTCATAATATTATATACTTTGCAAAAAGAAAGCTGTATGTTACATATATGAATTTATATCTAATAATTTCATCAGGTTATAATTTTGCAAATGATAAAAGGAAGCTGTCTTGCTGGTGTAACGGTTTAAGAGCTTAGCTGTTAACTAAAACGTTGGTGGTTTGAAACACCTTTTTTTTTTTTTTTTACTTTTTTACTCCTCTGTGCCAAGAAATTTGAATGACAATTACCTGGTCAACCAATTGGAAGAAATACATATTAGTGCCCATTACAAAGAAAGATGATTCAACAGAATGCAGTAATCATCTAATAATATCATTAATATCACATGCAAGTAAAATTTTGCTGAACAAAATTCAAAAATAGTTGCAACATTATATCAACAGCAAGTTTCCAGAAATTCAAACCAGATTCAAAAGAGGACGTGGACCAAAGGATATCATTGCTGATGTCAGATGGATCTTGACTGGAAGCAAAGTATACCACAATGATGTTTAACAGTGTGTATAAGAGCAAATTATGGGTAACATTGCAAAGAACGGGAATTCCAGGATACATACAACTCCAGAATTGTGCTCACGTGGAAGCTGAACATAGACCAATATGCACTCATTTGAACAGAACAAGGAGATACTACAGGGTTTTAAATCAGGAAAGGAAGGTCTGCATCAAAGTTTCATCCTCTTATCATATTTATTCAATCAATCTGATGAGTAAATAATCTGAGATGCAAGACTATCAGAAAAGGAAGGTGACATCAGGACTGATGGAAGGCTCATTAACCACCTAGGATATACTGATGTCAGCTTTGCTTGCTGAAAGCAAAGAGGACTTGAAGCACTTACTAATAAAGTTCAATAATATAGCCTTCAGTATAGTCTGCAACTCAATTTAAAAGAAACAAAAATCTATGCAACTGGACCAATAGGTACTATGATAAAAGGAGAAAATACTGAAGTTATCAAGGATTTCATTTTACTTGAATCCACAATACTCATGGAAGTAGCAGTGAAAAATTGAAGGAGGCATTGCATTGAACAAACCACCTGCAAAAATTCCTCCTTAATGTGTTAAAGTGCAAAGATGTTACTTTGTACCTGAGGCAAGCCATGGTATTTTCAATTGCCTTAGATGCCTTATTATATAAAACTAGATAATAAGGAACATAGGGGAAAACATGATGCATCCAGATTATTGTGTGTGCACGAATGTTGAACATACCATGGACTGCCAGAAGAATAAACAAATCTTTTTAGAGAGATTAGCCTGAATGCTCATTTGAAATTGGGGATGGAGAGACATCCTCTTATGTATTTTGAATGTTATCAAGAGAAAACAGTCCCTGGAAAAGAACATCATGTTTGGCCATTAAAAAAAGAGGATAACTCTCAATAAGATGAATTGTCACAGTTGCTTCAAAAAATGTGTTCAAACATAACAATTGTGAGGATGACTCAGGACCTGATAATTTTGTGTGCTATGGTTCATGGGGTCTCTGTGACACCTAACAACAACAACAGCAGTGGGACTAAGACAAATGTATTACTGAGAAAACTTGTCTGCCACCATTCCCTGATCACAGAGGTATGTTTGTTTGGAATAATTTTGTGCATGTTTGAGTTAAAAACACAATAGAAATACTATTTGACTTCCTTATATGTGGTTTAATAAGGAAAACATAACAATAAATCTTAAATTTGACAAAGTGACCTAAGAAAAAAACACACCAAACAAAATAATGTTATTAAATTTAAAAACGTTTGTGTTTCAAGCACCAAACCAACCAAACTCATTACAATTTACTCAATTTCAGCTCATAGTGACCCTATAGGCTAGAGTGGAAATGCTCTGTAGAGATTTTTTTTTAAAGTTTCTTTGTGGTTACTAAGTGTTGTCTAGTTGGTTCTAACTCATAACAACCCTATGAGATTTCTGAGACTTTATATCTGTGGGAGCAGAAAGCCTCTTCTTTCTCCTAGAGTCACTGAAGAATATGAATTGCTAACGTTGTGGTTTGCAGAGCAACACATAACCCCCAATACCACCACACCACCAGCACACCTTCTTTAATTTCATTTTTGTTAAGTCCCTTCGAGGCATTTGCTACTCATAGCGATCCTGTGTAGGGTTCCCAAGGAGCAACTGGTTTGTTTGAATGGTTGACAGTGCAGTTAACAGTCCAGTGCTTATGATACAGTGCCACACCTGGACACTTTAATCTCGTTGTTGTTGTTAAGTGCCTTCGAGTCATTTTGACTCATAGTGACTCTGTATAGGGTTTACAAAGAGTGGCTAGTGAATTTGAACCACCAACCTTGCAGTGCAAAAACCAGCCTTACAGTCCAGTGCATTATCACACAGCATCATACCAAGACTCGTTAATCTTGTTAGAGTCCTATATTTGTTTTCTTTTTAAGGCACTCTAATGGAGCTCTGGTAAAGTAGTGGTTACAAATCAGGCTGCTAACCTCAGGGTCAGCAGTTTGAAACTACCAGCTATTCCACAGGAGAAAGATGAGGCTTTCTGCTCTTGTAAAGATTTATAGCCTCGGAAACCCTGTACTGAGTCACAAAAGACTGCATGGCACATAACCACCACCAAGGAAAATTTAAAGGTACTTTAATCTCATTTGTTGTTGTTACTTCCTTTGAGTCCGTAATGACTGATAGAGACCATGCATAGGGTTTCAGAGAAGCAGCAGTTGAGTTTAAACTGCCGATCTTGGGATTTAAAGTCCAGTGCTGATCCTATAGAAACACACCAAGAGAGTAACTTAAAAAGAAGAAAAGGCAACGTATTTTTTCCCATGGGCAGGGGGGGGCAATTAATATCAAAATTTTAATAAAACTCAAGTGGCCCTCTTCCCAAATCACTGAAACTTTGCAAAAAATAACAAAGATGCTGCCTGTTTATGATGACAATATTTAGATGGAGAGCATTTTAAGGAAAGTTGGGAAGACTTTAAAGATGAGTCAAGAGTGAAGACTATCAACCTCGAAATATGAAGAAACGCTGGTAGAAGTCCAGAAACTGGTGGAAGACTCTAGAATCACCATTAGTGCAATGGCTACAGAAGTTGGGATCACACATGTTTCGGCATTTGCAGTTTTAAGGGACCATCTAGACCTCAGCAAACTTTCAGCAGATGGGTGCCAAATGCTTTGCAAAAAGGTCAGTTGTCTCATAGAGCTGATCTTTACATCAGTTTTTAAAGCAAGATCAATGCAATGAATACTTTTATGGAAAAAAATGTAAACAGGACAAAGTTTGGATATACCAGCATGATCCATACTGCAAGATCAAATCAAAACAGTACTTGCTGGGACACATAAATTCATGACAAAGAGGTCAGCTCAGAAGTTTATGGTGATTTTTTAAAGAAATTCCAAGGAAAAACTCTTGGTAGATGTTCTCACAGGACAATCATGGAGACTTATTGTGAATAAGTTTTAAGAAAATTGGGAGCTACATTAGTAAAACAAAAACAACACAGATCAGGAAAGTTGTACCAAATAATTTATCCCCATTATGACAATGCAACTGCTGATTCTTCCAGAATAGCAAGGGCTGTCATAAAGGAATTTCCTTGGGAAGCTTTACCCCATTCACCCTAGTCCTGATAGCACACCTTCAGACTTTTTATTCTTCACAAAACTCAAAGAGCCTTGAAAATGAACATTATTTGAGGATGCACAAACTGCTGTTGTGATGTTGTATATATGTAAGAGTGGAGTCCTGGTAAGGCACCGCAGGATCAGCACTGGACTGCTAACCACAAGGTGGTTCAAGCACACTAGACATTCCTTGGGAACCCTATACAGGATTACTATGAGTCAGAATGGACTCAATGGCATTTAACAACAATAACTACAATAAAAATATCAAAGAACACAGAATTCTTTATGGATGGATGAGGAAACTGGGAACACTACCTTTAAAAGTATCAATCGATACCTAGATAGCGGATGTATCAAGAAACAAGAATGTCACATTTTGGTACTTTTGTTTAATAAAACTTTCTCTCATATTAGTTCTTCCGACCAATTCTCACATTTAAGTCTATGATTCATTTTTATTTGATTTCTTTATATAGTGTGAGGCAGGGGTCCACTTTGGATTTTTCCATGTGGGTAGCCAGTAGCCCCAGTACCATTTATTTAAATAAGAACTATTTCTTAATTAGTTACATTAAAAAAAAATGTGTTAGTGTTCTTTTTCATTGTTTTCTAGTTGTTCCATTTTCAGTGCTCTAATTTCTTTGTGTTCTTTCACCATATTTATTCAATCTGTATGCTGAGCAAATAATACTAGAAGCCGAGTTCTATGAAGAAAAACATGGTGTCAGGATTGGAGGAAGACTCATTAACAATCTGCGATATGCAGATGATACAAC
>NW_006408577.1:8767122-8768748 GCF_000296735.1 Chrysochloris asiatica
CCAGAGTGCTCCTTGGAGGCCAAGATGGCTAAGCTTCGTCTCTCATACTTTGGACATATTGTCTGGAGGGAAGAGTCGCTGGAGAAGGATGTCATTCTGGGTACGGTGGAGGGTCAGAGAAAAAGAGGAAGACCCCCTAATGAGATGGATTGGCCAGGTGGCATCATTGATGGACTCAAGTGTGGCAGCGGTGGTGAGGTTGGCCCAGGATCAGACATCGTTTTGTTCTGCTGTGCATGGGGTCGCTATAAGTTGGTTCTGACTCGATGGCACCTGACAACAACAACAACAATTTTGCTGACTCTGTAACTTCTCATTTTTTATTCAGAGCAAGTATGGGTAACCATTTTTTCTGCCAAACAATTTATAATGTCATTTGCAGGCTACACAAAATTATCAACCAAAATTAGTCTGCTATATTTGGTCAAACATTTAATCAACTCACCTCAAATGTGATGGCCTGAACTACAGTTGCCTTGGCAGGCCTAGACCAAACAATTTAGCAGGCCTTTCATGGCCTATGGGCCTGACGTTCCTCACTTCTGCTTTAGAGCAGTTGTTGACTAGATAGTTTCATAATGGAGCATGTACTCATAGGTAATATCCTTTATTATCTGTGCCAATCTTTTATTTCACTAAAAGGGGATCTCAGAAGATAATTTTGGTTCAAGTTTAAGGAGTATATCATGACAATTGCATCAAGGAGTACTTTAGTCTCAACTGGTCCAGTAAGTCTGGACTTTTAAGAATTTGAGTTCTCTTCTGCAATTTTATCCCATTTCATTATGGTACATTTACTGTGGTCCTGATTAGAATGGTCAGTTGTGGTAGCTGAATACCATCTTATTCTTCTAGTCTCAACATAGGAGTGTAAAGCCTTTTGCTCTATAAATTGTTGCATGATTTAGCACTAGGCTACTTTCTTTATCTCAGCTCCTCCTGTCTTCAATTGAGTCACTATTCTTCTGCCATATT
Source organism: Chrysochloris asiatica (assembly GCF_000296735.1). Taxonomy (NCBI): domain Eukaryota; kingdom Metazoa; phylum Chordata; class Mammalia; order Afrosoricida; family Chrysochloridae; genus Chrysochloris; species Chrysochloris asiatica. The sequence continues at coordinate 8,768,098 of NW_006408577.1, forward strand.
GTCCTTTTCAATACTATACAAATTGCCAATATACATTTTCACTTCAAATTTTTAGCACTAAAATTTTTTTATCCCTACAAAACTCTTCTATTAGCCCTGAAGACTTGTTCATACCTTGAGATTTTGGACTCCATATTTCTCCTTTCATTATGATAATTAGAGACCAGTCATTGTATCTTAGGTGGCTGCTCACAAGCTTTTAAGAACACAGCCACCACTTACCTCGATAGAATATATAGCATAAACTTGGTGAACTATAGGATGACAATTGACTGAGGTTTCCCATGACATAAAGTCCAAAGCCTTCTAACACACACAAAAAAACAATATCTCGTGTTTGGTGATGTCTGAGAAGTATCTAAAACTATCTTCTATGAATATATAAATATATACACACAAAGACATTTGCATGTATACATACCAATAGCTACAAATAAATGTATTTATCTGTCAAGAACATCATACATGAAGAAAGCAAAAAAAATCATTGAGAAGTCAAGCAAGAAGGAAAAGGTCAAAATGGATGTAAGAAGAGACATTGAAACTTGTATCCAGCATGTTGTTGTTGTTGTTGTTGAGTGCCATCGAGTCGGGTCTGACCCATAGCGACCCTGTACAGGGTTTCCGAGGGTGTAAATCTTTACGGGAGTA
>NW_006408577.1:8770026-8771906 GCF_000296735.1 Chrysochloris asiatica
AACATTCTTATCAATGGAGAAAAGATTGAAGTTGTCAAGGACTTCATTCTTCTTGGATCAACTATCAACACTCATGGAAGCAGCAGTCGAGAAATCAAACAACGTATTGCATTCGTCCAATGTACTGCACAAGACCTTTTTGGGGTGTTGAAGAGCAAAGATGTCAGAATGAGGACTAAGGTGTGCCTGACCTCAGCCATGGTATTTTCAATAACCTCATATGCATGCATAAGCTGGACAGTGAATAAGGAACACCATGGAGGAATTGATGCCTTTGAGTTATGGTGTTGGAGGAGAATACTAAAAGTGCCATGGGCTGCCAAAAGAACCAATGGATCTGTTTTGGAAGAAGTGCAGCCAGAGTGTTCCTTAGAGGCCAAGATGGCCATACTTTGTCTCTCATACTTTGGACATATTGTCAGGAGGGACCAGTGGCTTGAGAAGGATGTCATGTTTGGTAAGGTGGAGGGTCAGAGAAAAAGATGAAGACCCCCAAAGAGATGGATTAGTCAAGTGGCATCATCGATGGACTCAAGCATGACAACAGTAGTAAGGTTGGCCTAGGATTGGGCAGTGTTTCGTTGTGCTGTGCATAAGGTCACTATGGGATGGTACCAACTCGATGACACCTAACAACAGCAACAAACATACACAGGAATCCTGGTGTTGCACCATGGGTTAATGCACCAGACTGCAAAGCCATTTGAACTGCAAGAATCGCAGTTCAAGCTCACCAGCCGTCCCTTGGAAACCCTATACAGGGTTGCTATGGGTCAGAAGTGACTCGATGGCATTTAACAACAATAATGACACAAATACACATATATGTAGAAACACCTACCGAAGTAACTGTACTTTTATTTTCAGTTATATTTGGAACTGTTGCCAAAATATATTTGTATGTGGCATTGTAAGATAATCACTGGACTACTAACCACAAGTTCACCAGCCATTCCTGCCAAACCCTATAAAGGGTCTCAATGAGTTGGAAGGAAATCTACATCACTTAACAACAACAACAACAAAGAACACTTAGCCTCTGGTCCCCAACACATTTCTGGCAACCAGCAATGAAGATTGGTCTGTCTCCATATATACATTCTTTCTTATCTTATAGAAGTGGGATCATACAATGTTTGTTTTTATGCGATTGAATTATTTTACTCAGCAATATGTCCTCCAGATACAGAGTCACTATTCTTCTGTCATAGCGACCTTTTCTCTACTATTCAAATAGCCAATATGCATTTTCATCACAAGCTATATTATGCTTCACTATTTCGTTATATTATTCTTAGCACTGACAATTCCTTATCCCTAAAGTGCTCTTCTCCACTATATGCTTAGTTCACTCCCTTACATTTAATTTAAGTCTCTGCTAAACTGCCTAATCGATTATGTGGATCATGACAAGCTATGGACAACATTGCGAAGTATGAGTATTCCAGAACACTTAATTGTGCTCATGAAGAACCTGCACATAGACCAAGAAGCATTTGTTCAAACAGAACATGGGAACACTGACTAGTTCAAAAATAAGAAAGCTGTGTGACAGGGTTGTATTCTTTCATCATACTTATTTAACTTGTATGCTGAGCAAATAATCCGAGAAGAAAGCATGGCATCAGGATTGGAGGAAGACTCATTAACAATCTGCGATATGCAGATGACACAACCTTGCTTGCTGAAAGTGAAGAGGACTTAAAATATTGATGAAGATCAAAGATCTTAGCCTTTGGTAGGGATTGCATGTCAATGTAAAGAAAACAAAAATACTCACTACTGGACCAATAAACAACATTCTTATCAATGGAGAAAAGACTGAAGTTGTCAAAGACTTCATTTTTCTTGGATCAACCATCAACACTCATGGAAGCAGC
>NW_006408577.1:8772697-8778114 GCF_000296735.1 Chrysochloris asiatica
GCTGATGAACTTGAATCACCAATCTGAGGTTCAAACCATCTTTGCAGTTCTGTGCATTAACCCACAGTGCCACACCAGGACTGGCATTGACCATAATGAATTTGTAAATCATATGGTTTACTGTGAGGGACATGAAAATTGATGAGGAATGGTGCTTTGTTCATTGCTAAAATCAACATTACAAAATCTACCATGAAGTACAATCCTTTCTGTGATAGAATAATATCCATATTCCTATCAGAAATACCAGTTAATACCACTATTTATGCACATATCACTAAAGTCAAAGATGAAGAACTTGAATTATATGACATTCTTTAGCCTGAAATTCATCAGGCATGCAATAAAAACATTTTGATATTTATTGGTGATTGGATGGCAAAATGTGCAAACAAAAAGGGAAGATCAGTAGTTGGAGAATATTGCCTTGGTGATACAACTGATGCTGGATATAGCATGATAGAATTTTGCAATTATCAACAATTTATTCATTACAAATACATTTTAAAATAAAATAAATGATGATTATACATGTGGTCCTCACCCATGGAACACACAGGAATAGGATTGAATATATCTGTGGGAAAGGACAATGAAGAAGCTCAATATCATCAGTCAAAACAAGGTCAGAGGCAGACTATAATACAAACAATTGCTCATATGTAAGTTCAGTCTGACGTGAAGAAAATGAAAACAAGTCCATCCATAAGAGTCAAAACACAGCCTTGAGTGTATCACACCTGAATTTAGAGATGATGTCAAGAATAGATCTGACACATTAAACATCAATAACTGAAGACTAGATGAATTGTGGGATGGCGTCAAGAACATCATAAATGAAACAAAGGTAATCAGAAAAACAGGAAAAGAATAAAAGGACCAAAATGAACACCAAAAGTTTCTCAGAAACTTGTTCATTAATGCAGAGTAGCTAACATGAATGGAAGACATGGTGTAGTAAAGGGCTCAGAAGAAAACTTCAAAGGGTACTTCAAGAAAATAAGTATTATGAAGAAATATGCAAAGATCTAGAGTTAGTAAATCAAACATGTAGAACACACTTAACATTTCTTAACCTGAAAAACTTGAATAAAAGATTGAAGAATTGAACTGCAATACTGAAGTATCTGTAGACAAAGAATTGGATGACACAGAAAGCATCAATAGAAGATGGAAGTAACAAACAGAGTCAATGCATCCAAAAAAAAAAAAAAATGGTCCTCAGGGTTGTGGCCTGCTTCTAATATAATGGACCCTCAGGAATAGCTTCCTCACTTTCTACTAGGTCTGCATCTTGCATCTGGGTCAACCTCCAACCTGTAGTTCTTTGGAATTAAATCAATGGCCTGCTCTATTTTCTGTCTGCCTTCCTGCCTGCTGGACCTGCCTGCCAATTTTGGTTCATCTGATGCAGACTTGGGACTTTCCCACTTTTACAACCTTGAGCCATTTCCTTGACATAATCCACCATTTTCATACATACATATAATAATTTCACTGGTTTTACTTCTCTGGAGAACCTAGTGTAAAAATTTGGCTGTCAAGTATTTGTGCAAATAATTACTTGATGATCTATGTTAAGAGAATCCAGTACTTTTGCACAAATGATTCAAATTAGCTTTGGCTTAAATATTTTAAAAATATATATTTGTAAATCTTAAGTAATCTTTGGTTGTTGTTGTCAGGTGCCATTGAGTAGCTACTGACTCACAACAACTCACAGCGCAACAGAATGAAACACTGCCTGGTCCTGTGCCTGCCTCACAAGCATTGCTAGCTTCTTTTACTCCAACCCTCCAATTATCAAGTATGATATCCTTCTTTAAGGACTGGTTCCTCCTGACTACATACCTAAAGTGTGAGAGATGAAGACTGCCCATCCTGGCTTCTAAGGAGCATTCTAGCTGTACATTTGCCAACACAGATTACTTAGTCCTTATGGCAGTCGATGGTACTTTTGGTACTTATGGTACTTTTAATCTTCTCCTTCAACACCAAAACTCAAATGTATCTATTCTTCTGTGGTCTTCCTTATTCACTCTCCAAATTTCACATGCATATGGGCTTATTGAAAACACCATGGCTTGCATCAGACACACCTTAGTACTCAAATTGATATCTTTGCTCTTGAACACTTTGAAGAGGTCTTGTGCAGTAGATTTGCCTAATGTAATATGTCATTTGGTTTCTTGACTGCTGCATCCATGAGTGTTGGTGGTTGATACAAGCAAAATGAAGTCTTTGACAACTTCAATCTTCTCTGTTTACATAGATGCTGCTTATTGGCCAAGTGGTGAGGATTTGTGTTTTCTTTACGTAGAGGTGCAAACTATTGAGATGCCTGTGGCCTTTGATCTTCATTAGCAAGTGTTTTAAATCCTCTTTGTTTTCAGCAAACCAGATTGAATCTTCTGTATGCTGCAGGTTGTTAATGACTCTTCCTCTAATCCTGATGCCACATTTTTTTTTTCATATAATCCAGTTTCTCAGGTTATTTGCTCAGCATACAAATTGAATAAATATAGTGAAAGACTATAACCCTGGCACACACCTTTCCTAATTTTAAACCATTCAGTGTTCTTGTGTCTTGTTTGAACAAGAGCCCCTTGGTGTATGTACAGGTTCCTCAAGAGCACAATTAAGTGTTCCACAATATTCATTCTCTGCAATGTTGTCCATAGATTTTCATGATCTATACAACTGAAAGCTTTTGTGTAGTCAATAAAGCACAGGTAAACATCTTTCTGGTATTCTTTAATTTTAGCCAGGATCCGTCTGATGTCAGCAATGATATCCCTCATTCTACATCCTCGTCTGAATCCAGCTTAGATCTCTGGTAGTTCTCTGTCAATGTACAATTATAGCTATTTTTATAATATCTTTAGCAAAATTTTACTTGCATGATATTAATATTGTCAGATTATTTCTGCATTCTGTTGGATCACCTATCTTTGAAATGGGCAAAATTATGAACCTTTTCTAGTCAGTTATCCAGGTATCTGTCTTTCAAATTTCTTGGCATAGATGAATGAGTGCCTCCAGTGCTTAACCAGTGTATTGAAAGCTTTCAATTTGTATTCTATCATTTCCTAGCACCTTGTTTTTTGCCAATGCCTCAGTGCACCTTGGACTTCTTCCTTCAGTATCATTGGCTCGGTTTAACTCATAGGAATCCTGCGTAGTGTTTCCTAAGAGTGGCTGGTGAGTTCGAACCACTGACCTTATAGTTTAAACTGTCCTTGTAGCCCAGCACTTATCCTTCAGCACCATATATGTATTCATTCATGTTGTTGTAGTATTCCATCCAGTTGGTTCCAACTCATAGGAAACCTGTATAGTGTTTCCAAAGAACTGGTGGTGAGTTTAGATTGAAGACCTTGTAATTACCTGTCCAGCATTTATCCTACAGTGCTACACCTTAGCTTATATATGAACATATCTGATTTGAATTTACAGATTATCTCAAGAATAGATTTAATTCATTAGACACTAATGATCAAAGACTTGAACACTTGTGTGAAATGACATTAAGAACATCATAATGGAAGAAAGCAAAAAGTCATTAAAAACGCAGAAATATAAAAGACCAAAATGGATGTCAGAGAAACTCTGAAATTTGCTCACCAACATAGACATGATAAAGAAAATAGAAGAAATATGGAAGCAACAGAGCTGAACAACAACAAAACATGCCAAAGGGCTGCTCAAGAAGACAGAGTCATGTATTATAATGATATGTGCAAACACCTGGAGTTAGAAAACCAAAAGGAAAAAGCATGCTCGACATTTCTCATGTTGAAAGAACTGAAGAAAAACTTCAATCCTCAACTTACAATATTGAAGAACTCTAAGGGCAAAATGTTGAATGAGGCAGAAAGCATCAAAAGAAGAGGGAAGGTATACACAGTCAGTGCAGCAAAAAGAAATGGTCAATGTTTAACCATTTCAAGAAGCAGCATATAGTCAAGAATCAATGATACTGAAAGAAGCAGTCAAAATTGCTCTTAAGGCATTGACAAGAAACAAGATTCCAGGAAACAATGGAATACAAATTGAAATATTTCAATAAACTGAGGCAGCACTGAAGGTGCTCACTCAGCTATGCCAAGAAATTTGGAAGACACCTACCTGATCAATTGATTGGAAGACATATATATTTCGGCCCATTCCAAATAAAGATGATCTACCAGAAGGTAGAAATCATGGGACAAATTCATTAATACCACATGCAAACCATTTTTTGCTAAACTTTAAAAAACAGAAAGAAAAGGCCAAAAATTAAAGCCAGATTTAGAAGTCGTGGAATGACATCATTCCATGACTCAATTGAAAGCAGAGAAACCAGAAAGATATTTGCTTGTGCTTTATTGATTTTGAAAAGGTGTTCGACTGTGTGGATCATGATAAATTATGAATAACACTGCAAAAATGGTTATTCCAGAACACTTGAGTTGTCCTTATAAGGAAACTGTACATAGACCAAGAGGCAATCATTCAATAGGATGTGGGGATGCTAAATGGTTTAAAATTAGGAAAAGTAGTGCCAGGGTTGTGTCCTTTTAATATTCAATCTATATGCTGAGAAAATAATCTGAGGAGCCAGATTGTATGACGAATGTGGCATTAGGATTGGAGGAAGACTCATAAACAACGTGCAATATGCAGATGATAAAACTTTGCTTGTTTTAAGCAAAAAGTAATACTTCCTGACAAAAACCGAAGACCACAGTATTAAGTATGGATTGTACCTTAAAGTAAAAAACACAAAAATGCTCACAATAAGACCAGTAAATAATTTCACAATCAATGGATTAAAGATTGAAGTTTTCAAAGACTTCATAAAGCTTAGATCCAAATTAACATTCATGGAAGTAGCAGTCAAGAAATCAAATGACATATTTAGTAGGCAATTCTACTACACAAGACCTCTTTAGAGTGTTCAAGAGCAAGGATATCAGTCTGAGGACTAAAGTGTTTCTGATCCAAGTCATGGTATTTTCAATCACCTTACATGAATGGAAATTTTCACAATGAATTAGGAAGTCTGTAGAATAATTGATGCATTTGGATTACAGTTTTATAAAAAGAATATTAAAAGTACCATGGACTTAACAGAACAAACAAATCTGTGCTGGGAGAAGTACAAACCCAATGTGCCTTAGAAGCTAAGATGGCATGACTTCGCCTCTCATACTTTGAGCATGTTATCAGGAGAGACTAGTCCTTGAATTAGTATATCATTCTTGGTAAAGTAGAAGGTCAACTTAAAAGAGGAAGACACTCAGATCGATTGACATAGTGGTAGCACAATGAGCTCAAGTATAGAAAACTTTGTAAGAATGGTGCAGACAGGGCAGTGTTTTGTTGTGCTGTGTATACGGACTTCTGAGTCAGAGCTGACTCAATGACTTTAACAA
>NW_006408577.1:8778534-8790086 GCF_000296735.1 Chrysochloris asiatica
TTGGCTTGAACCACAAGGTTGGTGATTCAAGTTCACCAACCACTCCTTGGAAACCCTACACAGGGTCACTATTAGCTGTAACCAACATGATGGCATTTAACAACACACACACACACATATATAAAACTGTAGTTATATACACAGAGAGTTCTATTGTGGCACTGTAGGATAAGAACTGAACTACTAACCGAAAATTAAATGAAACCCACTAGCCAGAGCTGCTGTGATTCAGAATCGACTTGACAGCACTTAACAAAAGCTAGAAATATAGATAATACTAAATACATGTAACATGCAATACAGATTGTTGTCTACATATGCTGCCACTGTGACAGGTTAAACTGACCCTTACCATGAAATTAGTTCCAATTTTTGAATTCTGTTACTCTAGCAATCCTTATTGATCTAACATTGGGCATATTTTATATTTAAGACCATACTACTATCCTAAGTCACTGATCTGTGATGTGATGTTGCTATTCTGACTCAGAGAAATACTGTATAAAGTTTCCAAGGGCAGCAATAAATTTCAACCTTGAGTTAGCTGTTCAGTATTTATCCTACAGCACCATCAGGTATGATGTTGCTGTTAAGTACCGTGGAGTAGGTTTCAACTCATAGTGACCCTGCACAGGTTTGCTGAGGCTGTAACTCTTTATGGGAGCAGAATGCCTCATCTTTTCCCCAGGGAACCGCTGGTAGTTTTGAACTGCTGACCTTGAGGTTGGCAGCCTGACTTGTAACCACTACGCTACCAGAGCTCCTTCAGGTATGATGTTGTTGTTGTTGTTAAGTGCCATCGAGTCTATTCCAACCCATAGCGACCCTGTACAGGGTTTCTGAGGCTGTAAATCTTTACGGGAGCAGACAGCCTCATCTTTCTCCCGTGGAACAGCTGGTAGTTTCGAACTACTGACATTGCGGTTCGCAGCCCGATTCGTAACCACTACGCTACCAGAGCTCCTTGACATTCAGGTATGATAGCCTACTAATAATGCAAAATTTATATAAACACAGCCTCAAGTGCCATCTGATTACTGAAGACTCCACCATCTAGAGGGTTACAGCCTAGTGAAAATGAATGTAATTATGTGGATACATAATATGATAATTTAACTTTTGGTCAAAGAAGACAAATGTAGAACAGCTGGATTTTCTGTTTAAAATTCCCATCAGTCAATTATAGTACAATGATCTGAAAACATATGGCAAGGCAGTCAGGCAGAATTCTCCAGCACTGAGTATTAACATGCAAAATGTTATTAATGTAGTCTTCCCATAAAATAAATCCCTGTATATCATTTTTCAATGTGCTATTGAAAAATAAAATCTGCTTACATTTTAATAAAATTATACTAATTCTATATTGACTCATATGACATTATATTCTTAATCCATTGTCTATCCTCAGTGGCCATATTCCCTGGAGAGGAGAAAAGTAGAGTCTTCAGTGCAAATTTTTTGGCTAGACAGAAATTTATTTTCACATCACTACTCAACAGAACTTAGCAACAACAACAACTGAACATCTGCTCACAGTATTGTTTTGTTCTCAAAAATTCATCTTGTTAGTAGACAGAGAAAAGTTCTATTGTTTGTATCTACCATAGTTAAGCAAAAACGTATGGCAGTACATTTTCTAGGCATAAGAAGAAAGAATTTATATCACTAAAAGTGGAAAATATATGTTGTTGTTATTGTGTTATCTAGTAGGTTACAACTCAAAGTGACTCTGTGTATCACAACACAGAAGACTGCCTAGTCCTGTGCCTTCCTCACAATCATTGTTATCTTTGAGCCATTCTTGCAGCCATTGTGCTAATCCATCCCACTGAGCATCTTCTTTTTTTGATAACCTTCTACTCTACCAGTAAGTCCTGGAGTGGCACTGTAGAATAAGCATTGGATTGTAAATTGCAAAGTCAGCAGTTCAAACCATTCCTAATCATTCTTCAGAAACCCTATATAGAGTTGCTATGAGCTGGAACCAACGTAACAACAACAACAAAAACTTCTATAAAGAATGATGTCTTTTTCCAGGGACTGGTCCCACCCGATAAATACATCAGATAGAATCTTGCCATCTTTTCTGTTAGAAAGTATTTTGGCTGTACTTCTTCTATATATACAGAATTATATACATACCATTTTATATATACAAAAAAATAAAAGAAGATGGCAAATATGAATATTTATTTTAAAATGGCAAATATATATATATATATATAACCAAAGAAAAACACATGCATTTGAATATCAAATATACTGTGGACTACCATAAGAATGAACAAACTTATCTTGTAAGAAGTACAATATATATGTAAAAAGAACAATCAGATAGATAGATAGATAGATAGATAGATAGATAGATAGATAGTCTTGAAGTCATGGTATAGCTTTGTAGCTATACCACTGGACCACAAAATTTGGTGATTCAAACTTACCAGACACTCTTTGGAAACCCTATACAGGGTTGTTATGAGACAGAACAGACTCTATGACACTTAACAACAACAACAACAACATATATTGTCCAGGTGTGATGCTATAAGTTAAGTATTGAACTGATAGCTCACGTTTCGCTCTTCAAACCCACCAGTCACCCACCCTTTGGGAACCCTATAGTGAGTCACTATGAGTAAAAATTACTTGATGGTACTTACCCTAGGAAACCCTATACAGGGTCCCTATGAATAGAAAATGACTCAATGCTATTTAACAACAACAACATAGATATGTGGAAATATATGCCTCCTACAATCGATTCCAACTCATAGCAGCCTTTTGTAGGGTTTCTGAGGCTGCAAATGTTTATGAAAGTAGACAGTCTCATCTTTCTTCTGTGGAACAACTGGTGGATTTGAGCAGCTAACCTTGTAGTTAGCAGTCTACTACTTACCTACAGTACCACCAGAGCTCCTTATTTATATAGAGAAATAGACTTATTTTATCAAATGCTCATACCATATTACAGATGCTTATCAAATTACATTTCTTTATACAGAAGGACAAATGATTCTTTTAATGCTTACAGATGTCAATGTTAACATGATGCATATTGCATTAATTAAAGGCCATTATACTTTAAAAAAAAAAAAAAAGATATTCTGTGATATATATTATAATGAAACCTAAGAAAACAGTGCTATATTGATTCCATCACTAGTCACTTAAGTTCAATATAAGAACACAGAGATGAATACCTTTAAGGAAGTATTGGTGGTCAAACATTTTCCTTATAGACCATTCTAAATATACCCTTCAACATTTCAGTATCATAAGTAAAAAAAAAAAATCAGAAAAGCAATTTTTAAAAATTATCTTAAGACATACATGTAGAAATATTTGCATTGGTACATGTTTATATATATATATATATAAAACAACAGTCTTTTATTTTTCTTTTTAAATTTAACTACTAGTCTTCTGTTGCCAACTTTTTTTCTGGGTCCTTTTCTGTACAAATAAAAACCTTGCATATAGACAAGAAGTAAGATTGGGCTAGTAAACTCTGGGGATTTGATGAATGAAATATTGGTGAATTTCCTAGATTTTTGTATTGCCACCCATGTATCTTGGTCAGGGCACTACAGAAGACTTCAGTCTAGAAATGCCATAAGATCAGAAAAAGGGTAAATAATTAAAGGCAGTAAACATTATTGGCAATCTTTTCCCTAATTCAGATAAACCCAACCAAAAAAAACAAAAAACACACTTTGTTCCCTTGAAGAGTAAAATTGCACTGATTCCAAAACCAAAGACAATACAAGATGAAGAAGTTAAAACCTATAACACTCATGAACTTAATTAAGCATTAATCAACCAAGGTATAAGAATAACTATACACAATGACCAATTAGAATTTATGACAGGTATGCAAGGACAAGTTAACATTTTTTAGAAACCCATTTGTGAGTTTTGAAACAAAAGATCCATAAACAAAAGGAGAAAAAGTTATATACTCATATCAATTGACACAGAAAAGGCGTTTGACAAAATCCAACCAATTCATGACAAAAACTCAACAAACTAGGTGTAGAAGGGAACTTTCTCAACTTGATAAAGAATAGCTGGAGAAAAACAAACAAAACTGCAACCTGCAGGATACTTATGTTGAAAGACTTCATGCATTTCCTCTTAGATCAGGAAAGAGAGAATATCCATTCTCAACCATTATTGTTCTACAAAATATTACAAATTCTTGCTAGTAGTGCACTAAGGTAAGAGAAATAAATAAAAGGTGCCCAGATTAGAAAGTAAATACATACAAACCCACTGCCATGCAGTTGATTCTAACTCATAATAAAACTAATATGTCCGAGACAGCGAATCTTTGACAGAAACATACTACCATATTTCTATCAAGAAGCTGCTGAGAGGATTTGGACTGCAGAGCTTGTGCTTAGCAGCCAAGTTATAGAAGATTAGAAAAGAAGCAGGGAAATACGATTTTATTTGGAAATAAAATAAATAATTGCTGTTGTAGTTTTTATGTGCCATCAAGTTGTTTCTGACTCATAGTAACACTGTACAGAACTTTTGAGGCTGTAAATCCTCGAGGGAGCAGAAAGTCTAGTCTTTTCCCCATGGAACAGCAGGTGGGCTAAAACCTTGACTTTGCAGTCCATTGTTTAACATACAGAGCTCCATAACTCCCAAAGACATATTATCTGTGTAGAAAGACTCAAGGAATCTACAGAAAAAGAAACCAATGGAGCTAATAGGTGAGTTGAGAAAGGTCACAGAATACAGATCAAAACACAAAAAATAATTATATTTCTAATGCACTGGACTGCAAAGTAGGTTTGAACTGCAAGGTCAGCAGTTCAAGCTCACCAACTGCTCCCCAGAAACCCTATAAAGGGTCTCTATGGTTTGGAACTGACTCGATGGCAATTAACAACAGCAGCAACAATACTAAAAATAAGCATGGGAAAACAGGAATTAAAAACATATCAAAGAATGATCATCACGTCAAAGAAATGTAAATAATTTGATATAAGCGTAATAAAATATGCAAAGGATGTACAACTGTAAATTATAAAACACTAATGAAAGAAATCAATGAAGGTCTAAATCAATGAAGAGTCATAAAACTTGCATTTACAGCAAGATGCAACATATTAAAGATGTCAATTCTCCCCTGATGACTCTATAAATTTGATAAAAATGGCATCATTTTTATAGGTAAAGATAAGATTTAAAAACTACATGAAAAGCAAATGAGGTAGAATACCAAAATAATCTTTAATGGAAGAATAAAGTCAGAGGATACACATGGATCTCACCAAATGGGATACACAGAAATCAAATTGACTATGTTTGTGTAAAGACACAGTGGTAAAGCTCCTTATCATCAGCTAAAACAAAGCCAGAGGCAGACTGTGGAACAGACGGTCAATTGCCCATATGCAAATTCAGGCTGAAGCTAAAGAAAATTAAAACAAGTCCACAAGAGCCAAAATATGATCTTGAATATATCCCACCTGAATTTGAGATCATTTGAAGAATAGATTTGATGCATTATACACTAAACACCAAAAACCAGAAGAGTTGTGGGGTGACATCAAGAACAGTATACAGGAAGAAAGCAGAAGGTCATAAAGATGAGAAAGGAGGAAAATAACAAAATAGATGTCAGAAGAGACTCTGAAACTTGCTTTTCAGCGCAGAGATGCTAAAGGTAATGGAAGAAATGAGAAGGTAAAAGAACTGAATAGAAAATCTCAAAAGGCAGCTTGAAAAGACAAAGTCAAATATAATAAGGAAATGTGCAAAGATCTGGAATTAGAAAACCAAATGGGAAGAACACTCTTAGTAATTCTCGAGTTGAGGCAACTGAAGAAAATTCAAACCTTAACTTGCAATGTTGAAGGATTCTATGGTCAAACTACTGAATGATGAAGAAGCATCTATTAAACTTTCACCTGTTTGGTCCCCCTAAAAGCAGCCCTTTGAGGATGAAGAATCACCTCTGATGAAGTAGTGAAGACAGTGGCCTATTAATGGCTCATAGCTCTGCCTAAAACATTTTTTTTTTAAATAGAGGAATATGAAACCTTGTTGATAGATGGACAAAGTGTATTGAAAAGTAAGGAGATTATATTGAAAAATGATGTATTGATCTTTTTTTAAAGTTGATTAAAATAAATTCTATAGCCAATATATATATAGAAGAATAGATTCCTGTCAACCTGGAGATAAAAGAGAGAAGAGGAAGAGCTGGTTGATCCAAAGTGTGGTGAGACCTGAGGACTCCTAAGCTCATGGACAAGGACCCAGCTACAGAGGCCTAAAGACAAGAGTGAAGTGTCCAGCTGATATGAAGTGCCGGGAGATGCCCAAGAGCACCCAAACTTGCAGAGAGTACCCATTTGACCTAGCTTCTATGGTTTGATGATCAGAACTCAAATAGAGGAAGATAAAGACATTTGATAAAGGAAACAAGTGGTCCTGAAAGCTTTGTTGCATCCACATCATTAAGATCAATTCTACTTTGAGGAGCCACAGACATAGTCAATTTTGAGTGCTTTCCAAACTGAGGGGTTGTCTTCTGGCACTATATCAGACAATTTTCAGCTGTAGTCTATAAGGTTTTCAGTGGCTAACCTTTCAAAAGAAGTCTGCTTCTTTTTTGGAGTTGTCTTAGTCTAGAAGCTCTGCTGAAAACTGTTGGTATTTAAAATTCTCGTGGCATGGCTTGCAACATCACAAAATACTCAAACTACAGAATGACAGTGTGACAAACTTGTTACATTGTTGCTGTTGTATACAACCCAGGGTGACTGAGGCTTTAAATCTGCATGGGAACAGAGGCACTAGTGGGCTCTAACCACAGAGTTGGTGGTTTATAGTCCAGTGATTATGGTATGGAGTCATTGAGCTCACAATTGACATACTTTGTTGTTAAGTATGGTAGAGCCATAGCGACCATGTATTTCCAAGGAGCAGCTGGTGAGCTTGAAGCAACTACCATGCAGTTCAAACCTACTTTGTAGTCAAGAGCATTAACTCATAACCCCACAAGAGGACCCCAACTGACATACTTCTTGTTGTTGTTATGTACCATTGAGTCAGTTCTGACCCATAGGGACCCTCTATAGGGTTTCCAAGGAAGGGTTTGTAAGCTTGAACCTCCAACCTTGTGGTTCAAACCAACTTTGCAGTCCAGTGCATTAACCCACAGCGCCACACCAGGACTCCAACTGACATACTAGTAGTAGAGAAATTTCTTTATCTTTTTTTTTTTTTTTTTTGTATACCACTCTCCCTACTCTCTCTTTGTACCCCCCATTTATTACTTGTTTAAGTATACATTCAATTATTTTTTATATATACATTTTTTAAATTGTTAGTCATAGTAATTTTGATTGAAATAGAACTTTATATTTTGTTTACCTTCTATTTTCAGTATTTAAAACTTCCTGCTGGTATATTAGTTTCTTAAGGCTGCTATAAGAAAAACAGCACAAGATGGTGACTTTTCAAGCATGGATTTATTTTTGCACAATTTTGCAATCTAGGATTTTCATGCAGAGTGTTCGCAGGGATATGATTTGTCAAATAAAGTAGAAGAGCATTCCTTGTCTGTTTCATTTTCTGTCAGTGTTTGTTTCTTGATGCTCTTTGTCTTGTAAAGGGGCTCTCACTTGGCATCTCCCCCCACCCACCCCCACCCCCGTGCCCCCGTAAATGTTTGTGATTGGCTTTATCTGTTTTCACATTTTATATCATTCAGAAGGGATTAGGTTTAAGATCTCTTCTCCAGTGTCATGTCATTAACATAATAAAAGAAAACACAAATCTCCAAATAAGATCCAATTTAGGAGTACAAGGGTTAGGACTTCAACCTATCTATGGAGCTACTCTATTCTGTCCTACTGGGTAGCTTTGAGTATAGATAGATCTCATGGCAGTGGGTTTTGAGTTTAAGTAATCATCCTGTGTCCTTCTAGAAAATGTATTAATATTGTTGTTGTTATTAAATGACATCAAGTCAGTGCTGAGTCATAGCAACTCTGTATAGTGCCTCTGAGGAGAAAATTCCTTGGAAAACAATTGCAGAGAACCAGTCTCCGTTGCTTGCGTAAGGTTCTTCTTGCTGTTTAGGAAACTGGGTCAAAAACAGTACTTAGAATTGATATTTACTCAAAACAAACTTTAAAATTAGGCATTGACCCCCTTGGTAGCAGAAAGATGATGTTTTCTGTTCCAGGAAATATCTACAGCCTTGGAAACCCTATATAGGGTCTGTATAAGTCAGAACTGACTAAGTGGTACACAACCACAAATACACCTCTACAGCCCCTTCCCCTCTCACCCAGTCATGATTGTTTTAAGGTCTGATTTACCCAATCTAAGGATTATTTTGTAACTTAAAAAAAAAAAATCTATGTAATCCTCTAACAATCTTATAAATGTCTAAATGTCAACCAAACACTTAATTTTTGACTGAAGTTCCTTGTGTTTTCTCACAAAAAAGAAACCTCTCTGAACTGCCTGTTTTTCTTTTGTATCACTTAACTCAGAATCCTCTGGACTTTGTGATTCCCAATTTGCAAATTGTCTTTCCTCTCAATAAAAGCCCTTTGTCTTTCATTTTAATGAGACTCTACCATTTGCTCTATGACATGGTTAATATCTCACAGTATTATCTCATTAGACAGAGAAGTTAACCCTCAAGATATGGAGATTTTTTGCAAGTAAATAAGAGGAAAACCAATCACCACAGAGGTGACATCATACACAAAAGCATAAAATATGAAAGCACCTAGGATAGTTGGATAATATTATAAACACTTTGCATCATATTAAAGGTCTTTTGTTTTAAAGTATTTGTTTTCTTTCCTTTAAAATGTAGATACACAGTCATGTCATGAAGGAAGCAGGCTTCAAGTAATTCTATTAAAAATATGTTATCAATTGATCTCAATATCTCTCGATCAGTGCTAAATATTATAATTTTGTAAAGATACTCTTATTGCTAAGTGATGCTGAGTCAGTTCTGACTCATAGCAACTCGGAATAGGATCTCCAAAGAGCGGCAGGTAGGTTTGAACCACCAGCTGAGTGGGCAGTTAGTAACAGTGCTTATCCTATTCCTTTGGAATCCTCCAGGACAGTCTCCACAGCCTTCTGAGCTGAAGTCTCTGCCTTGAATTTAACTGACCCAGCAGGAAGCCACTGGTTTGTTTTGGCCTACTTTTTAGGGCACTTTAATGAGTCTCAGACAAGTGTATTATTGAGAGAAGTTGTCTGCAACCATCCACTGACTGCTGAGATATGTTAAAATTTTGTTTGGAATAAGCTCATGCATGTATGAACTGGAACCTTACTAAAAATGCTTTTTGATTTACCCTCATTAAGTTATTTTTGTTAAGTCTAGTTCTTCCCTATTCATAGGGACCCTGCATAGAGTTCCCAAGAAGCAACTGGTAGGTTTGAACCGCTGACCTTATGTTTAGCAATCTAGTACTTATCTTATAGCACAACACCAGGATTCCATAAATACATATGTAGAAATATCTTCTTTCAAGCATATATATATATAGCTCTGGTAGCGTAGTGATTACGAATTGGGCTGTGAATCGCAAGGTCAGCAGTTTGAAACTACCAGCTGTTCCACAGGAGAAAGATGAGGCTTTCTGATCTCGTAAAGATTTATAGCCTTGGAAACCCTATACAGGGTCACTATGAGTTGGAACAGACTTCACGGCACACAACAACAACAACATGTATATGTATATTCCATGGGTATAGTCTCACTCACTTTTGAACTCCTGTTCAGCATGTATGTCCCACTTACATATAACTGTTATTACTGTTATGGCAAGATTGTGTATGTAATAGAATTTAACTCTGTTGCCTTTAACTCTCATGCTCTTCTCAGTGTTTACCTTTGACATGATCACTTTTTACTGATCTCCCCTTTATTTATATTGCTTTTCCCTTCATCCAAATTTCCCTGCTAAGTTTTAAGGAATGTTTCTTTGTGTGTGTACACCTTTTCTTGACTTTTTGTATGCTATTGGTCTCATACAATATTTGTCCTTTTGAGATTGACTAATTTCACTTTGCATAGTCTTCTCCAGGTTAATCCATGTTATAAAAAAGGAAAAGAGACACAGAAAGTGGCACACACAGGAAAGAAACAATACACAGTATAATCTACAAGTCAACAAATGACAAATAATGTCCTGGGCCATGGCAACAAGAAAGAACCTTCTCCTCACGTCAGTGTCCTAAAGTGTGAATCAATAAAATTCTATTTTATAAAGTTATCCATTTATGGCATTTTATTACATCAACAGTACATAACAAAGACACAGGTTATGACAGAAAAACAGAAACTTATATTCATATAAAATAGGAGTAACTGTGAGAGTAGAAAAGTGCTGCCCAATTATAACATAACCTTCAAGTAGGAGGAGTGCATATGAGGGCTAGATGTCAATTTCAAACTATCATAACTACTCTTCATAAAATAGTCTGTGTTCCAAAATGCAATATTTTCAGGTTTTCCTTAAACATGAACTTTATATTATTGAACTAAATCTTGCAATATTTAGATACTGTTTAACCTATCTTCTCAAATCTGTTGTAAAAAGAACAAAATAGAAAAAAAAAAATCCCCATATCTGGGAGATTTGAGAATAACTTGATATAACTGAACTATATCAAAAAAGAAAGAGAGAAAGAAAGAAAAACTACTTAAAGAAATATTAAAAATGTAATGGAGCACATTAACTCACATCATTCACTCCATAATTTGAGGAATTCAAAATGGGTCATTAACTGTAATTTGACAATGCTATGAAAAAACAAAACAAAAAAAAACCCAGAAAGTTATTACAAAGCTTGATAATATATTCCATTTGAAAAACGTATAGTTATCACACTAATAAAGGCATTTTAAAAGCTTTTTACCTGTTACTGAGAGACTTAATTATATATAGCATTCTTCCTAAGAAAACGTTCAGTGAGAACTTTTAGGCAATAATACTTTTAGTTCAGTACAATCCATCTATAGCATCAGTTTTCTATTATTTCAAATTACATTAGTAATTGAAAGCTACAGAGAGTCACTTGCAATTACTTTGGGGGGAGGGAATACTTAGGATTTTAGAGTGTATTCTATAAAGCACAGAACCCAAAATAAATCTGTCATTTTAAAATATGGTAAAATCGGTTTTATCAGAGCAATCCAAATAATAACCTAGACTAAGAAATTTTCTTTTAAGAGATACATTACAAAACTTTATAGAAAATGGAAAATGAAGACTTAAATCCCATTCTAAAATATTTTTTAAAGGTTGTTGTTGTTGTTGTTGTCAGGTGCCATCGAGTCGGAACCGACTCATAGCAACCCCATGCACAGCAGAACGAAACAATGCTGGATCCTGGGCCAACCTCACCACCGCTGCCACCCACGAGTCCATCAATGATGCCACCTGGCCTATCCATCTCGTTGGAGGTCTTCCTCTTTTTTCTCTGACCCTCCACCCTACCCAGCATGACATCCTTCTCCAACGATTGTTTCCTCCGGACTACAT
>NW_006408577.1:8793908-8835656 GCF_000296735.1 Chrysochloris asiatica
GACCAATGAACAGCTACCAAAAGAGAAGAATGTCCACACCTTCATCTCAGTGGTTCTGCCAGGCGTCTGTGGCCACTCCCATCTTTCCCCCACGTCTCACCCAAGATGGCGGCTCCTGGAGCAGCCGAGCATCCCAGACTAGAAAGCAATAGATTTCTTGCTTCTGCCACAAATTCCCCAGCTGTGAGCCTTCTAACCTTCTAAGTATTCCTTTATATGTGGTTCAGAGTTCTGGGACCAGCCCCTGAGCCTGCTTGGTCGGGTATTCTGTCTTGTTGGTGGTGGTGGAGCTCTCTGCTATACATCCACCTGATCCGCCATCTTGTTTGTTCTCTCTGCTAAAGACCTTTTACAAGTGTTAAAAAGGAAAGATGTTGCTTGAGGACTAATTATCATGGTTTGGGTCAGGTACACCTTAGCCACATATGCATACAAAAGCTGATGTTGAATAAGGAAGACCATATAAGATTGAATCATTTGAATTCTGGTTTGAAAAAAGAATATTGAAAATATTGTGGACTTCTAGAAGAACAAAAAAATCCTATCTTCTAAAACATGTAGTCAGATTGATCAGATTGTGAGACTTTGTATCTTGAACTTTAGACATGTTTTTAAGAAAGAACAATTTCTAAAGAAGGATAACATGCTTGATAAAGTGGAGGGTCAACAAAAAGGAGGCAAATGCCATCAATGAGATGGAGTGACACAGTGATAGCAACAATGGACTCAAATATAGCAACAATTGTGTGGATGGTACAAAACAGGGCAGTGATTCATTCTATTAATATTTAGAGTCATGATGAGTTGCAACACACTGTACCACACCTAAAAGCAACAAAAATAACAAAAAAATTTCTAAAACATGAACTGTATAAATATAAGTAATAAGCATTAAAAATTGGATATGTTGAACAACAACCATAAGAAATGACAAGGGTTTTTAGTACTTTAAAATGTTGGTTTCCTTGTGCAGGTGGGCAGGTCTCCCGACTACATTTAGAATTTGAAAGTAAAAAATATATATATAAGAATATTTAAAGAGCAAGCTCTAAAGGAATTAAAACTTGTTATCTTTGAGTAGGCGGTCATGGTGTGGTGCTGTGGGTTAATATGTTGGACTGCAAGGTTGGTTTAAGCAGCAAGGTTGGCAGTTCAAGCTCACCAGCTGCTCCTCAGAAACCTTATACAGGGTCACTAATGATCTGCACTGTTATTCAGAGACAGAAGATTATCAAGGACTCCAGAATACATCTCTATTTGTAACTGACATTTCAAGCACCAATGTGTCAGCTGAGACATATGACCTAAGTGACAGTTGGGCCTACAAGGCAGCCTGATCATGTTGCAGAGCATTCTCTTGCTCTGGGTCTCACTCAAAGCTAACAGCTTTTAAGTCCCTTGATAAATAATAGGATGGATTAGCACACCAATGTGAGGGATATGTGGTTTCCAAAATCCAAAGAGGCACACCACCTCCTTTTTAGTAGTAGAGGGCCCTGCTCCAATACTTTATCCTTCACTTTAGTAGGAAGATTTTGACATGCCCCAAAACACTTGTTGTTTGTTTAAGTTCCATAGAGTTAGTTCCAACTCATAGAGACCCTGTATAAGGTTTCTGGGGAATAGCTAGTTGGTTTGAACTGCCGACCTAGTGGTTTAAATTGACTTTGTGGGCTAGTACTTATCCTACACTGCAACCAAAAAACCCAAAAAGGATTTAAGCAATGCTTAACTCCTCCTAGTTCATGCAAGCCTACAATTTTAGACTTTACACATCATATGTTGATTCCAAGAAGTAGTGCATATGTGCCTTTTTTTTTTTTTTTCCCCCTTCACGAAGCATGCCTGTATTCTAGCAACAATGGAAGGAGGAATTGTGACCATCTTCATGGCACTGTGGCTTTGTTGAGTGCTTGAGTCATTGTGCCTCATGAGTCTCTCAGTCTGTTGGAAGTGACTGGACCCTTGAAATTTCACTGAAGTGGAAGATACTTGAATTTTTGTTGTGTTAATTTTCCACTCTCTAGCTTGCAGAGGGTATATTTTACCAATAAGTCTAGAATCATAAATACTTTTCTAGAGAGTTTATATATCTGAAGTAGGACAGTACAGGTATAGTGTTGGCTTTCCCAGCTAAAGGGAAACTGCTTCTGGTGATCCTTTGAAACCAGAAGTGATAAAAAGACATTGACCAGATAAGTAGCTGCTTACCAAGTACCAGAAGATGTACCTATTTGCTAAAGAAATGAAACCACATCTTGAAAAGTAGCTACAACTCGGGTCACCACATGGTTAAGTTTATCGTAATTCACTCTTGTTCTCCATGATCCACTTGTTTTTTTGTGTTGGCCAGACAGGCAAGATAAATCAGCACCCCTACATTCTTCAAGTCCTTGATTGTGGCATTAATCTCTGCAATTCTTCCAGAAATATGGTATAGCTTTTTGTTTACTCTTTTCCTAGGTCAAGGCAGTTCTAATGGCTTCCACATGTCTTTTCCTACCATAACAGTCTTTATTACACATGTCATGGATGCAATGTGAGAACTCTGCCTGTTGTTGAGTATGTCTATTCTGATTATGCATTTTGGAATTGGGAAAATCACTACAGGATGAGTTCAGACACCTACTGGACCCACTTTGAGATGAACCTTAGATAATATTCCATTAATAATGGGGCCCCCATACGCCCCCACTCTGATTTGTGGACCACAGTGACATTTTATGTCTCCTGGAATTAATGTCAATTCAGAGCTAGTGTTCAGTATTGCTGACTATCTGATTATTTACTTTTCCCAAATGAACAGTCACTTTTAAAAAAGGCTGAAAAGCCCTTCAAGGAAAGTTGGGAGAAAGACTAACAATATAAAGTTTTAGCAGTGTAGTGGGTCCTTCCTCAAGGTAACCAAGTCTTACATCATTCAAAAAGTTATATGTCTATAAACTCGCTCAAATCAGGGAATTGATTGAGAGATCATGACTACTCTGGTTTTCAATTTAGACTGCTGTACTCTTGCCCTAGAATCCTGTTTGTACAAATCAAGTAAATATTTAGAATGTTTCCCATTTGTCACTCCTTGGGAAATGTGCCTAAGTAACCAATATAATAAATACACACAAGTCCCATAATTCTGCTTACTACTTTGATTCATGGGTCCATTACAGTAACCACATCCACCTTGTCTTTATCTATTAAGTGCTGCTACTTAACTTCTAACGCCACAGGGTGTATGTAATCAGTTCAATTGTAGTTAGGTGTCTCAATTCAATTACATCAGTTCCCTCTGTCAAATCTGATTTATATAAAATAACAATCACAACATTCTTCAGGGATGCTGAGACTCCCTTCACAATGTATTCCTCATTGCTGTCATAAAATGTCTGTTGGATACTCCATGTGTATGTTTATGGGTCTATCCACTCCAACATGTCAGTTTTCCAAAGCCTTTGGATACTTTCCTCTACAGAATGCGAAGACAAGTTTGGCACCTCAAATTCATGTATTATAGGCCACTGTGCAATCCATGCTTCAGTGAACCAGCCAAATAAAACTATTAAATTCTCTCCTAACCTCTCAAGCGGAAACAGTGAATGAAGAATCTGTGCTTAGTGGACCCAAACCAATAAATTCAGTCTGATCTAACCTTATATTTCTTATACAATTATCTCATACACTTACTAGTCATTCCCACACATATTCTGTTTGTACATAGTAGTAAAATCAAGCAGTTCTTTTTGAGTGTAGAATACTTCTTCCTGAATGACAATTTTTACTTCACCTTTTGAGACTCACTGGGGTATAAGTCTAGTTGAAGGTCTAGAAGCAATAATTGGTGAAGGTTTTTCCTGGGAACATTCATCAACATCTTACAAGATGATGCTCCAGACAATATCTCAGGGATCGTCTCAGCAGGCACAATTAGATTAATGTTATCAAGTGTGTGCAAAGGGAATAATGGATTTACTGATAATGGTTCAGCAGACAATGAGGGAGTGTTCTCTTCAGATGGCAGGGAGAGTGTTTTCAGCAAAAATGATTTGATAGAATTTAGGGATCAACGTTCCCATCTTCCTGATTATCTGTACACAGGTATCCATTGCAAATTTCAGGATCCCATTTCTTCCCAATCAACTCTATTACTTTAACATCAGACAGCATTGAAGATGGAAATTCAATTGGTGTTAATTCAGCCATTCTTACAATAAGACTCTAGGTTTGTTTTTTGGCAATATTAGCTCTATCACTATAAAAAAATAAGGCTTTCTTTCAAGTCACAAATGGAAACTTTGAGGTCTTTTATGTGATGTTTATCTGTGACTCCTTAGCCTTGAGCTCATTTCTTTCCTTTATTACTCACTTGATCTGCTGTCAGTAGGACCTACCACCCATCTTTCCTACACTTCTCATCCTGACAGCATTGCAGAAAAGTATCAAACACATGATGACCCAGAGTCTCTGTTCTTCCTAGTACTTGACTATTGGTGATGATATTTTGTGTATTATGCTGCAACCTCGTGCCATAAGTTCATAGCACTCTCACACTCTACTAGTGGAGGCAAAGTTATCGGTGTCTTTAAAGTTAGTTAGACTTGAGAACAAATTTAAGAAGTCATCCTTACAATTTTGCTTTTCTAGAACTACTTTTGGTACCAAATGTCTTACACTCTAGAGACACAAAACCAATGAAGCTTATATATAGAGAGAGACGTTTATATAAAGGAAATGCCTCACATAACAGTTGTTGTTGTTAAGTACTGTGCAGCCGGTTCCAACTCATAGTGACTCTGCATAGGGTTTCCGAGGCTGTAAATCTTTATGGGAGCATAAAGCCTCATCTTTCTCCCACGGAACAGCTGGTAGTTTCGAATTGCTGACCTTGAGGCTAGCAGTCTGATTTGTAACCACTACACTACCAGAGTACACACAACAGTAGAAATAGTAAAATCCCAAGTACATTGGGCAGATGTCAGGCTGAAGGCTTCTGACTCACATAGCTGTAGGGCTGATGAGCCAAGATCAGCAAGTCAGATGGTAGGCAGGCTGGTAAGATGGTGTCTGCTGATGACTCTCTAGATGGCAGACCACTTAGTCAAGTCCAAAGTACTGGTGGCCACATGATGAGACAGATGCAGAATTCACAGCCAACAGAAAACAAGCAAGTTTTGACTGAGGAATCAATATATTGTAAACAGAACACACTCCCAAGCAAAATTTCCTTTCAATTAGTTGGATGCTCATAGCAGATCTTATCATAGGACATTAATACATCTAATAGCCAAATTGTTGAGAATCCTGACTCACTTAAGTTGACATAAAACTGTAACTATCACATCATTATTGTTTTTGTTGTTAAGTGCCATCGAATCACTTGTGATTCATAGTGAATCTGTATAGGGTTTCCAAAGAGCAGTTGGTTAGTTTTGAACCACTATCTTGTAGTTCAAATTGACTTTGCAGTCTAGTGGTTATTCTAGGACTCCAAGTATCACATTAAGATAGCAAAAAATAATCAATTAAATAAACAAAATACCTCACCATCAACGCTGTCATTAAATCTATTTTCTGCGAAAAAGTAAATGACAAACAGGGGCAGCTTGTGATAGTGAAAAAGTATTTTAATTAGAAATGAGATTGACTCCCTCAGGAAAATTATTTTCATTAGTATGATTTTCCTGATTACACAGTTTCTTAACTCCCTCTGGGGTGGTAAACTTTCTGTAAATAACCTACTCAGATATTTTACAACTATGTGATTTTCTTTCATGCAAATTAATGACCTATACAACTACAATTGGATGTGGTAGCTATCTCTGTAGCAAGTAACAGGAAATGGTTTTACAAAACAAATTACCAGTGTGTTTTTTCTCAAACTATTAACAACCAACAGGCAAATTTCCACTGAATCCAAAAGTGCACCCACCTAGAACCCAAAATTCCAAAAAAGCAGAGCCCAATGAGAATAGCCTAATCTTTTTCACATTTGTTTTCAGCTATATGGTTTTAGACCCTCAGCAACAAAATCTGAGTTCATCAGGAATACCATTCTCAGAGATAAATAAAATGTTGCTGCATCATGGTACAACTGGCTACAAGGAAAATTGGAAAATAAGCAGCATTTGTCCATAGCTTCTAAAATATTTTTCAACATCTAGCAAAACATTTCATGTATTAAATTCACATTAGTTGAGCTAATTTTGCATATTTTAAATAATTAAATCACATCAATATTTGGTTAAGTACATTTTGCTAAATCCAGAATTTTAGTTCAAAGAGGCTAAAGGAAATGAAATACACAATCAGTAAATGAAACAGCTAGTGTTTAAAATCAAGCCTGATCCAAAACAAAAATGGCAGTCTCATTGGTTACTACAAGAACAAGCAAGATGTTCACCAGGGAGCCATCAAGGCAAGCAATCAAGTTCCTTCAGGACAAACCCCCTTCCAAGACTGAAACTCAAAGGGAACACATGAGTATGCATGTATGCTTGTTGGCGATCACATTGGTCTACTGGTGAGTGGCAGAGGGCGAAAGACAGCAATGAAGAAATGGGCTGAGTTCAATCACATTCCATAGACTCCCATTAATCTGGAGGTGATAGAGAGAAGAGGAAGTGCTGGTTGGTCTGAAGTGTGGTGAGACCTGGGGACTGCAAAGCCCATGGATATAGCCATGGAGGGCTAGAGCTGAGATTGAAGTGTCCAGCTGATATGAAGTGAGAGGAGATGTACAAGAATACCCAACCTTGCTGATACTGCCCATTTGACCTAACCTCAATAGCTTGATAATCAGAACTTGACTAGAGGAAGATAAAAAATAAACAAAACAATTTTTGATAAAGGAATTTTATGAACTACAATTTGATGTACTTGACCTATACTTATGGATGTAGTAACTCCAAATACCAACTGTGAAGGAAGAAGTCTTCACATCAAGGATCAATCCTATCCCCTCTGTATCCAAGGTACATAGAGGCAGACAACTTAGACATTGGCTACTTAAAATGGGTGCAATAAAGGTACAAAGTGACTGACTTACGTGTTTTCAAGAGGGAGTTTAGTTTCAGAGTTCACAGAGGAAGGTAGAGTCCCCACTGAATAGTTTTAATGTTGTCTAGATGGATCTGGTGAAAAGAGATGGGGATAAGATTCTTATGATTCAATAGTGAGTAATTACTAATTGTGACTGTCACAACTGTATAGGTAGAAGTTTTGCAACAAAAAAGGGGGAGTAGTTAATCTTACAGTCTAGAAACAGAGGATTGTAGGACTATTAAGAAAGAAGAGCACAAGCAGAGTGTGGGACTCTATCTAGGGAAGCAGTGACACCAGAGATGGAGGCAGAGATGAGGACACGGAGAGAGGGAGCAGCTGAAGACTCTGGATTCATGGAAAGAGAGGGACTAGGCAGGCTTTCAGAAAGTGCTCTTTGGTTGTTTAAATCATCATATATTCCTGAGTGTTTCTGTGTACATCCCCCTTCCAAAAAAAAAAAAAAAAAAAAAACCACTGAAAACCAAAAAACCTAAAACAGGAAATTGAAGCAAATACTGTTGAAGGATGATGTATAGAGGAGATTGTAATCATTGCAATGAAACGATGTGTAAAAGGAGTTTAAACTGACTGAGGAAAAAAAAAAGGTAAAACGGGTTTCATAAAACTCCAAGAAAAAATATTTTCTGGAATGAAAAAAGTTTAAATTGTGTCAAATGCCAGAGGGATGAGGGACAAGAGATAAAATAGGCCATTGCCTTTGGCAACATGGCAGTTACTGATGACTTCAGCAAGAAAAGCTTTAATATATACAATGTTGACCAGCTGTTATAGAAAGAAAGTATATACCTAAAGATTAGTTCTGTCTACAGTGACAAGATTTTTCTGAAAAGTTCAAGTTAAAAAAGAGAGGAGCGAGTTTGGATAAATGGTTTAACATAAAGTGTCTTATCTTAAATATTATAATATTGCTTTTAAAAATCTAGATCACAACCTTGAAAATCTATGAAGCCATTCTACTTAGCACATGAGAGATTACAATGCATAAAATCAATACAGCAGCAAATAAGAACAGCATAATTTTCATAAGGTATATATATTTCAGACAAGTGCATACATTGAACTCTTTTTCTAAAATAAAAATAAATTTAAATTTATCGCACATGATTTCAATTTTTAAAGATATACTAAGAAAAATATATGTACTTATGTATAACTGAGGTATGAAAATTTGTTAGATATTCTAATCAAACAGAAAAGGAAACATTACTAAATATCAATCAAGAGTTAAATAATAATATTCACATTCTAAGTCTAACATGTTTTCATTACCATTACAATCCCTTGTTCTTGAACAAAATGAATGATAGTGATATGCAAGTATCTGAGAAGTTCTGAGAAACTGCCTAGTTAACTCATAACTTTGTATGACTTGTGTATGTGGCGTGTGTCATACTATGGTGGCTTGTGAATCAAAAGCTATGCCACTGATATTTCAAATACCAGGAGAGTCACTCTGGGGTCCTGATGTGGTGTTTTAGGATAAGCACTGAGCTGCTAATCTCAAGGTAAGTGCTTTAAAATCACCACCTGCTCCTTGGAAACCCCATACAGGGTAGCAGTAAGTCAGAACCAAATTAAGAAGACTTAATAACAACAACAGGTTCATTCATGTTAAAGAGCCACACCAGGATACAGGCCTATTGGTCTATGTACGGATTAATCACGAACACAATTAGGGTGCTCTGGAATAACTATTCTTCGCAATATTATCCATACTTTGTTATGAATCACACAGTCAAAAACCATTGCAACAAAGCATAAATAAACATCTTTCTAGAATTTTCTTCTTTCAGAGAAGATCCATCTGACATCAGCAATGGTATTTCTTGTTTCATGTCCTTTTCTGAATCCAGTATGACTATCTGGCAGTTTCCTATTGATATACTGCTGCAATTATATTTATTCACTCTGTATGTTGAGCAAATAACCTGGTAAACTGAACCATATGAAGCAGAATGTAGCATCATGATTGGAGGAAGACTTTTAACAATCTGCAATATACAAACCACACATCCTTCTATGCTGAAAATGAACAGGACATAAAATAATTATTGAAGATGATCAAAGAATACAGTCTGCAGTGTGGATTGACCCTCAACATAAAGGAAACAAAAATCCTTACAAATCGACCAATAAATGATATCACAATAAATGGAAAAAAGATTGAAATTGTCAAAGGCTTCATTTCCCTTGTATTCACAATCAACACTCACGGAGTAGCAGACAATAAATTAAATTATGTGTTACATTAGGAAAATATGCTAAAAAACAAACAAACAAAAAACGCTTTTTAAAGTGTTAAAGAGCAAAGACGTCAGTTTGAGGACTAATCATTTCAAACACATGTGAAAGTTGGACAATGAATAAGGAAGACCAGAGAAGAGTTGATACATTTGAATTATAGTGTTGGTAAAGAATACTGAAAGTATCTTTGCACTGCCAAAAGAACAAACAAATCTGTGTTGGGAGAAGTACAGACAGAAAGCTCCTAAGAAGTGAGGATGGTGAGTCTTCTCTCCTACATTGGCCATGTGGTCTGAACATTTCCAGAAGGATATCATGCTTAAAAATGGAAAATGATTGAAAAAGATGAAGATACCCCGTGACATGCATTGACACCATGCCAGCAATATTGGGCTCAAATATGACAATAGTGAGAATAGTACAGGACCAGTCAGTGTTTTGTTCAGTTGTGAATGGGGTCACTATGGTTTGGAAAGAACTCAATGACACCTAACAGCAATGATATTTATACAAATAGGTTAGTAATTTTTATTGGGGTGATTTTATTGAGAAAATATATAAAACCAAAGAAGAATTCATGCCCTTAAATAAGAGTGTTGATTAAGAATATTGAATATATCCTGAATTTCTAGAACAACAAACAATCTGTTTAGGAAGAAATACAACCAGAGTGTTCTTTAGATGAAAAGATAATTAGATTTTATATATGAGGTAGTTTGGACATGTTATCAGGAGGGATTGTCTGTGGAGAAGGACATCATTTAGTAAATAAGTTCAGTGAAAAAAATAAAGAGCTTCAGGGAGAAGAAATGACAAATGAGATACTGGCAGAACTATGGGCTCAAACACAGGGAAGATTGTGAGGCTGGTGCATGATTAGGTAGTTTCATTCTGTTCTGCAGGCTCTTGTTGTTGTCCGGTGCCATTGAGTCTATACCAACTCATAACAACCCTATGCACAACAGAACAAAACATTGCATGGTCTTGCCCAAACTGACAATTGTTGCTACTTTTGAGCCCATTGCTACTGCCACTGTGCCAATGCATCTCATTGGGGGGGGGGGGGGGGGGGGGGGGAGGGTCTCCTCTATTTCTCTGACCCTCCACTTTATCAAACATGATATCATTCTCCAGGGACTGATCCCTCCTGATAATATGTCTGAAGTATGAGATACAAAGTCTGGCCATCCTGGCTTCCAAGAGCATTCCAGCAGTACTTCAAACATAGATTTGTTTGTTTTGGTAGGCAGTAAATGGCACTCCAACACCATAACTCGAATGCATCAATTCTTCTACTGTCTTCCCTATTCACTGCCGAGGTTTCACATGCATGTGAGGTTATTGAAAGTATCATGGCTTGGGTCAAGCACACCGTAGTCCTCGAACTAACATCTTTGTTCTTCAACATTTTAAAGAGGTCTTGTGCAGCAGATTTGTCTAATGCAGTATGTCGTTTTATTTCTTGACTGCTGCTTCCATGAGTGCTTATGGTTGATCTGAGTAAAATGATATCTTTGACAACTTAAATATTTTCTTCATTATCTTGATGTTGTTTATTGGTCAGTGGTGAGGATTTTCGTTTTCTTTACATTAAGTTCCAACCCACACAGAAGGCTGAGGTCCTTTGATCTTTATCAGTAGGTACTTTAAGTCCTCCTCATTTTCAGCAAACAAGGTTGTATCACCTACATTTTGCAGGTTGTAAATGAGTCTTCCTCCTATCCTGATGCCATGCTTTTCTTCATATAATCTAGTTTATCAGATTATTTGCTCACTACAAAGATTAAATAAGTAAGGTGAAAGGATACAACCGTGCTGCACACCTTTCCTGATTTTAAACCATTCAGTATTCCCGTGTTTTGTTTGAATAACTGTCTCTTGATCTATGTATAGTTTCCTTATGAGGACAATTAAGTATTCTAGAATATTCATTCTCTGCAATGTTATGCATAGCTTATCATGATCCACACAATTGAAAGCCTTTCCTAGTCAATAATGCACAGGTGAACATCTTTCTGGTATTCTCCACTTTAAGCCAATTTCCATCTAATGTTAGCAATGATATCCCTCATTCCATGTCCTCTTCTTCATCTGGATTGAACTTCTGGAAGTTCTTTGTCAATGTATGGTTGCAGTCATTTTAAAACTATCTTTAGCAAAATTTTACTTTTAACAAACAAAATTAACAATATTTTCTGATGATTTCTGCATTCCCTTGGGTCACCTCTCTTTAGAAAGGGCACACATGTGATGTCTTCCAGTCAGTTGACCAGGTAGTTGTCTTCCAAATTTCTTGGCATAGATGAATTAGTGTTTCCAGTGCTGCATCAATTTGTTGAAATATTTCAATTTGTATTCCATAAATTCCAGATGCCTTGTTCTTTGCAAATACATTCAGTGCGCCATAGAATACTTCCTTCAGTGTCATTAGCTCTTGATCATACGTTACTTCTTGAAATGGCTGAATATCAGCCGTTTCTTTTTGGTACACTGACTCTTTGTATTCCTTCCATCTTCTTTTGATGCTTTATGCATCATTTACTATTTTGTCCATACAATCCTTCAGTACTAAAAGTCAAGGGTTGAATTATTTATTCAGATCCCTTAGCTTTAGAAATGCTGAGTGTGTTCTTTCCTTTTTGTTTTCTAACTCTAATTATTTTCATATTTCTTTAGAATATATGGCTTTGTCTTCTCAAACTGACCTTTAAAACTTTCTATCTAGTTGTTTTAAAACTTTCTATCCAGTTGTTTTACCTCCTCATTCTTTCCATTGCTTTAGCATCTCTATGCTGGAAAGCAAGTTTCAGAGTCTCTTCTGATATCTAGTTTGGTCTTTCCTTTATTTCTTGCCTTCCTAATGACCCTTTTTTTTTTTGATTCTTGCAGGAAGAGGGGCACAATACTCTTCCTGTCTCTTTCATCCCCTCAGCTAAAGAGACTTTGAACTTTGGGGGCCCTTGAGCCTGGAGAGGCTTTAACCCTGAAGCGGAAGTGTAGGGGAGCCCTCTTCGACCCTATCCACTTCTGAGAGTGGTCAATGTTTAAAAGCCCCTGAGCCCCCAGACCAGAGACTCCAACTCCATTGCTCTTTGATCCCAGTGTTTCTGAGCCCCTGGCTGCTCTCCAGCCCAGATTGGGGTTGGTGCAGGGGCCATTCTGTATCCCCTTGTTCACCTTGTCCCTACAGTCTCCCTACCTACTCCTTTATATGACTTCCCTGTCTTCCTTGCCCCTGTAAATACCCCTCTCCCTCCAATAAAATATAAATATATAAAATTAAATATAAAAATAAAACTCAGTGTGTGTTCTCACTCTTAAAAAAAAAAAATGTTCTTGCTGTCCTCCCACAATTATTCTAATCTTCAGTCTTCAGTGTCTAATGCATCTAATCTGTTCTTGAGAGGATATCTCAGCTCAAGTGGGATATGTTCAATGTCATATTTTGATTCACATGGACTTATTTTAATTTTCTTCAGCTTTACCCTGAATATACATATGAGCAACTGATGGTATTTTCCATTGTCTGCTCCTGGCCTTGTTTAGGCTGATGATACTGAACTTTTCCACAGTCTCTTTCCACAGATGTAGTCAATTTGATTTCTGTATATTCCATCTGATGAAGTCTCTGTGCATAATCATTTTTTATGTTGTTTTAAAAGGATATTTGCAATGAAGAAATCATTGGTCTTGCAAAATTCTGTCATGTGATTTCCAACATCATTTTTTTTTTTTATCACTAAGACCATATTTTCCAAATACTGATTTTTCCTCTTTGTTTCCAACATTTACATTCCAATCTCTAGTAATTACTAATACATCTTGATTGCTTGTTTGATCAATTTCAGACTGAAGAAGTTTGCAGAATTCTTCACTTTTATCATCATTGGCTTTAGTGATTGGTGCAGAAATATGAATAATATTGATATTAACCGGTCTTCATTGTAGGCGTATGATATTATCCTATCACAGACAGCATTGTACTTCAAGACAGATCTTGATTTGTTCTTTTTGATGATGAATGTGACATCATTTCTCTTCAAATTTCATTTCCAGCATATTAAACCATGTGATTTCAGATTCTAAATAGCCAATACCAGTCCATTTCAGCGCACTAATGCCTAGGATATTGATGTTTTATTTCATTTTTGAGAATTCCAAATTTTTGTAGAATCATACTCTGTATATTCCATGTTCTGATTCTTAATGGATGTTTAAAGCTATTTCTCTTCATTTGGAGTTGTTCCTCATCAGCATATGAAGGTCCCAAAGGCTTGACTCTATCTGTGTTGTCATGGTAAATTCTAATTTGTGCAGGCAGCTCTTTACCAGTCGTATTTTGAGTGCCTTTCGATCTGAGGGGCTCATCTTTGGACACTACATCTGACAATATCCTGGTGTTCTTCATCATGTTTCAATATTCAATATTCTGGTGCTGACAGTGTTCAATTTCTATTCATACTGTTTCCAGTAACTAAATATTCAGAAATAGTCTGTTTCTCCTTTTCCCTAGTCTGTCTTTGTCTGGAAACTCAGCTGAAATATGTCTACTGTGAGTGACACTGCTGATATTTAGAATACCGTGGCATAGCTTCAAGAATCACAGCAACATGCAATCCACCACCATATGACAAAGTTACAGAACAATGGTGATCTGTTTTACATAGCACTGATGTTAGTCAGAACCAACTCGATGACACCTAACAATAAGAGTATGTTTTGGTCTTAAACTCTAATAGGGGTATACCCACTTAGATTTACATATTTATGATCTGCAAGGTGCCTTGTTTAATTCTTTTCTTTTCACTAAATTTCACTTTGTTGTAGATTTAGATATTGTCTCAAGATTCTTCTTCAGTTCCTTTTTATGGAACAAATATTATCTGAAACTTTAAGTATAGGCAAATGCCTTTCATTGTGACAAGTGTATATTATGTCTTTTTTAGTAATTCTTCAATATAAATTCAAAGGATATCTGGTGGTGTAGTCTGTATGAGTCAGGCTGCTAACCTCAAGTTCAGTAGTGTGAAACTACCAGACAGTCTGTGGGAGAAAGATGAAGCTTTATGCTCCTGTAAAGATTTTCAGTTTCAGAAACCCTATTTAAGTTCTCTGTGAGTCAGAGTCAACTCTATAGAATACCACCAGCACCAGCAGATATAAATTCTATTTTCTGAGTAATCTGTATATATTATTATGTTGTTGCTGTTGTTAATGTAATGGAGTTGGTTCAGACTCAGAGATCCTATATAGGGCTTCCTTGAAATTAGCAGTTTAGAGCTTGTCCTATAGCACCATTTCCTAGAATGACAAATGGAAAGTTCAATGTCTATTGCAAAACTATTTTTCTTTAATATGTAAATACCTGTTTATAAATTTTGTTTACAAAATTTCTCTAGGAATAAGAGTACACCTAAGGAATTTTGAGTTGCTCTGGTGTGGCACTGTGGAAAAAGCACTGTTCTGCTAACCACAAGGCAGTGAATCAAATCCTCAGGAAAACTTATACAGGTGCCTATGAATCAGAACTGAATCAAGAGCACTTAATAACAACAACAAAGGATTTTTGATAGGATAATTGGGACTTTTTCAGTCTACTTAGCATCCAAATTGTTTCTTCATGTCTTTCCTTTGAATCATTTTCTAAATTTTTAAAATATAAATCATGTTGTTAATCTGGTTGTGTATATGGATCTCATTAACTTCTCTTATATTTTCCCCCCAAAATATACTATATCAACTACAGTGTTGCTGTTATTATAGTTTTTAAATATTGTCCAATTTGTTTAGACTCATAGCAACCCTGTATATGATTTCTGAGGCAGTATGTCTTTGTGAGAGGAAAAACTTTCATCTTTCTCCTACAGAACAGCAAGTAGCTTAAGCAACTGACTTATGGTTTCCAATTCAGTACTCATCCAATATCTCTATTTAAATAGAAAACTTTTCTAATTGTTTTCTTTCAAAAGAGAAAATTGCCTGTCAAATGATACCCTAAATATTCAGCATTATGAACAATATGATACGGTGTTTTTCTAATGTTTGACCAAATGTTCATCAAATACCTGCTAACTTGACTTTGGCACACTATTGAATTTCAGGAAACATTGGAAGATTAAATAAGCATTGTAATGCGAATCAATCATAAACAGATCCCATTCTGAGAATGCTGTTGTTAGGTGTCCTTGAGTTGATTCTGATCTGTGTGACTTAGAATTACTCCATTAGATTGTCAAGGCTGTGACCTTTCAAAAGAAGATCATTGGTCCTATCTTGCAAGAAAACTAGGGGACGGACATGGTTTGGGCTATTAAACTTCTGGTTAGTAGTAGAGGACTTAACTTTCTGAGCCACCTAGGCAGGCCATGTTGGCATGTTAAAATAAATTATTTGCTGGTCTGACCAGAGTAAAATTAGGAAAAAAAAATTGAGGATATAAAAGATGGTTGCGTTGAAGAAAGCCTTAACTTCTGCCCTGAAAATTTTAATTAATAAAAGATGAGGAATTCAGATAGTGTAAATTTGCCTTTGAAATAATTAATTTTAACTACATGTTATTGATTATCTACAATGAGACAAAAATTGTATTTTATACTTCCAATTATTTTATCACCTTTCTGTTTCCCATTAACTCTATAGAAGATTAGCTAATTTTCAAAAGCAGGAAAATTAAGCTTATAGACATATGAAGCAAATGATTTGGCCAAGGTCATACGTCTCACAGCAATATTGACAGATATCATTTGACTACCAATCTCAAGATCAAACTAAACATTTTCTCACAATAGCTACAGCACAAAGAATATACACTACTTGCTTATAAAAGAAAAAAAAAATAGCTGCTTTATATAATATTGAAACTTGAAGGCATCTTGGAATTTACAGGTTTGGAATATTTGATCATTAAGCAAACAAATATAAGTAGTAATATACTGCCAAGAAGCGTTTCTACGCACAAAAGATGAACTTGGCTATGGATTTTATGCAAAACAAATCAAAACAAAACCCTGGTATGAAATGAATCCTGACTCATAGAGGCCCTATAGTGTAAAGAAGAACTGTCTCATAGGGTTTAATGTTTACAAAAGTTGACTGCTACTTCTTTCACTCATGGAGTAGCTGGTGGGTTTGAATCACCAAGTTTTCTGGTTATCAGCTGTGCACTTTAAACATAGCACCACCAGATATCCTTTGCCTATAGATATTTTGCAATAGTTCCCATTTTCTGGTGGTATTATAGAGAACTTTGATAATTCTATTTTAAATGTGTGGAACTTTGGATGTTTACCATTCAATTATTCTTCTCTTTCTTATAAGGAATTGGTTTTCATATACTGTCACTCTTTGAAATACCACAAACTATTTCAAAATGGTTTTAAAACCAGTGCAAGTTCTATTAGATTATTGCTTGAAATCAATTTAGGTAGAATAAAGGGACTATAGAAACCTTTATCTTCTTCTTTTCTTGATTGTTATTGTCTCTTGATATTCTTAAATTTTCTTTCTATTTCCTTATAAAAGAAGCAATACATTATTTGAGTCTAGCAAACAAAGAGAGTCATCATTTATTGTGACAAGACTCTAGATTGGTAGTCTTATTTTTCAAGGCCATGGGCACTGCATCCTATTGATGTGATTTCTTTAGTCTCTGTAGGACTAAACAGCTCCAGGTTCAGTGCAAAGAAAAAGTAATTTCTGGGTACTAAAAGACCACTTGGCAAGTGTTCTTTAACTCACAACATTCCTCCTTCCTTTAGTACTGCCTTCTCCCCCTTCCCTCTCTTTCTTCCTTCTTATTTCCCACTTTCCTTTCTTTCTACTATCTTTTATCTTTTTTTTTTTTTTTTACTTTTTACTTGTAGAGTAATAAGAATTTGCTTTTGTTTATGAAGATCTTATTTTGAGGAAGCATATTTTGAACAATGTCAATGATCAAGTATCTTTATTAACTATATGTTTTAAAAAGTTGATTTTGTGAGATATTTAAATAGAATAATTATTCTGTCTTAGATATGAAGACCCCATTTTTTCTATGTTTCTATCATCATACTATTTCACTGTGTATGAATCCTGTCTTTATTCTATTTCTATCATATTATTTGCTGAGTCATATTAAAGAAGCATCCTTCCAACTTCTGATAAATTCTATCTTAAAACAACAATCATTCATTTATGCATGCACTCAAGAAATATTAATTTATGAATCATATACTATGAAACAAGAACTTTTGATTCACTAGGGATTCAGTGGTAGGGAAAAAGGAAGTCTAAGCTGTCTTGGTACATACATTTCACTTGAAAAGAAAGCAATAAATGAATAAATAAACATGTACTATCAGACTGTAGTAATTGCTGAGAAATAAATGGAATAATGAAAAAGTTCAGCAGACAATGAAAATAAATGGAGCTATTTTAGCTAGCATAGTTAGAGAAAGTTTCTTTAATGTGAATATGCTGAAAACAGATGGGAGAAAAGTATTAACAGAGAGGAAACAAGAATTATAAACTTCCTGACATAGGAAGATCATTGGTCTAATGTAGACAGGCAAATCTTAGAGCAGAGGGAGTAATGGAAAGTATGAGTGCCGAAATGAGAAAAGTAGCCCCCATTATAGTTTTGGTTTTTATCATGATTATATAGCTTTAGATTATAATAATGCAAAAAAAAAAAAAAAAATGTATGGAGCCAGCAGCTCACAGGACTTAATGAATGTAAGCCCGAAGGCTCCTGTAGCAAACCTGATGTCAAGAACATTCCATAAAAAGAGTAAAAGAATGGCCTTCACTTCTTTCAGGATCTCAGACTTCAATATGATAGACATAGAACTGTAAAAACATAAACAGGCTAACTTTGACTACTTGTAAAAAAAGTATGGGAAAGCAGAGCCATTACAAATCCTTTTGCTATCAGAGAAACAGGAATAAAAATGGATAAAATAAAAATGAACAAAAAGTTCATTTCATTCATAGCAGTCTTTTAATTTTTTAAAATGTTTTATTGTGAATTATGTGATCGTTTACATGGTAGAACATTAGCTTTACATTCATCCTGTCATATATCATTTCATTGCCATGGTTACAATTCCCTCCATGCATCATCAGCCAACCAAAGGGTATACCCTGTAAGCCTGCCCCCACCCAACCCCCACTTCCCCATTGTTAGCACCCAGCCCCTCTCCCTCTCTGGGTCTATAGTCCCCAGCCATTCCATCTCTCCACATCTGCCTCTATCTCTGATGTCAATGCTTCCCTGAGTAGGGTCCCGCTCTCTGCTCTTCTGCCTTGATGGTCCCAGGGACCTCCACTCCTAGATGCAAAGTTAATCACTCCCCTTCTTGCTACAAAACGTCTACCTTTACATTTCCAACCCTCACAATCAGTCCTGATAACAATTATTGACTATTGTCTCACAAAAGATCTATCCACATTTCCTTTCATCAGCCCTGCCTACACAGATTGGATACTACTCAGTGGAGATTCTACCTTCCTCCATGCCCTCTGTATCTAGGTTCCCTCTTGAAAACTTGTAAGCCAGTCACTTCTTGTCTCTGTAACCTCCACCCACCCCGCCCCCCATTCTGGGTAGCCAATGTTCAAGTTGCTCATCCCTGTCTACTCTGTGTATGGAGGGGGGGAATGATCCTTGCTGTAAAGATTTGACCCTCTTTTGAGCTACTGCATCCATAGGTGTAGGCCAAGTTCATCAAATTATAACAGATTACTCTTTTTTTCCTCTTCTTTCTACTTCTAGTTGAGCTCTGATCATCCAGTCATTGAAGCTAGGCCAAGTGGATATCGTCTGCAAGCATGAGTGTTCTTATGCATATGCCCTCTCTTATCAGCTCCACGCTTCACTCTCCACTCTGGTCCTCTGTGGTTATGCTGCTGACTCTAGGCCCAAGAGTCCCCAGGTCTTGCAATACTGCTGGCCAGCCAGGTCGACACCCAGGTTCACAAGAGGCTATTGAATGTTGTAGGGCTTAGCTTGCGCGCAGCTTCATTGCTGTTTTTTCCTCACTTCCCCTTATCGGTGATCAACGTGGTCACCAATCAGAGTGTGTATTTTCCAATGAGTCTTAGTCTTGGAAGGGGGTTTGCACTGAGGGACCTGACCACTTGCCTTGATGTCTCCTGGGCAAGGAACTTGCTTGTTTTTGTAGTAATCAGTTGGTCTACCTATACTGTGTTATATTTTTCCTATTGGTCTTTCTTTCAAGAAATAACTTCTATTTCTTGTAGTTGGCTCCAGGCTGGTCTGACTGTCCTTCAAGTGGAAATTTCCCATCTCTGAAGAAGCTGGATGCTGTTCAAGATTCCATCTATGATCTTATGTAAAGCAGAGGCTCTGCAGGGAGCCTCCTTTACTGGGCATGTTGTAGCCCCATTTTAAGTATTACAATCAGTTATAAGCAGAAGACGGAATTACAAGTTTTCTTAGGTGATATTTCTGGCTACTCCTTTCTCTCCCCTTCAAGTGTATGCCAGGGAAACCAAAATTCAAAAGACACCTAAGAATCTTAACATTATTTTCCCCCTTTTCCCCATTCCAACCATGTCTCAATTCCTGTATCCCAGAGCCCTGTTGTTCCAAGGGTGTGCCTACATCATTATTTACCTCTGACCCACTTAGCCCATGCAAACCTACCTAATTGTTTTCCCATCAACTTTGTTCTTCCATTATACTCCCCCTTCTTGTATATTGCACCCCTCCCTAGCACCCAATCTATCCTGTGTCTATTCCCTACCCTGTGCTCCACGTTCCCCTCCATCCCCTCACCCCAACCTCCACATCCCAGTAACCAGCAAAGAACCCCCTGTCTTTAGTATGGGTTCTTTTTCTTAGTCTTTTACAGTAGTGGTCCTATGCAGTATTTCTCCTTTTGTGATTGACAAATTTCACTCAACACAATGTCCTCAAATTTCATCCATGTTATGTGGTAGCTTGCAGCTTCCTCATTATTCTTCAAAGTAGCATAATATTCCATTGTGTGTATGTACCACAGTTTGTTTATCGATTCCTCAGTTGATGGGCACTTTGGCTGTTTCCATTTTTTTGCTATTGTAAATGGTGCTGTTATGAACATTGGTGTGCATATATCTCCTCGTGTTATGGCTCGTACTTCTTGGGAGTAAATACCAAGTAGAGGAATTGCTGGATCATAAGATATTTCTATTTCCAGCCTTCAGATGAAGCGCCATATTGCTTTCCAGACATTGGACCATTTTGCAATCCCACCAGCAATGCAGGAGTGCCCCAGTCTCTCCACATGCCCGCCAGCATTTATTGTCCTCTACTTTTTTGATCTTTGCTGTTATTGCTGGTATGAGATGATATCTCATTGTTCCTTTGATTTGCATCTCTTTAATAGCTAGTGATCATGAACATTTCTTCATCTGCTTATTGGCTGCCCGGATTTCCTCCTTGGTGAAGTGTCTGCTCATGTCTCGTGCCCATTTTTAAATTGGGTTATTTGTCTTTTTCTTGTAGAGGTATTGTAGTTTCCTATATATTTTAGAAATGAGTCCCTTGTCTGATGTGCCATTGAAAAATATTTTTTCCCATTCTGTGGGTTCCCTTTTTACTCTTTCGGTGAAGTCTTTTGATGCCAGTAAGTTTTTAATTTTTGGTATGCCCCACTCATCTATTTTGTCTTCTTTTATTTGTATAGTTTTCAAAATGTTTGGTTGTCTGTATTCCCTGAATTAGTGCTCTCACATTTGTCCCTATTTTTTCATTGATAGCCTTCATAATTCTGGGATTTAGGTCTTTAATCCATGTTGAGTTGGTTTTTGTATAAGGCATGAGGTGAAGGGCTTGTTTCAATGTTTTGTCTATCGCTTTCCAGTTCTGCCAGCACCAGTGTTGAAGAAACTATCACCTCCCCATGCTATATATTTTGGTGTTTTGTCAAAAATCAGTTGGTTGTATGTTGATGAGTTAATTTCTGGATTCTCAATTATTTTTCATTGATCTATGTATCTTTCATTTTACCAGTACCAAGCTGTTTTTACCACTGTAGCCATGTAGTAAATTTTGAAATCGGGGAGTAAGAGCCGTCCAACCTTGTTCTTCTTAAGCAGTGTTCTTCTTAAGCAGTGTTTCTTTCCTTTCCATATAAAATTTCTAATTGTTTTTTCCAGCTCTTTGAAGAACATTGTTGGAATCTGGATTGGGATTCCATTACATGTGTAAATTGATTTGGGCAGTATTGACATTTTTACAATGTTAAGTCTTCTTATCCAGGAGCATGGTACATTCTTCCATTTTTGTCAGTCTCTTTTGGTTTCTTGTAGTAGTGTTTTGTATTTTGCTGTCCAACATGAATCTTAGACATCCAGATTTTTAATCCTTTTTTCTGTTTTCTGCTGTATCTTAGTGGTATTGAGAGATTTGTATTCCAGCTCACTGGTTCTGCCTTCCATCTCTTCTATTCTACTCCTTTGCCCTTTCAGAGTATTATCTATTTCTGATATTCCATTATTGGTCATTTGGACCTCTTTCTGTAGGTTTCCAATGCTGTATCAATCTTATTCGATTGTTCCTGTAGCACTTTCCTGACTTCTTCCTTATTTTTCTCAATTGCATTGTAAAGTATTTTGAAACATTTTATAATAATTTTTCTGAATTCTTGCTCTGGCATTTCCAAGGCCTGCTCTCCTTCCAGAATGTAGTCCAGGTCTACCTCTAGTTCATTTGTCTAAAACATTTTATCTTGTTTCTGGACATGTGCTGATATGCTCATCTACTTTTGCTTCTTAGACATATCTACTGTTTATCTGTGGCCTTAATACTTAATTTTGGTATTTTTTATGCTTTGTGATTT
This sequence comes from Chrysochloris asiatica, assembly GCF_000296735.1. NCBI lineage: Eukaryota > Metazoa > Chordata > Mammalia > Afrosoricida > Chrysochloridae > Chrysochloris > Chrysochloris asiatica. Next base: position 8,816,030 of record NW_006408577.1, read on the forward strand.
CTTCCAGGTAGATGTGATCAGGATGTGGGCTTCCCTTTTCACTCTTCTTATGCTTAACTCAGAATAACTTTCACAGGTGTTGTCTGCCTCCCTGATATATGACAGTTCTTATCGGTTCTTGCCTGGGTTTTGGTGTTTTAGAGAGCATGATTGTAGCTTGACTATATGGCAGCAGTTGCTGTCTCTTTTTGATAATACAGGGAGAGAAAGTGTCCCCTAATGATAGAAGGGGGAAACATAAAACAGCAAAACAGCACCAGCAAAGAAAAAAAAAAAACAAGAAGAAGAAAAAAACTACAACAACAAAAAACAAAACTAGACTGAGTACTGTAGTATATAATCACAGAAAAATAAGAGGGAGAGAAAGAAAAAAAAAAAAATCTGTAGCCTAATATAAGTATGACTTTAATGTCCTCTTTTCAGCTTCTTGCCTTCAAAGCTGCCTAAGATATTTCAAGATGCCACTGTTGGTTGTTATGCTGTACCTCAGAATTTAATTTAATTTTTGGCCTGTTTGGTTTTTAAACTCTCTTTCCCTCTCTACACCCCTGTCCTGGTTGTTCCTGTATTAAAAAAAAAAAATTAAAAAAAAAACTAAACTAAACTAAAAAAAAACACAGTTCAGAGTCAGCTCTTGTGCTGAGAGTATCTGTGTGCATGCATGGCAGAAGAACCCACCAGTAGTGAGGGTGGGCATGTCCACTTGCACAGACACCCTCTCTAGTCGCCAGAATGGAGGTGCACAATCAGTGGGGGTGGGGGAGCAATGAGCAGATACCAAATAAAAAGAAAATCAGAACAATGCAAAACTGACAAAGGGTATTGTCCACTTTTTCTCCGAGGTTCCCGTGGCATTTTTCCATGTGTGCTTGCCCCTCCGCTTGGTGTTGCTATTTGTTCTCACCCAAGTTGTCAGCTCTGGGCCGCTGAGCCTGGCAGATTCAAAAGTACACAATTTCTTACTTCAGCTTCAAGTTCCACTAGCTATAAGCCTTCAAACTTTTAAAATATTTGTACCTATGTGGTTCCAACTTTTGGAGCTCTGCCTTGGATCTGTTCTGCCTAGTATTCTGTGGTATTGCTGAGAGCGAACTTCACTGCACCTCCGCCCTAGCCGCCATCAAGTTCTGTCTCTCCTCATAACATTCTTGAGCAAGAAAATGTTCATGAAAATGAAATTAGGGACATGAGGTAACAAGATGGCAGACTCAGCACTTACACTATATAGACACTCTACAACAAAGGGGGTGGTGGCAGTTGTGTGCAATGTAGTCAGTTCTGACTCATACTGACACTGTGTTTGACTTCTGAGCCTGAAATCTTTGTGGAGCAGAAAGCCTCATCTTTCTACTGAAGAGCAACTGGTAGATGTGAACTGCTGACCTTGTGGATAACACCCCAGTTTTTAATCCACTAAGCTACCAAAATAGAGACAATCAAATGAAAAAGATTCAGCTGATAGTTCTAGAACCCTGAGCTTCAGAAGAACGGTAAGACAGGTGGATTGAATGCTTTCTAGGAGAGGAAGCTGAACAGGCACAGCAAAAATGAAGGAGACAAACTGATGACCTCTGCTGACCCACCAGACAGAGTGTGATCTTAAACTTTTGCTAATAGCATCAGCAGAAACACATCAGTGACACATAGAGATAAAAGTATAATTACTGTCTTTTCCACACATTTCCCTGGTAACTGACCTCCACCCACATATACTCTTAGCTAAGCTCTTATTCTACCAGTGGTAAGTGACTCAGTTGTTGTTGTTGTTGTTATTGTTAGATGCCATTGAATCAGTATCAACTAATATTAACCCTAGGCACAACAGAACAAAACACTGCCTGGTCCTTTACCAAGTTCACAATCATTGCTACATTTTTGTTCATTACTACTGCCACTGTGCCAATCCATCTTGTTGCAGGTCTTCCTCCTTGTTGTTTCAACCCTCCATTTTACCAAACGTATCATATTCCAGGGACTGGTACCTCCTGACAATATGTCCGAAGTATGAGAGACTATGTGTGTTCATTCTGGCTACCAAGGAGCATTCTGACTGTACTTCTTCCAAGATAGATTGGTTTGTTCTTTTGGCAGTCCATGGTACTTTTAATAGTCTCCTCTAACACCATAGCGCAAATGCATCAATTCTACAGTCTTCCTTATTCACTGTCCAATTTTCACAAGCATATGAAGTTATTGAAAATACTATGGCTTGGATCAAGCACACCTTAGTCCTCAAACTGACATCTTGGTTTTTCAACAATTTAAAGAGGTCTTGTTCAGCAGATTTGCCTAACACAATATGTCATTTGATTTCTTAACTACTGCTTCTGTGAATGCTGATGGTTTATATGAACAAAATGAAGTCTTTAACAATTTCCATCTTTTCTCCATTTTTATGGAAGTTATTTATTGGTCAGTGGTGAGGATTTTTGTTTTATTTCCATTGAGGTCCAACACATACCAAAGGTTGTGGTCTTTGATCTTCATCAACAAGTATTTTAAGTCTTCTTTGCTTTCAACAAGCAAGGTTGTATCATCTGCATATCACAGGTTTTTAATGAGTCATCCTCCTATCCTGATGCCACATTTTCCTTCATGTAATCCAGTTTCTCAGCTTATTTGTTCAGCATACAGATTGAATAAGTATGGTAAAAGAATACAACCCTGGTACACACCTTTCCTAATTTAAAATCATTCAGTGTTCCCATGTTCTGTTTGAATAACTGCCTCTTGATTTATGTACAGATTCCTCAAGAGTACAATTAAGTGTTCTGGAATACTCATTCTCCACAATGTTGTCCATAGCTTATCAGGATCCACACACTTGAAAGCTTTTGCATAGTTAGTAAAGCACAAGTAAAAATCCATCTGGTATTCTCTTTTCAGCCAAGATCCAACTGATGTCAACAATGGCATCCTTCATTCCACGTCCTCTTCTGAATCCTGCTTGAACCTCTGGAAGTTCTCTGTTAATGTATGTTGTTAGCCATTTTTGAATTATCTTTAGCAAAATATTGTTTGAATGGGATATGAATGATATTGTTGGATGATTTCCACATTCCGTTGGGTCATTGCTCTTTGAAAGAGGCAGAGATATAGATCTCTTCCAGTTAGTTGGCCAGGGAGTTATCTTCTAAATTTCTTGGCATAGGTGAGTTAGTGCCTCCAGTGCTGCACCAGTTTTTAAAAAGATTTATATTTGTATTCCATCAATTCCGGGAGCCTTGTTCTTTGCCAATGCCTGCCATGTACCTTGGATATTTTCCTTCAGTGCCATTGGGTCTTGATCATATGCTACCTCTTCAAATGGTTGAACATCAACCATCTCGTTTTGGTACAGTAACTCTGTATGATTGCCACCTTCTTTTGATGTTTTCTGCATCATTCAACATTTTGTCCATAGAATCCTTCAATATCACAAGTCGAAGCTTGATTTTTTTTTCCTTCAGTTCCCTCAGCTTAAGAAATGCTGAGCATGTTCTTTCATTTTGGTTTTCTAACTCCAGGTTTTGAACATTTATTTATAATGTTTGACTTTGTCTTCTGGAGCTGCCTTTTGAAATTTTCTATGTAGCTCTTTCACCTCCTCATTTCTCCCATTTGCTTTAGCATTCTGTGGTGGAGAGAAAGTTTCAGAGTTTCTTCTGATATCAATTTTGGTCCTTTCCTTCTTTCTTGTCTTCTTAATGAGCTTTTGGTCTCTTCATGTTTGATATTCTTGATGTCTTCCCACAATTCTTCTTGTCTTTGGTCTTTAGTGTCTAAGGCATCAAATTTGTTCTTGCGATTATCTCTAAATTCATGTTCAAGGTCATACTTTGGCTCTTGGGGACTTGTTTTAATTTTCTTCAGCTTCAGCATGACCCTGATTCTGAATAATTGATGGTCGATTCCACAGTCTGTCCCTGGCCTTTTTGGCTGATGATATGGAGTTTTTCCACCATCTATTTCCATAGATGTAGTCAATTGTATTTCTGTGTATTCCATCTTGTTAAGTCCATGTTTATTGTTGTCTATTGCATTGTTTAGAAAAGGTATTTGCATTGAAGAAGTCATTAGTTTTGCAAAATTCTTTCATGTGATCTCTAGCATTGTTTCTACCACCAAGGCTATATTTTCCAACTATTGCTGTTCTTTTGTTTCCAGCATTTGCATTCCGATCACCAATAATAATCAATACAACTTTATTGCATGCTTGATTAATTTTAGACTGAAGAAGTTGAAAAAATTCTTCAATTTCATCATCACTGGCTTTAGTACTTGTGTAAATTTGAATAATAGTTCTATTCATTGGTCTTCCTTGTAGGCATATGGATATTATCCTATCATAGACAGGGTTGTACTTCAAGACTTCATCTTGATATGTTTTTTTTTGATGATGAATGTGATGTCATTTCTCTTCATTTTGTCATTCCTAGCACAATAAACCATGTACCAATGCCAATCCCTTTCAGCTCACTAATGCCTTGCATGGAGTCCTGGTGTGGCACTTTGGGTTAATACACTGGATTGCAAAGTTGTTTTGAACCACAAGGTGAGCAGTTCAAGCTCACCAGTCACTCCTAGGAAACCCTATACCAGGTTGCTATGGGTCACAACTGACTCAATGGCACTTATCAACAACAACAACAATGCCTAGCATATCAATGTTTATGCATTTCATTTTATTTTTTGTAACTTCCAGTTTTCATAGAGTCACACTTTCATGTTCTGCTTATTAATGGGTATTTACAGATGGTGAAGGCTCATTTGTAAGCCCCATCAAGAAAAATACACACAACCGGATTAAAAAATTTCCATAGAACATGAACAGACACTTCACCAAAGAAACATTCAGGAGACCAACACACATGACAAAATGTTCATGATCATTAGCCATTGTTGTTGTTGTTAAGTGCCATCAAGTTGGTTCCAACTCATAGCAACCCTTCATAAAGTTTCCAAGGAAGGGCTGGTGGTTTTGAAACACTGAATTTGTAATTAAATGCCCAGTGTTTATCACATAGAGTGATAAACAGACTCACATTAGCTATTAGAAAGATGCAAATCAAAGCAACAATGAAATGTCACCTCATCCTGGCATTAATTTTGTTGTTGTTAAATGCCATCAAATCAGTTTTGACTCATAGCAACCCTATATATGGTTTCCAAGATACAGCTTATGAGCTTGAACCTCAAGTCTTCAGGTTCAACCAAACTTGCTGTCCAGCATTAATAGCAAAGTTCAAATATGACAGAAACCAGTAAATGCTGGTGAGGGTGTAGAGAGACTGGAACTTTCCTACATTGCTAGTGGAGCTGTAAATTGGTGTAATCATTGTGGAAAATGGTATGGCACTCCCTTAAAAAGCTGAAAATAACAATACCATATGACCCAGAAATCCCTCTACTTAGTATAAACCCCCAAGAAATAAGAGACATGACTCTAGTAGACATATGCACACCTATGTTCATTGAAGCACTATTCACAATAGCAAAATGATGGAGAGAACTTAAATGCCCATCAATATAAGAAAGGTAAACAAACTTTGGTGCACACACACAATGGAATAGTATGCACCATTGAAGAATAACAATGAGTCTGTCAAACACATAACATGATGAACCTGGAGGACATTATGATGAGTGAAAATATCCAATCACAAAGTACAAATATTACATGAGACCACTACTGCAAAAACTCAAGAAAAAATTTTCAATCTAAAAGAAACATTCTTTTAGACAGGGTAATTCACTAACTAGAGTGTAGACATATGTTAACTTGGGTGACTGAGAGGACAGTATACAAGAAGAGGGAAGTTGGCAGAAAAAGAATGAAGGCAGGAGGTTTGCAAGGGTAAAAGGAGATGCAGATAAATACTGTTATATACACAATCCTGAAATAACAGTGTTCTGTAGATAGAAATATGAACAGATAAACCAACTATATGCATATGTGAGAGAGATTGGGAGTATTCCCACAAATATATAAGGGTTTTAAAGAGTATATGTACATTGTATTTACCTTTGTTGCAAACATACCTATGAATATAGTGGAGCATTTAGGTGGAAAAATGATGAAAACCTCTTAGGTATTATCAAACATCATAAGGCAATGTGTTGCTAGGCCTGGAGGTTCAAAATCATAGTCTCAGCAATAATCATGGTTAGTTGGTATAACATAATCCACAAAGACAATGTTTTGCATTCTACTTTGGCGACTAGTAACTGGGATCTTGAAAGATCATGAGTAGCCATCTAAGGTGTAACTATTACTCTTTCCATGTGCAAAGGAAAGAAGAGTGCTGAAAATTTAAGACACTAGATATCAATTAATCAAATGGACTAGTGGAATATGTAAACCTCAATCTCCATGACTCTGAGACCAGAAGAACTTGATGGTGCCCAACTACCACAAACAACAGCTCTGAAAGGGATCACATTAGAACGTCCAGGATCACTGATCAGAAAGAGATTGGAGGAACTTGAGACTATACACCTCAACCATCCTTCAGATCTGGAAAAGAAATCACCCTTGTGGCTTGATTTTAAACCAAGCAGTAGATAGGTATATGGAGGACAACACTAGTAAAGTATGCTCACCATAGAATGATCAATCATTCAAAATCAAAAGAGCAACATTTACCAAAGGACAAAGTTGAAAAGGGATTAGAATGAGGGTAGACTGGTAGTAAGAACCATAGGGAGAAAGTAGGAAAACTATTGTTACATGGAGGAGAATGCAATCATTGAGATAAAACCAAGTGTAAGTTTTGTTAAATATACAAGTGATGATTTTGTCTGCAAGACCTCCCTCAATTATCAATAAAAAGTCTTTTAAAATTATAATTTGTACAGAGTATTTACATTTATTTCCAATCACATCATCAGTATATAAGCCAAAGTGCAACTGACCACACAATGGAATCTTGACTACACTAAGAAGATTGCTGGGTAGAATTAGAAGAGTAGGTTTGATGAGATAAAATGATTCAATTTCAAGGTTTATTAATTTTTATAAATTTAGTACATAACCATGTTAATGAAAGTAAATGGACAAAGTGATGTGAAGGCATATTCTACAGAAAATTTGGAGAATGAATTTTATGGCTGAGCTTTTGAAATGGTTATTTACAAGGATGTAATACTTGTACAGTGAAGTCTTTACTTTCATTAGATAGAAAAAAATGATAAGCTTGGTTCCAATGCCATTTATCAATAGAAGAAGGATTCTATGTGGTAGGTAGGAAACAAGCAGATGTTCCAACAAAAATTAACAAAATACAAGAGAGAAACAAATATGGATACAATTAAGAGGAATTTTTTATGTAAGAGAGAAAGATTAGGAAAGACGCAATGGGAAATAAGGAGAGTGCAGATGCTGATTTGGTAGCATACGGATGCAATGAATGAGTTCACTTAGCAAGATACACAGAAGAGTATTTCTGAAAAAGTAGTTGCAGTGTAATGAATTTATGTTTATATGTGGATTTTTCTGGTCCTGGGTTTATAAGTTTAGCTAAGATGATTTGCTAAACTCAATCTTGAAAAATGATTGAACAATTCATTATGCAAAGACAAAACCTTTGTAGGGACTAGTCAATTACTAAGCCAATTAGGTGATTGTGATCTACCAAGGAGATTGGTCTTGATGGGAAGATTAGGCTTATTGAAGGCACAATCTCAAAGAGGTTGAGTGAGACCTCAATGCCATCAAGAAAAAAAGCATGGAGTGGACCAAATTCTTTGAATCCAGGGTTCCTACCCTGAGAGCCTCATAAATCCAGGAAATGGAGAACTGTAACACTGGAGATGGCAGGAGATGGAGCAAGACGGCACCAGGCCATTGCAAGATAGTGCAAAATAGCTGTAGCAGTACCAGCAGTTAGAATCAGGACACTGACACAAGACAGCTGGGGTGAGCTTCCTGGCCCATGGAGCAAGACATTTGCCGAGAGCTTGCTGACACATGGAGTGAAAGACCTGAGTGGTTTGGGGCAGCAAACTGGCTGGTGGGATTAGATGTCTTTGAAAATTAGTAAGCAGAGCTAGTTAGGCTTGCCAACTCTAAGAGTGAGAAACTTTCAGGCAAGAGGCTTCCTGGAAGAGTGGGGTGCCCCTGGGCACTTGTTGGCAAAGCTGCAGTTAAAAAAAAAAGGTTATTTCAGTCAAGAGAAAAGGTTGGCCTAGAAGTGCATCCTGCCTATGGGCATAGCGGAAAAGTAGTTGAAAGCTGTCCTGTTTGAAAGCTACCATGATAGAAGAACTGTATTCTGTGTTCTGTTACTTGCAAGTTGACCTTGAACCTGTTACTTCTCCAATGAGAGGAACCTTGGTTGCTGCCAGGGGCCATGATGGCTCCGATAAGAAATACATTGCAACGACGCAGAGCAGCGGGAGACTCTATGCATGAAGAAAGCCCATTGTACTTCAGAGCAGCAATGGGTGCCTCCTTGATTTGGCAGAACCTCAAGAGGAAATTTCATGCAGGGGACTTGCAATCTTTGTCTTTTTCTTTTATGAATAGTTCATTTTTAATTTTTCTTGATTTTATTATAGAAGTTTTTAGTAGAACTCTTCAATGATCATATTAAAGGTAAAAAATTACATTTAGACACCTTCACACCATATTCAATCATGCGTAGTCCTAAAGAATGCTTTTCACACTAACAATAAGTTTCACCACTAGGAAAAACCAGCTAAAGTTTTTGCCAGTTCAAGTTTAAGATAACATTCAACATTCTGTGTAGTTTCAGTCAGAGACATTAAGACCTTCAGAAAATTAGCTAAAATGCAATTAATGGCTAAGGGAATAGTAATAGATCATAAGCAGAAATTTAACTAGATGTTTTGTATAGAGAAGTTGTAAGGAAGTTGTTCTGTTTCTTCTTAACTACAAAACTTTAAGTGCTTTTTTATGCTTCTTGTTTAATCAATCATGAGAAACAACTGTGTTGTCAGTTACCATAGCAAATAATGTTTAGGTACATGTTGTGATTAATGAATCTATAGAAAATAATAGATGAAGGTAGAAATAGGAGTTAAGATTTAGAATTATGTCAGAAAGATTAAGGTATTTTAACAAGATCATTTGTGTAATGCTTCAAAGAAATTGATTGTTGTGAGATCATAATGTATTGTAACGGTATATAAAAAGCTGAAAAAATTAAGTAAAATCATCATCATCAGAATTTAGCACAAATCATCGACTCCGTGTGATTTCTTTCTTCAGCCGACTCCACACATCCCTTCGTGAGCCCCCCTAATAAGTGTGTCGGGGCTGGCCCCTGGCAGGTTGCAAAGTGGCTAAGAAGTTGGCTGCTAACAGAAAGGTCAGTGATTTGAACCCACCAACTGCTATGGAAAGTCCTGGTTGTCTGTTTCTGGACAGGTTTACATCCTTGGAAACCCTATTAGAAGTCTTACTCTATTTTATGTTATTATGAATCAGAACTGATTCCATGGAATGGGTTTAGTCTTTGAATGATTGTATGCTAACCACAAGATTGGTGGTGCAAACTCACCAGCTGCTCTTCAAAAAAAGAGTCACTATGAGTCAAAACTGACTCAAAAGTATCAACAACAAACACAAAACTGTGATTATGATCTGTGAGTTCTGTGTGGCTATTGCTACAGATTATTGAAACCAGCATAGGTGTCAAGAATGCCATCAGGAGAGCAGCTGGTATAGAAAAGGTTAAAAAAAAAAGTGGAGGTGGAGAGATATCTGTCCTCCACCACTTAGGAATCCGTTTTGTGCTGCTATTGATTTTCAATCATTCTTTTGAAGTTAGAGGAATTCTGAAGCTGCTAGATTACACTACTATTTTCCTGGGAGAGCAAGAATTGCTGTAGAAATAGAGATGATTATGTGAAGAAATCCTGAAGGGATTTTTATTAATTTATGGAGGACACAAATAATTGAATATCAGCAATGGAATGAAGAAAATATACGTGTAGAAGAATATAGGTAACATTATATGATAATATAGTTGCTGAGAGTTTTGCATTTTATAGCATGGTTAACACTGACAATGATATCATAATCACGAGTGGAATGACTTCTGAAATTTTGAGCAGATTTGTGCAAAACCCATAGAATGTCAGAGGTTAGGTGAGACATATGAGTATTACAGCTAAAATCTTGTTACCCTCAAGTCAATTCTGACTCACAACAACCCCCTGTGTTGTTGTTAGTTGTCTTAGAGACAGTTCCAACTCATAGCAACTCTTTGTGCAATAGAATACAACATCACCAGGTTCTATGCCATTCTTAGGACTATTGTTATGTTTAAGCCCATTGTTGCTGCCACTGTGTCAATCCATTTTATTGAGGGTCTTTCTCTTTTTCACTGACCCTCCACTTTACCAAGCAAGATGTCCTTTCCAAGGACTGGTTCCTCCTGAAAACATGGCCAAAGCACTTGAGACAAAGTCTCACCATCCTCAGTTCCAAGAAGAATTCTGACTGTACTTCTTCCAAAACAGGTAAGTTTACTTTTCTGGCAGTCTATGGTATATTCAATATTCTTCACCAGGACTGTATTCAAATTCATCAATTTGTCTGTGGTTATCTTACTTCATTGTCCAGCTTTTACATGCATATGAAGCGACTGAAAATTCCATGGCTTGGGTCATGAGCACTTAGTCTTCACAGTGACATCTTTGCTCTTTAACAATTTTTCTGTTTCTCTCACAAACATTTATTCATTTGCTAAGTCCTAAGAATTTCTCCCCTCTTTTTTTTTTTTTATTTTTCAGTTCCTCGGCATTCAAAGTTGTTTTGTTTTTAATTTTATTTGTTTATTTTTTATTTTCCTAGTTGGGTCACTATGTACACAGTCTTGTTTCTTTAAAATTTTCATTAGCTTTTAAAAAAATGGTGGTGGATGGATGGATAGGGTAGGGTTGGATGCTTCATTTAGTGTTAGGGTTATAGGTAGAACTAAGGTTATAGTCAGAGGTAGGGGTTGGGCTAGGACTAAGAGTAAAGCTTAGTCTAGTTTTAGGGCTATAGGTAGGTTTTTGACTTATTTTTATTCTTCTTGAAGTGATTTGATTTCTCCTTTATTTGGAAGTTCTGTAACTATATCGTTCCCTTTTTCACTTTATGTTTTGTTGTTGCAAACTAATATCCCTGGTTTCTTATTTTCAGTCTTCTAGTGTTTGTTTTTTTCTTTCTTTCTTTGAATACTTCTAAATATGGCTTGAGTTCTGGGTGATATTGTCATGTATGTCACTCTCAGGTTGTTGTGTGCTGTTGTTAATTCTCTGTCCAGAGAACTCCTTTTAGTATTTTTTGTAAAGTTGTTCTGGTTTTTGAAAATTATTTTAATTTCTGTTTATCTGGAAATATCCTAATTTTGCCATTATTTGATGGACAATTTTGCTGAGTATATTAATCTTGGTTGGCCTTTTGTGTGTGTGTGTGCCGTTTTATATATGTCATCTCATTTCATACATTGCCTGAATGGTTTATGATGAGAAATTAGAGCTCTGTTCTGTTAGTTCTCCTTTGTAGATAATTTTTGTTTTTTTACAGCTGCTCTCTGGATGCTTTTCCTTATCTTTGATTTTGAAAAGTTTGATTATAATAAGTCTTGATGATTTTCTCTTGGGGTCCTTTTTATTTGAATTTTGTTTAACTTCTGGAATGACTAGCTTGTCTTTTATGATGTTAGAAAGGTTTTCTTTCAGCAACTCTGGGGAACAGATTTCTCTTTGGGTTTCATTAGTCCCTGTTCTGGAATTCTGATCACAAGCAGGTTATTCCTCTTGATCATGTCCCACATACACCTTAGACTTTTTTCATATTTAAATTTTTTTCATGATTTTTTTCCTCTTGAAAATGAGTATTGAGAGATTTGTCTTCAAGTTTATTGAGTTGGCCTTCCATTGATTCAATTCTATTTTGCTCTTTAAATATATTATCTGGTTCTCAAGTCTTAGTATTAATTGTCTGGTTTTCTAATTGCTGTCTTTTATAGCTTTAAATTTTTCATTGATTTTTGTCTGTTTGTTCTTGTAATATTTTCCTGATTTCTCCTTTGCTTTCATAAATTATTCTGTCAATTTGTTGATGGTACCAAAATAGAATTCTTTTAAATTCCTCATCAAGTAGTTCTGATTCCAATTCTGGTATTATGTTTACTGACTCTACATTTTCATCATTTTCTTGAGTCACTCTGTCTTTTTGTGTGTGTGTGTGTGTGTGTGTGTGTAAGTTGAAATTGTCTGGCTTCTATGAGAAGTCATTGTGTTTATATTTAACTGATGATTGAATGTTGGTGCATTGTTAGTACTCACCACCTGGTGGATTTAATGGAGACAGGAAGGAAGTCTGAACACAGTTTATTTGCTCATGGCGAGTTCACATGCCTACAGAAGGATTCCAGGAAGAGGCTGTGCAGGAGGGAATACAATTGGCCTTTGTGTTGGCAATGGCAGGACTGGCCAAGTCTGGCAACCCAAAGGAATGTACACTCCTTGTCTCCTACCTGAGGCCAGCCCTGTGCCTGAAGGCTGCTGTATTGACAACTGCTTTAGAAAGCTCCAGAAGGTCCCACCAGTCCAGGCCAGTTGATAGCCCACTTGTTTTTCTTCTCTCCCTGCTCCTGTTCAGTGTCTTCTTCTAGCCAGCACTCAGTCCACCTCTCTGTCATAACTTCTGAAGCTCAATGTTTCAGAACAGCCATCTGTATCTATTTTACTTCTTCTCCCATGTTTTTGTTGCAGAGGATCTACTCAGTGTGTCTGCCTAGCTCCACATCTTGTCCCAATTCTTGCTCCTTAGCACTTTAAAGAGATCTTTTGCAGCAGATATCCCATTGCAATACATCATTTGTTTTGGACCTGTTTTGACTGCTTCTTCCATGAGCGTTGATTCAAGTGAAATTAAATCTTTGACAACTTGAATCTTTTCTTTGTTTATCATGATGTTCTTTATTAGTTCTTTATTGGTGGTATTTTTGTAATCCATACTGAAGGCTGTTGTCTTTGAACCTTATCGGTAAGTGCTTCAAGTCTTCTTTATTTCCAGAAAGCAAGGTTTTTCTATTTGCATATCTCAGGCTTTTGATGAGTCTTCATCCAATTCCAATTCAATGTTATTCTTTTACACATTGAATAAGTATAGTAAAAGGATATGACCTTGATATACTCCTTTCCTGACATTAAGCCACTCAGTATCCCCTTATTCTGTTTGAATGATTGTCTCTTGATCCATATACAGCTGCTGCATGAGCACAATTAAGTGTTCTTGAATTCCCATTCTTTAATTCCTAAACCCATTGTATGTTATGATCCACACAAGGGAATGCCTTTGCATAGTCAATAAAACGTGAGTAAACATATTTCTGGACCTCTCTGCTTTCAGCCAAGATGCATCTTACATCAGTAATTGTATCCCTCATTCCACATCTTCTTCTGAGTCAGGGTTGAATTTCTGGAAGATCACTGTAGATGGACTGTTCTTGTTGAGTGCCAATAAGTTGGCTCTGACTCATAACAACCCTGTATAGGGCTTCCAAGGAATGCCTGGTGGGTTTAACTCACTCATCTTACGTTTAGCAGTTCTGTGTTTACCCTATAGCATCACACCAGGATTCTTACTCTACTCATTTTTTTTTTAAGATAGAAAATAGAGTTTCACTTATTTATTTATTTTAAGTTTTTATTGTGATTTGAGTTATAGTTTACATGGGAGAACATTGGTTTTACACTCATCATTTCATTGCAATGATTACAGTCTCCTCCATGCATCATCAGTCAATAGTATTTACTTCTATTCCTTCTGTATTTTTGTTTTTGTTTTTGTTTTGTTTTGTTTTGGGGGGGCAAGGGTGTACACAAAAACACTCAGGAATATATAATTGTTTTAACAACTACACTCATTTTTTAAAAATAATCTTCAGCAAAATGTTACTGGCATGTGGTATTAACAATATTGTTTGACAATTTCCACATTCAGTTGGGTTAAATTTCCTAGGAATAAGCAAGAATATGTATCACTTCTAGTTGGTTGGCTGGCCAGAAAGCTGTCTTCAAAATTTATAAACTAATGCAGGGCTGGAATGAACACCTCCAGCCCTGCATTAGTTGGCCAACCAACAAATGCAAAACATTTCAGTTTGCATTCCATCAATTCCTGGGTCCTTCTTTATCACCAGTGCCTTCAGTGCAGCTTGGACACCCTCCTTCTATACCATTAGTTCTTGATAATATGCTATCTCTTCAAACAATTAGACATTACACAGCAGAACTGCTTTACAGAGTTTTCTTGACAGTATTTTTTAGTGGGAGTAGTCTATCAGCCCTTTTATTCTGCATAGTAGCAGAATGGGCTTAAATTAATGCCAATGTTTAGGTTCACAGCCATTTACAAGCTACAATACTAGTGAGGCCATTTTTTGGAGGCATTTGAAGTGGATACAACTAAAACATAAGGTGACACAGAACCACCTAGTCCTAAATAGATCCTTTTTCTAGATGTTCGCAGAATGAAACACACTAGTTGCAAGTAAACTCACTGTCTGGAGAATTATTCTCTTAAATTCTCAATTGGTGACAACTTTATGATAAAATTTCACTCTGATGTCTGGTTTTTGTTTTTCATCTTTTGGTCTTATTTATATAGGTGATTGATGTAACTCTACTGAATTGGGAATATCACTATTTATATTATGCCAAAATGAGGAGATGCAATTAGCAGATGCATCATAATTTACTATATTGTTGTTGTTAAGCACCTTAGAGTAATTTCTGACTCATAAGTACAACCCTGTACACAGTTTCTGAGGCTTTACATTTTTGCAGAAGCAGAGTGCCTCATCTTTCTCCCTCAGAGGGCCTGGTGTGCTCCAGCCACCACCTATGTGGGTCACAGTTCCACAATAATCTATAGAGTCGCAGTGCTCCCAATGTATTAAGTGGTTGTTATTAAATGCTGTCCATTCAATTCTGACCCATAGCGACCCTATACAGGGTTTCCGAGGCTGTAAATGTTTACGGGAGCAGAAAGCCTCATCTTTTTCCCAGGGAATATCTGGTAGTTTTGAACTGCTGACCTTAAGGTTCACAGCCCAATTCGTAAGCACTACACTACCAGAGTTCCTTAATTTAATAAGTAGTGATCATTAAGTCTGAACTACCAATTCATTCACAAATGGGAAAACAATTATGATACTAGGGGAAAGAATCCATCCAAAGTAAGAGAAAAATCTCATTTCAGGGCTTAAAAAGTAAGATTGTCTTTGATTACATTAATAAAATTAATGCACTGAGTTAAAAAGTTAATGTCTTTTGCCAAAGAGACTCAAAATAGTAGTTTTATATAATCACTCCATTAACCTAAAAAATATTAACTCATAAGCAAACACAAATTTCAGAACCTCAGTATTAGTTTTATGGGACAGCAGATAATGTACTGGACCACAACGTTAGTTTGAACTACATGATTGGCAGTTCAAACCCACCAATCACTCCTCCAAAACCCTATACAGGGTTGCTATGAGTTGGAATCTAATTGATGACATTTAGCAATAGTAAAGTGCTATGGAGTTGATTCTGACTCATAGTGACCCTGTATAGGGATTTCAAGGAGTAACTACTGGATTTGAACCACTGACTTTGTGGTTAGTTGTTGTTAAGTGCCTTCAAGTCAGTTCTGACCCATAGTGATCCTGTATAGGGTTTCCAAGAAGAGGCTGGGAGCCTGAACTGCCAACCTTTAGATTCAAACTCACCTTGCAGTCCAGCAGCACATTAACCCACAGTGCCATACCAGGACTCCAGTGCTTATCCTACAGCACCAGATCAAGTAATTTGTGAAACAAGCATATGTATATAAGGGGGATTCAAAAAGTTTGTTGAAAATTTTCATTATCTTTTGATTATATTTTTCTACCAACTTTTTGGAGTCTCTTGTATATCAGTGTTGTTGTTGTTGTTAGGTACTATCAAGTTGGTTCTGACTCACAGTGACCTTATCACAACAGAACAAAACATTGCCAGGTCCTATGTCATCCTCAGGAGTCCTGTTGTAACGCTGTGGGTTAATGCTCCAGACTGCAAAGCCATTTGAACTGCAAGTTCGGTGGCTCAAGCTCACCAGCTACTCCTCGGAAACCCTAACAGGGTTGTTATGGTCAGAACCAACTCGAAGGAACTTAACAACAACATGCTATCCTTACAATCATTGCTAAGCTTTAGCTCATAGCTGTTACCACTGTTTCAATCCTTCTCCTTGGGAGTCTTCCTCTTTTTCACTGACCCTCCACTCTACCTAGTATGGTGTCCTTCTCCAGGGATTGCTTGGTCCTGTTAATATGCCTGAAATATGAGAGATGTTGTATATAATAGTACATGCTAAGTTTTAGAGCATTTTACTCTGTATGTCTCTGAAATTTTTATCTGTGTTGTTCAAGTCATTGCCAATTGATATACCAGAAAACTGCACAAAAGATTGAAATATGTTTCTATAAAAATAATGAAAATATAACTATATTAAAATATATATGTATGTATTTTTCATTAACTACAACATGAAATTATTTCTAAGGCGCATTCAACAATGCTAAATTTGGTGTTTTTTTTTACAATTAGAGGAAAGATGAGATTAATTTCTTCTTTAATGCCTCTTTTTGTTTTAAACCCATAAAGTAACTACTCAGAGTAGAAAATGAATTCATTATCACTTGGAAAGCAGTTCCTATAATCAAAATACAAATCAACATGGATCATATATTTATGATATCATCTGACAGAAATATTCAGTACTAGGTTGTATCACAATATTGGTATATTAAAACAAATAAGGACATAAATAGATTAGAAAAAAAGTCAGCATTTAGTATTTACACTTTATTTATTCCACTCTTCTTGTATCAGTTTCATAGCATGACATTTGACTTCTGGCGGTATAAAAATTTATATGAATTCAATATGTTGTCTCAACAGTCACAGACAATTTAACTTTCTCAGAACACTTTGTTTTTTTTTTATTTCTTTAAAATATAACAACTAAATTCACCACAGGAATTTTAAACTGTCATATTATTGTTGTTGTTAAGTGCCTTTGAGTCAACTTTAAAACATAGTGACCCTGTATAGTGTTTCTGAGGAGCACCTCATGAGTTTGAATCATTGACCTTGAAGTTAGAAGTCCTGTGCTTATCATACACCAAGACCCCATAACTTTAATATTGTTGTTGTTATTAAATGCTGTCAAGTCGGTTCCGACCCACAGCAACCCTGTATAGGGTCTCTGAAGAGCAGCTGGCGAGCTTGAACCATTGACATTGCAGTTCAAAGGGCTTTGCAGTCTGGCACATTAACCCACAGCACCACACCAGGACTCCAACTGTTATATTAGAATGTATAAAAGTCATTTTTTGTTGTTGTTTCTTTTTGTTTTTCTTTTTTTTTTTTTAAAAAAAAAAAAAAGAGGTACTGTAATAATGATGGTCGAATTTCATTTTGTTTATGAAAGATGTTGCAGAGACCAATGAAGAATTCTAAAAGATTCTGATATTTTCATTAGAATTTTTAAACATTGCAATGTTTATCATATGGAGGATAGTGGCTGTATATGATAACACTGGACTGCTAAACACAAAGTCAGTTGTTGAAGTCTTCTAGCATCTACCAGATGCTCCATGTGAGAAAAATGAGACTTTCTGTTCCTTCAAAGATGTATGCCATTGGAAACATTATAAAGGATCACTTTGAATCAGAACTGATTCAATGGTATTTACTAACAACAACAGCATTTTAAATGCTTATAGTACAGATCAGAATCCTGGTGTGATACTGTAGGATAAGAACTGAACTCTTTTTTTTTTTTTAAGTTTTTATTTTGAATTGAGTGTTAGTTTATATGGCAAAATATCAGTTTTACACTCATCCTATGGTATTCCATTTCATTGCAATGATTACAGTTCCCTCCGTTCATCATCATTCAACAGTATTTCAGTATTGGCTTCCATTACCTCTATTTTTTGTTTCTTTTTGGATGCACACAAAAACACTCAGGAATATACAATCATTTAAACAATCATAAGGCACATTCTGCAAACCTGCCTCCTGGCCACCAGCACACAGCCTTACTCTTTCCATGAGTCTAAAGTTCTCAGCTGCTCTGTCTGTCCATGTCATCATCTCTGCATCCATCACTTGTGTCACTGTTTCTCTGCATAGGGTCCCATCTTCCACTCATGGTCTTTGATTCTAGGGTCCTTTGTTCCTGGAATGTAAGATTAACTACTCCCTCCTTTATGTTATAGAATTCTAACTTTACAGTTGTTACAATCACAATTCATCATGACAACACAATTATTCACTAATGAATCATAAGAATCTTATCTCCATCACTTTTCACCAGACTCATCTAGATAAGATGAAAACTATTTAATGGGGACTCCACCTTCCTGCACACTCTCTGAAACTAAACTCCCTCTTGAAAATTTGTAAGCCAGTCATTTCATGCCTTCATAGCCCTCCCCCATTCTGGGTAGCCAATCTCAAAGTTGCCCATCCCTATCAAACCTGTAAATAGAGGGGATAGGATTGATCCTTGATGTGAAGATGCCTTCCAATTCAGTTGTACAGAAACAACTGTAAGCATACATTGACAGAGAACTTCCAGAGGTGTAAGCCAGATTCAGAGATAATGTGGAGTGAGTAATATCATTGCTAATGTCTGTTGGATCTTGGAAGAAAGCAGAGAAGGCCAGAAAGATATTTACCTGTGCTTTATTTACTATGCAAAGGCTTTTGATTGTGTGGATCATGACAAGCTATGGACAACATTGCAAAGTATGAATATTCAGGAACCCTTAATTGTGTCGATGAGGAATCTGTGCATGGACCAAGAGGCAGTTGTCCAAACAGAATATGGGAACACGGAATGGTTTAAAATGAAGAAAAGTGTGTGACAGGATTATATTCTTTCACCATACTTATTCAACCTCTATGCTGGGCAAATAATCCAAAAAGCTGGGTTATATGAAGAAAAACATGGCATCAGTATTAGAGGAAGGCTCATTAACATCTTGTAATATGCAGATGAATCAACCTTGCTTTGATAAGAATGTTGTTTATTGGTCCAGTGGTGAGGATTTTTGTTTCTTTACATTGAGAGGACTTACAATACTAACTGTTGAAGATCAAAGACCACAGCCTTCAGTATGGATTGTATCTCAATGTCAAGAAAACAAAAAATCCTCACCACTGGACCAATAAACAACATTCTTATCAATGGAGAAAAGATTGCAGTTGTCAAGGACTTCATTCTTTTTGGATCAACTGTCAACACTCATGGAAGCAGCAGTCAAGAAATCAAATGATATATTGCATTAGGCAAATCTGCTGCACAAGA
Source organism: Chrysochloris asiatica (assembly GCF_000296735.1). Lineage (NCBI taxonomy): Eukaryota > Metazoa > Chordata > Mammalia > Afrosoricida > Chrysochloridae > Chrysochloris > Chrysochloris asiatica. The sequence goes on from NW_006408577.1 coordinate 8,835,384, forward strand.
CCTTTTTAAAGAGTTGAAGAGCAAAGAATCATCTTGAGGACTAATATGCACCTTACCCAAGCCATGGTATTTTCAATAACCTCATATGAATGTGAAAGCTGGACAATGTATAAGGAAGACTGTAGGAGAATTGATGCATTTGAGTTATGGTGTTGTAGGAGAATATTGAAAGTTCCATGGGCTGCCAAAAGAACCAACAGATCTGCATTGGAAGAAGTGCACCCAGAATGCTCCTTGGAGACCAGGATGGCCAAACTTCATCTCTCATACTTT
>NW_006408577.1:8836621-8839340 GCF_000296735.1 Chrysochloris asiatica
ACTGATATTGGAAGGAACCCAAAATATGACTGGGGAAAAGCTGACTCCTCAAAATAGAGTCTACCTTACTGACAAGAAGGAGCAAAATTTTCTGAACTTTTGTTTCAGAATAAGAAACAGCTGCAAACACCCATTAATAATATGAATTGAGATGTATGAAGTAAGAATCCTGAAAAATTGGAAGCCATCAAAAATGAAAAATGGAACACATAAAAATTGTAAGCTGCAATGGACTGGTATTGCCATTTTGATCAGAAAATCATGTGGTTACTTTGTTGGGAATGACAAATTGAAGAAGTATGGTCATCATCAAAAAGACCATTTCAAGATCTATGTTAAAGTACAATGTTATCTGTGATGATAGGATAATATTCATATGCTTATAAAGAAGACCAGTTAATACCACTATTATTCAAATTTAAGTACCAACCACTAAAACCAGGAATAAAATTGAAGAATTCTATCAACTTCTTCAGTATTGAATTGCAATAAATATTCATTGATATTTACTGGTGATTGGAATGTGAAAGTAAGAATTAAGGAGGATCAGTAATTGGAAAATATGTCCTTGGTGATGGAAACAATACTGAAGATCACATGTTAAAATTGTGTAAGACCAACCACATATTCACTGCAATTACATAAACTGCAGTTGTACATGTGGATCTTATCAGATTAAATAAAAAGCACAAAAATTGACCACATCTGTGGCAAAAGACAACAGAGAAGCTGAATATCATCAGCAAAACAAGGCCAAGTGCTAACTGTGGAACAGACCATCAAGATCTCATATGCAAGTTCAGCTAAAGAAGTAAAATCCACAGCAGTCAAAATATGACCATGAGAGTATCCCACCTGAATTTAAAGACCATGTGAAGAACATATTTGATGCATTAGACAATAATGATTGAAGACAACAGAAGTTGTGGGATGACATCAAGAACATCATACATTAAGAAAATAAAAGGTCAATACAATACAAGAAAGAAAGAAAAGATGAAAACAGATATCAGAAAAAATGCTAAAATTTGCTATTGAATGTAGAGACAATTTAAAGGAATGACAAAATATATTGTTGTTGTTGTTTTTGTTATGTGCCATCGAGTTGGTGCCAACTCTGCACAACAGAAAGAAACACTGCCAGTCACACAATTGTTGCCATGTTTGAGCCCATTGATGCTGCCACTTTACCAATCCATCTTGCTGGGGGGTCTTCCTCTTTTACTCTGACCCTCCACCTTACCAAGCATGATATCCTTCTCCAGCGATTGGTCCTTCCTGAAAATATGTCTGAGGTATGAGAGACAAAGTTTGGCCATCCTGGCCTCCAAGGAGCACTCTGGCTGCACTTCTTCCAATACAGATCTGTTGAGTTTTTTGCCAGCTCATGGCACTTTCAACATTCTCCTCCAACACCATAATTTAAAAAAGCATCAATTCCTCTATGGTCTTCCTTGTACACTGTCCAGCTTTCACATGCATATGAGGTTATAGCAAATACCATGGCTTGGGACAAGTGCACCTTAGTCCTCAAGCTGACATCTTTGCACTTCAACACTTTAAAAAGGGCTTGTGCAGCAGATTTGCCTAATGTAATATGTCATTTGATTTCTTGACTGCTGCTTCCATGAGTGTTGATAGTTGATCCAAAAAGAATGAAGTCTTTGACGGCTGCAGTTTTTACGCCATTGATAAGAATGTTGTTTATTGGTCCAGTGGTGAAGATTTTTTGTTTTCCTTACATTGAAATGTAATCCATAGTAAAGGCTGTGCTCTTGGATCTTCACCAGTAAATATTTTAAGTCTTCACTTTCAGCAAGCAAAGTTGTACATATCACAGGTTGTTAATGAGTCTTCCTCCAATCCTGATGTCACATTTTTCTTCATATAACCCAGCTTCTTGGGTTATTTGCTCAGCATACAGGTTGAATAAGTATGGTGAAAGAATACAATCCTGTCACACACCTTTCTCAATTTTAAAACATTCAGTGTTCCCATATTCTGTTCAAACAGCTGCCTTTGGTCCATGTACAGATAACTCATGAGCACAATTAAGGATTCCTGAATATTCATACTTCGCAATGTTGTCCATAGCTTGTCATGATCCACACAATCAAAAGACTGTGTAGTCAATAAAGCACAGGTAAACATCATTCTGGTATTCTCTGCTCTCAGCCAAGTTCCATCAGACATCAACAATGATATCCCTCATTCCACTGCCTTTTCTGAATCTGGCTTGAAACTCTGAAAGTTCTCTGTCTTTGTATGCTTGCAGCTGTTTCTATATTACCTTTAGTAAAAGTTTACTTGAATGGCATATCAAAGAGATTGTCCGATTATTTCCGCATTCCATTGGGTCACCTCTTTTTGGAATGGGCACAAATATGGATCTCTTTCAATCAGTTGTCTAGATAGTTGTATTCCAAATTTCTTGGCATAGATAAGTAAGTGCCTCCTGTGCTGCCTCACTTTTTAAAAGATTTCTAATTTCCTTCCATCAATTCCTGGTGCCTTGTTCTTTGCCAATTCCTTTAATGTACCTTGTACTTACTCCTTCAATATCATTGGCTCAAAAAAACAGTTGAACAGAAAATTTCCAAGTGCAGCTTGAAAAGAGCACATAAAGCACTATAATGAAATGTACAAAGATTTGGAGTCAGAAAACTGAAAGGGAAGACCATGCTCAGCTTTTCTCAAACTGAAAGAACTGAAGAAAAAA
>NW_006408577.1:8839440-8845352 GCF_000296735.1 Chrysochloris asiatica
TCCAAGTGCAGCTTGAAAAGAGCACATAAAGCACTATAATGAAATGTACAAAGATTTGGAGTCAGAAAACTGAAAGGGAAGACCATGCTCAGCTTTTCTCAGAACAGAAAAAAAAAAAAAAAAAATCATTGCTCTTATTGAAATATTGAAGGATTCTTTGAGCAAAATATTAAGTGACTCAGAAACTATCATGAAAAACATAGAAGATGTTGATGTTCAAACATTTCAAGAGGTAGCATATTAACAAGAACCAGTGGTATTGAAGGAAGAAATTCAATCTGAACTGTAGACATCGGCAAAATACAAGGATCCAGGAACTGATAGAATACAGACTGAAATCTTTCAACAAACTGATGCAATGTTTAGAGGCACTTACTTGCCTGTGCCAGAGAGTTAGAATGCAGTTGCCTGGCCAACTAACTGGAAGAGATCCATTCTTGTGCCCATTCTAAAGAAAAATGACCCAATAGAATGTAGAAATTATTGAACAATACCATTAAAATCACATGCAAGTGTTTGGCTGAAGCTAATTCAAAAACAGTTGTAGGATTACATCAAATGGGAGTTGCCATTTGATGTAATCAATGGAATCAAAGGAATTCAAGCTGGAATCAGAAGAGGATGTGGGATGAGTGATATCACTACTGCTATCTGGAGGTTCTTTGCTGAAAGCAGATAATATCAGTAAGTTTACTTGTTTTTTTCTTGGATATGAAAAGGCATTTGATTGTGTAAATTATAACAAATTATGGATAACATTGAGAATATGAAGTCCAGGTCACTCAATTGTGCATATGAAGAACCTTTACATGGACTAAATTGTAGTTGTTCAAACAGAACAAAGGAATACTGAATGCTTAAAATCAAGAAGGGTTTACTTGTACCCTACAAATTCAATCTGTATGCCAAGCTGATAACCTAAGAGACTGGATTATATGAAGAAAAATGTGGCAATAGTATTGAGAAAACTCATTAACAACTTGCTATATGCAGATGATACAACATTGCCTGCTGGAAGCAAAGAGGACTTAAAATACTTATTGTTGAAGATCAATGACTACAGCCTTCACTGTGAATTGCATCTCAATATAAACAAAACTAAAATCCTCACCACTGGGCCAATAAATAACATCATGATAAATGGAGAAAAGATTTCAGCTCTAAAAGACTTCATTTGCTTGGATACACAATCAACACTCCGGGAATCAGCAGTCAAGAAATCAAAGGACATACTACATTAGGCAAATCTGCTGCAAAATACCTGTTTAAAGTGGAACAATGTCACTTTAAAGACTAAGGTGTTCCTGACTCACATTATGTAATTTTCAATCACTTCATATGCATATGAAATTTGATCAATAAATAAAATAGACTGTAGAAGAAATGATGCATTTCAATTATAGTGTTGGAGAAGAATATTGAAAGTTTGACAGAAGATCAAACATTCTGTCTTGGAGCAAGTACAGCCAGAACGCTTCTTAGAAGGGAGACTAGTGAGACAGTCTTTCATACTTTGTACATGTTGTTAGGAAGGAGGAGAACTTCAAGCTTGGTGCAGTGGAGGGTCAGTGAAAGAAAGAAAGACTCTCAAAGAAATGGATTGACCAGTTGGAAGAATAATGTACTTAGACATGATAACATTTAAACTACTCTCACGTATAATAGTATATTTGTTATTACAGACAAAATAACAGTTCCCCTTAGTAGTGTGATTCAAAGCATTCCAAAGGACCAGCTAGACAGCAATCCTCTGCTTATTACCAGTTTGTGGATTTGAGTAAAGATCAGAAATGTATTGGCAATTTCCATAGACAAAGACAACTGAAAACACACAGGAAATCAAGCAAAATAAGATTTATAAACAGAGAAATGGCCAACCATGAAACTTTAAGGTATCCCTGTTAGGAGTTTAGGTGACCTTTTTTTTTAGGATACAACTCGTGCTGGGTAATTCTAGGGAGAGATCAAGGAAGCAGAGCTTTGCTTTGAATGAGGTACCATTAGGAAGTGGAACAATTTGATAAGTGTATATCTTATTAATATTGAATCTTCTAGTTAAGGGGAATGAAGCAGGGACAGAGCTCTCATTGATAAAGAAATATAATCTCTTCTGTTATTAAATTTTCATGGTAAGAATTAGTTGTAATCTTTACAAAATAATATTGGTGGGTCAGTGGGATATAATGCAATATTCACTGATGCTGTAACTGATCCTAAGGTTATATTGATATTCATCATCTCTCTTCTCTGTCATCTATTCTAGATCGTTTTTGTTTTTATTTTTTTAACATGTCCTTGAATGTGGTTTCCTTGCAAAATGAAATGGCTTAGAACTTTATCTCGCATGAGTTCTTTAAATTTAAAGGTCTGTTGTTATAACAATTACTGATTTTTCTTTATGTTGTTCATGAGAAATACAAAAAACATAGCAGTAGACACCTGTTCTCAGACATAATTCTTCTCACCTCCATTTTAGAGCAGTAAAACCAATGCCTTGTGGTAATAATGACAACTAAACCTTTATTTCTTCCACTCTATGGTCAGTGTCAAACTTTGGTGGGTTGTGTGCTGCTGCAATTCTAGAAATCATGCCACTGTTATTTTAATTACCAGCAGAGTCACCCATGCTGGACAGGTGTTAGTGGGACTTCCAGACTGAGACTAGGAAGAAGGAGAGGCAGACCGTGTCTTAATGGTTAGCCACTGGTAACCTCACCAATAGCAGTGTAACATTCTCAGATATACTGCCATCAGGTTAGAGGGTACTCAAAATATGACTCAGGAAGAGCTGCCTCCTCAAAGTAGAGTTCACTATAATGACATGAATGGAGTAAACTCCTAGGACCTACATTTGCTAATGCAGCACAACTCAAAACGAGTTGTAAATCTTCATTAGTAACCAGAACGTGGAGTGTATGAAGTATAAATCTAGGAAAATTGGATATTGTAAAGGAAAGAAATGGAATGCATAAAGATTGATATCCTAGGCAATAGTGAGCTGAAATGAACTGGTATTGGCAATTTTAAATCAGACAATCATATGGTTTACTATGCTGGAATAACAAATTGAAGAGGAATTGTGTAGCATTCATGGTCAAAACGATTTTAAGATCTATCTTGGAAGTACAATGCTTTCTGTGATAGGCTATATCCATACATCTACAAGGAAGGGCAGTCAATACCACTATTCTTCAAATTTACCCACAACCCACTAAAGCCAGTGACGACTACATTGAAGAATTCTATCAACTACTTCAGTCTGTAATTGATCAGTCTACCAACATGCATTGATAAATACTGATCATTTGAATGCAAAAGTTGAAAATAAAGAGGAAAATGGGCCTTGGTGATAGAAGTGATGCTGGATATTGCACGATAGAATTTTTGCAAAATCAGTTACTTATTCATTGCAAGTGTCATTTTTTGACAACCTGAAATTAAATACCTGAAACTCATCACATGGAATACACAAGAATCAAATTGACTACATCTGTGGAAAGAGATAATGGAGACAATATCATCATGCAAAATACGGCCAAGAGCACACTGTGGAACAGACCATCAATTGCTCATAATGCAAGTTCAGGGTGAAGCTGAAGAAAATTGAAAAAAAAATCCAGAAAAGTTAAATATAACCTTAAAGGTGCCCCACCTGAATTTAGAGACCTTTTAAAGAACAGATTAGATACATTAGAAACCAGTGATCCCAAACTAGAAGAGCTGTGGCATGACAACAAGAACACTATAAGTCAAAAAAGCAGGAGGTCATTAAAAACAAAAAAACAGGAAAGAAAGAAAATACCAAAATGGATGTCAGAAGAGATTCTGAAACTTGCTCTTGAATGCAGAGTAACTAAAGCAAATGGAAGTAATGATGAAATAAACATGCTGAACAGAAAATTCCAAAACGGGTAGCTTGAGAAGAAAAAGTCAAGTATTAAAGGGAAATGTGCAAAGACTTGGAGTTAGAATAGCAAACGTGAACAACTTCCCCAACATTCCTCAAGCTGCAAGGTGCAAGGGAAAATGTCAAGCCTCAAGTTGTATTGAAGGATTCTATGAAATATTCTATCAACAAAATAGTGAATGGTGCATGAAACATCAAAAAAAGATGGAAGGAATACACAGAATCACTGTCCCCCTCAAAATTGGTCAATGTTCAATCATTTCAAGAGGTACCATATAATCTATAATAAATGTTATTGAAGGCAGAAGTTCAAGAAGGACTGAAGGCATTAATGTAAAATAAGGCTGCAGGAACTGATGGAAGACAAATTGAAATCTTACAACAAACATAGGTAGCACTGGAGGTAGCTCACTCATCTATGTAAAAAAAATTTGGAAGACAGCTACCTTGCCCAGAAATCCATATTTGTAACTATTTCAAAGTAAGGTGACCCAACAGAATGCAGAAAACATAAAACAATATTATTAATAGCATATGTGAAGGACCCTGTGCCTGATCAACAAAATGGCTTTGCAGCTACCCCCAAAATGGCACTGAATAAAGTCCTGCTTAAGCTTTGGTCTCCTGAAAGCTTAAGTATTTGTTACATCAAGAGGCCTGCCCTCTCCACCCCCCCACCCTGAGTAGTTTCTCCATAACTCCACCCATTAAAAGCCTTCCAAAATTCTCCTGGATCCTCCCATTACCATACCCAGCCTGTATTGCCTTAAATATGCCAGTCTGTAAGTTACAGGCAGGCTCGCTGTCTCCCCTGACTTTGAGTTCCCCCTCCCAGGTTTATTCTCAATAAATCTGCCTGCTGTTGAAGCCACATTTCTCTCCTCATCTCTTTCTTGTTTCTTACAATGTGCAAGTAAACTTTTTCTGAAAATAATCCAAAAAGGATTTTCAACAGTACATCAACAGAGAGCTGCCAGAAATTCAAGCCAGATTTAGAAGAGGATGTAGAGAAAGGGATATTATTATTTACTTCAAATAGATCTTGGCTCCAAGCAGAAAGTACCAGAAAAAAAGTTTACTTGTGTTTTATTGGCAATGTAAAGGCATTCAATTTTTTATATTATAACTATGGGAAACATTATGAAGAATGGGCTTTCTAGAATACTTAATTGTGCTCATAAGGAAACTGTACATAGACCAAGAGGCAATTGTTTGAACAGAGCAAGGGGAGAGTGAATGGCTTAATATCAGGAAAGGTGTGCACCAGGGTTGTATCTATTCACCATGCATATTCAATATATATGCTGAGCAAATAATCCAGTACATTGGTTTATATAAAGAATAACATGGCATCAGGATGGAGGAAGAGTCGTTAATTACTTGCAATATGAAGATGACACAACTTTGCTTACTGGATGCTAAAAGGACTTGAAATACTGATGAAGATCAAAGACTACATACAGCCTTCAGTATGAATTGCACCACATTGTAAAGTAAACAAAAATCATCATTAATGGAGAAAATATTAAAATTGTCAGATACTTCAATTTACTTGGATCCACAATCAATGTCCATGGAAGAAGCTACCAAGATATCAAAGGATGTATCACATTACGCAAATATGCTGTAAACTACATTTTAAAGTGTTCAAGAGCAACGATGTCACTAATATACTATTGGGTTTTGTCCATGAGTCTGTGGTAACTCTATCTTTTGCAATGATACAGATATGTCATTAAATGATATCATGCTGGTTCATTAGACAATCTGTAATTTTTTAGACAGGGTGCTGGAGAAGACACTTTGGGCAGGAAGGACAGCACTGTCTGAAATAGATGTCGATCTCAGTAAAGACAAACTTTTGCCTGCTCCAGAGTTGAAGGAGAACAAATGTAATCAGCTACTACCAAACACCTAGCTAGGTGAGAAAAGTGTGGTAACAAGGACTATCAGACTCTGAGCAGGCATATTGAACATTTAGCAATAGTGTTGTTGTTGTTGTTGT
>NW_006408577.1:8851457-8853843 GCF_000296735.1 Chrysochloris asiatica
GATTCGTAACCACTACGCTACCAGAGCTCTTCCAGCACAATATTGAATAGGAGTGGTGACAAGGGGCATCATTGTCTGGTTCCCATTCACAGAGGGAAAGCTTTCAGTTTCTCTCCATTGAGAGTAATGTAGGCTGTAGGTTTTGTATGCTGTTGTTGCTGTTAGGTGCTATCAAGTCAGTACCAACTCATAGTGACCTTATGCACATCAGAACGAAGCACTGCCTGATCCTCACACTGTTGACATGCTTGAGTCCAACACAAAGGATCAAAGGTGGTGGCTGTTGGAGTCCTGGTGTTATACTGTGGGATATGCACTGGACTGCTAACTTCAAGGTCAGCAGTTCAAACCCACCAGTCACACCATGGACACCCTAGAAAGGGTTGCTATGAGTTGGAACTTTCTCAAAAGCATCTAAAAACAACAAAAACACCCCACCTTTAAGCTGCTTATTGGTTTATGACATCAGATCACATCCTGAGAAATCATTACATAAGTGCCAAACCACTGGAAATCATGATCCAACCAGGTGAGATATATTTTGGAAGGGCAAGATTCAATTACATCTATCACCCCAAATAGGGTGATATCTTTCTTTTAATAACAGCCAGTGTTTATTCAACTATTCCCTGGAGAGTTTGCAGTTCAACTACATAGTTTATAGAACTTGCCTGACAGTTTGTCTGACAATGGTGACTTGCATGTTGCTGTGATGCTGGAAGCTATGCTACCAGTGTTTTAAATATCAGCAGAGTCATCCGTGGTGGGCAGGTATCAGCAAAGTTTACAAAATAAGGCAGTCTAGGATGAAGAAGAGGCAAGTTACTTCTGAATGTCTAGTTTACTGAAAACTTTAGGAATAGCATCAGAGCATTGTCAGATATAGTGCTGGAATCTGAGCCTTTCAGGTTAGAAGACTCTTAAAATATCACTGAGGAAGAGCTGCATTCTCAAAGTACAGTTTTCCATAATGATATGAATTGAATAAAGTTTTAGGAACTTCATTTGCTGATGAGACACCACTCAAAATGCAAACATCCATTAATACAAAATGGAATCTTTAATCAAATTGATGCAGCACTGTAGAAGCTCACTCATCTATGCCAAGAAATTTGGAAGACAGCTACCTGGACAACTAATTGGAGGAGATCCATATTTGTGTCCATCTCCAAGAGAGGTGCTCCAACACAATACATAGATCATCTAACAATATCATTAATATCAATGCAATTAAATTTTGTTAAAGATAATTCAAAAATAGGTACACTAATACATCAACAGAGAATTGCCAGAAATTCAAACCAGATTCAGAAAAGGACATGGAACTCAGAATATCATTGCTGATAACAGATGAATCTTGGAGGAAAGCAGAGAATATGAGAAAGATGTTTACTTGTAATATATTAAATATGCAAATGCTCTCAACTGTGTTTATCATGACAAACTCTGAACAACATTTTGAAGAATGGGTATTCCAGAACACTTCACTGTGTTCACCAAGAGGCTATATATCAGAACAGAACAAGGAGATACTGAATGTTTTAAAAAACACCAGTGTACTATCATTTCATAATATTTATTCAATCTGTATGCTAAGCAAATAATCTGAGAAATTGGATTATAAGAAGTAGAAGATGCATAAAGATCCAAGGTTATTGTTGTTAGGTGCCACTGAGTCAGTTCTGACTCATAGTGACCTTGTATAAGGTTTCCAAGGAGTAGCTGGTGGGTTTGAACTTGTGGTTCACAGTCTAGTGTTGATCCACAATGCCATATCAGAAGTTCAGGAAGAATCATTAATCTGTGATATGCAGATAGTACAACCTCACTTACTGGAAGCAAAGAGGACTTAAAATACTTACTGATGAAGATCCAACCTTCAGTATGGATTACTCCTAAATGTAAAGAAAACTAAAATTCTCACAACTGAAGCAATTAATAACCTCATGATAAATGGAGAAAAGACTGAAAATACGTCATTTTGTTTGGATTTACAATCAGTGTTCATGGAAGCAGCAGTCAAAAATCATATACTGTATTGTGTTAAGCAAATCTGGTGTGAAAGACTTCTTTCAAGTGTTAAAGAACAGAGATATCAGTTTGAGGACTAAGGTGCACCTGATCCAAGCCATGATTATTTTCAGTAGCTGCATGAGCATGTGAAAGTTGGATAATCAATAAGAAGACCATAGAAGTATTTGAATTACGATGTTGGAGGAAAATATTAAAAGTGCTACCTACTGCCAGAAAACCAAACACATGTGTCTTGGAGGGATTACAGCCAGAATGCTCTTTAGAAGCCAAGATGGTGAGGCTTTCTCATACTTTAGACATGTGACCAGGAGGGACCAGTCCTTGGAGAGGACATCATGCTTAGTAAAGTGGA
>NW_006408577.1:8854598-8855965 GCF_000296735.1 Chrysochloris asiatica
AAAAAAAAAAAAAAGAACTTAGTTAGGCAAATGATAAAACATAACTTTCTAAAATAATTCCTAAAACTGTAATTGGGACAGTGCTAATATTATCATATAAATGATAGTGAGATTGCAGAAATGATCATCTGATCTGATGCATATGTAATACCATCTGTATGCTGACATATACCAAATCTATAGCACCAGTACAGACTTTCCTACCAATTTTCAATTTCTTAAATTCAATTGACAAATATCTGTATCTCCACCTGTATGTCTAGCAAACACATCAAACTCAATATGCCCAAAACAAAACACTTCCCTATATCTTTGCCATTTAAATTAATGGCAATTCTGTCTTTTCAATAGCTTTGACCAGAAACCTTGATATCCACCTTAACTCCTTATTTCTCACATGTCTTATATCCAACTTATCAGGAAATCCACTACCATTAAACATATACAAAATCTTATTACTTTTTCTTCCTGCATAACAGTCACAGTACTCAGCCACATTTTACTTAGAATATCAAAAGAGTGTCATAAGTACATTTCCCCCCATCTCATTTTATTTTTAATACAGAAATACATTTTAATTATCCTGTTTGGGTTCTCATTTCTCTTGGCTCAAAAGTTAAAATCAATGAATTGTTCTACATGATTTCACCCTCACTGCAGTTTTTTAAATTTTTTATTTCCTAACATCCCCCCACACATTCCTTTCGATCAAATTTCTCCTTGAGTACAGCAGGTATACTGCTGCACTTATGTCTTTGAGTTAAGTGTTTTTCTGTCCAAAACACTCATATTAGATATATTTATCGGATGTTCATGTCTTTCCAGTAAAGTCTCAATTGTTACCTCAATATGGTCTATTCTTATCACTATATTGCTTTCTGAAATATCTCACTCCATGCACACACAAGCATCCTTTCTATTGCATATTTTTTATGTACTACATATGACTTTATAGCATGTCAGGATTGTTTTGGCTTTTTAAATGTTTGGTATCTGCGTCATGTTGAACACTAAGCTCTACAAGGCTCAATATTTTATTGATTTGTTCAGTGATGAATCCCAAGTGATTAAAAAACATAATCTTATCTAAACATAAAAATTATCATAAAATAATGTGGGCAACAGTATTAATATTGATTTATATAGTAACATTGCATTTGAATTATGATGTTGGAGAAGAAAATTAAAAGTACCATGGACTATCAGAAGAACAAATAAATCTGATTGGAAGAAGTACAGCCAGCCGCATGGCCTAAATTCATCTCTTATAATTTGGCAATGTTATCAGGACTGGTCCTCCTGATATGCCTAAAGTACAAGAAACGCAGTCACGCCATCCTTGTTTTTAAGGAGCATTCTGGTTGTAC
>NW_006408577.1:8856825-8858137 GCF_000296735.1 Chrysochloris asiatica
CAGCTTGAATTTAGCTCCCTGTCGATATACTGCAGCAATTAATTTTGAATTATCTTCAGCAAAAGTTTACTTGCATACGATATTAATGATATAATTCAATGATTTCCACATTCTGTTACATCACCTTTGGAAAAAGACCACGCCTCCACAGAAACTAAGGATTCTGACTCAAATCACACTGTCTAATAAGATGGGAGTATTCATAAACCTTTGTCCCACCTTAATCATAAATTCCACTTTAACAACACTTGTTGTTGTTAAGTGCTGTCACTTTGTTTTGACCCATAGCAACCTGTATAGGATTTCCAAGGAGCGATTAGTGGGTTTAAACCACCAGCCTTAGAGCTAGCAGTCCAGTGCTTATCTTACAGTGCCACACCAGGACTTCACCTTAATTATAATTTGATCATGGATCATTAACAGGCATTGTTGTTGCTGTTATTGTTACCTACCTTCAAGTTTGTTCTGACCCTGTATAGGGTTTCCAAAGAGCAGCTGGTGAGTTTGAACCACCAACTTTGCAGTTCAAATGGCTTTGTTGTCTGCAATAATACACAAGCAGGAGTGGCAATGCTAATCTCTGATAAAGTAAAGTTTAAGAAAACCAACATAAGAGATAAAGAAAGACATTATCTCATGATCAAAGGGTCAATTGAAGAAGATGATATAACCATAATAAATATCTATGCTCCCAATGAAAGAGCACCAAGATATATGAAACAAACCATACTAGAATTGAAGAAAGAAATAGATAAATCTACAATTATAGTGGAAGATTTTAATATACAGCTTTCAAAAAAGGACACAACAACCAGAAAGAAACTCGACAAAGTTACAGAGGGACTAAACAGCACAATCAACCAACTTGACCTCATAGATGTGTACAAAGCATTCAACCCAACAACAGTACAATATATATTCTTCTCCAGTGCACATGGAACATTCTCCAGAATTGATTGCGTGTTAGGTAACAAAACAAGACTCCATAAATTTACAAACATCAAAATACTACAAAGCATCTTTTCAGACTGCAGTGCTATAAAACTAGAAATCAACAATAAGAAGACAAAGGAAATAAAGTCAAATAGATGGAAACTGAATAACACCCTGCTGAAGAGCAAGGGTAAGAGAAAAAATTAAATGTGAATTCATAAAGATCCTAGAAACAAACGAGAATGAAAACACAACATACCATAATCTTTGGGACACGGCAAAAGCTGTGCTGAGAGGACAATTTATTGTGATAAATGTGCACATCCAAAAAGAAGAAAGAACCAAAATTAAGACAGCACCTCCAACAATTAGAAACTGA
>NW_006408577.1:8860262-8865902 GCF_000296735.1 Chrysochloris asiatica
ATTTCTAAAATATATAGGAAACTACAACACCTCGACAAGAAAAAGACAAATAACCCAATTAAAAAATGGGCACAGGACATGAACAGATACTTCACCAAGGAAGAGATCCAGGCACCCAACAAACATATGAAGAAATGGTCACGAACACTAGCCATTTTGTTGTTGTTAAGTGCCGTCGAGTCGATCCTGACCCATAGCGACCCTGTAAAGGGTTTCCGAGGAGCAGCTGGTGAGGTTGAACCACAGACCTTGCAGTTCAAATGCCTTTGCAGTCTGGTGCATTAACCCACAGCACCACACCAGGACTCCATTAGAGAGATGCAAATCATAACAACAGTGAGATATCATCTCACACCAGCAATAACAGCAAAGATCAAAAAAGTAGAGGACAATAAGTGCTGGCAAAGATGTGGAGAGACTGGGACCCTCCTACATTGTTGGTTGTATTGTAAAATGGTCCATCCTATCTGTAAAGCAATAATGGCACTTCCTCAGAAGGTTAGAAATAGAAATAACTTATGATCCAGCAATTCTTCTACTTGGTATTTATCCACAAGAAATATGAGCCATACACAAGTAAAGATATGCACACCAATGTTCATAGCAGCACTATTTCCAATAGCAAAAAGGTGGAGACATCTTAAGTGCCCATCAATTGAAGAATGGGTAAACAAACTGTGGTACATACACACAAAGGAATACTATGCTACCTTGAAGAACAACAAGGAAGCTGTAAGCCACCACATAACATGGATGAACTTTCAGGACATTATGTTGCATGAAATTAGTCAGTCACAAAAGGAGAAATTCTGCAAAGGACCATTATTTAAATTATTAAGAAAAAGAACCCACCCAAAAGTGGGGGGGAAATTGTATAAATATTTGCTGATCACCAGGATGTGTGTATGGGAGGAGGGGAGGGAGGTAAGAGAAGATAGACCAAAAAGGTAGGGAATATACAAAGGATAGCTTGGTTGCTGGGGGTGGGAGCAATACACAAGAAGCAGGAGGGGAATGGAAGAACAAGGCTGTTGGGAGAACAGTAGAACAGTTAGGCAGGTTCACATGGGCTAAGTGGGATAGAGGTAAATGACGATGTATGCACAACCTTGGAACAACAGGGCTCCGGGATACAGGGACTGAGACATGGTTTGAAGGGGTAAAAGAGGAGAATAGTGTTAAGATGCTTGGCTTTCTTTTGAATCTTGGTTTCCCTGCCTACCATTGTGAAATAGACACTTGAGGGGGGAAGAAAGAAATAGCCAGAAACCTCACTATAGAAAGCTTGTAAATCTGTCTTCAGCCTACAACTGATTGGAATACCTTAAAGGGGGCTAGAAGTTGCCCAATGAAAGAGGCTTCCAGTGGAGCCTTTACATTGCATAAGACCATTGGGGGATCCAGAACCCCATCCAGAATCATCTGAAGTGGGAAATTTCCACTGGAAAGGATGGGCAGACCAGCCTGGAGCTACAAGAAGAACAGAAGATACTTTGTGAAAGAGAGACCAAAAGGAAAACTCCAAAACAGTAACAGCAGTCTGATTGATTACCACAAGAACAAGTAAGATGTTTGCCCAAGAGTCATCAAGGGAAGTGGTCGGAACCCCTTAGAGCAAACTCCCTTCCAAGACTGAGACTCAAGAGGAATACATGAGCAGGCAGGTGGTCTGATTGGTGACCACGTTGATTAAAAATAAGGGGAATAGTGGGACAAAACAGCAATGAAGTTGTGAGCTAAGTCCGACTACATTCAATAGACCCCTGTGAACCTGGGTGGAGACCTAGATAGCCAGCAGTATGGCAAGACTGGGCGACTCCTGGGTCCAGAGGCAGTTACATGGCCACAGAGGACTAGAGTAGAGAGTGAAGGGTCCAGCTGATATAAAGTGAGAGGAGATGCACAAGAACACCCATACTTGTAGATAGTACCCACTTGAACTGGCTTTGATGGCTGGATGCTCAAAACTCGACTAGAAGAAAAAAGAAGCCTGGGGTGGGGGGGAGAGTAACCTGCTACAATTTGATGAACTTTACCTATACTTACGGATGTAATAGCTCAAAAAAGGGAACAGATTTTTACAGCAAGAATCACTCCCACCACCTCGGTACACAAGGTTGACAGGGATGGGCAACTTTGACATTGGCTACCCAAAATAGGGGTGCCTATAAAGGCAAGGAATAACTTGCTTACAAGCTTTCAAGAGGGAGCCTAGTTCCAGACATGGGGTGGGGGTGGGGGGGGAAAGGTAGCATCTCCACTGAATGATTTCCAATCTGTTGGGATTGGGCTGGCGAAAGGAAATGGGGATAAGACTGTTGTGGTACAATAGTGAATAACTGCCATCAGGACTGCCTTTCAGTGTAGGAAATATAGAGGTAGATGTTCTTTGACAAAAGGAGGGGAGTGATTGATTTTGCAGCCCAGGAGCAGAGGTCCCTGGGACCATCAAGTGAGAAGAGCAGAGAGTGTGAACCTACACAGATGGAGAGAGAGAGGATGACGTGGACAGATGAAGCTGCTAGGGACATTGGACTCAGGGAGGGAGATGGGCTGTGTGCTGAGGGCCGGGAGGTGGGCCTGTGGGGTGAACCCTTTGGTTATTTGATGATGCATGGATAGGATTGTAATCATTGCAATGAAACAAAATACGATAGGATGAATGTAAAACGGATATTCTTCCACGTAAACCTCACAATAAAAACAAAAACAAAAAATTCATAGCCTCTTCCTATGGCAAAAGATGTTAAAAGTAAGAAAAAAAAATCACAAAAAATAAACCCAGCTGCTGAAAGTATGGCGTAGAGAAATGACAAAGTATGTTGACTATATGACATTTTTCCAAAACCTCAGAAAAATTAAAATGTCATATATTCAGCACTCAAGGGACTCTGAAGAAATTAAAGGTATATAGAAATTCTTGCCCAAATCATTGTTGTTGAGAGCTCTTGCGTCGTCTCAAACTCATAGTTACCCTTTATAGGTTTTCCATGATGCAGCTAATAGATTTGAACTGCCGACCTTATGGCTAGCAAACTAGTGTTTATCTTACAGTGCCACACCAGGACTCCAAGCCAGAGAAGTTGTAAAAATCTTAGATGCAGGAAACCTAGAAAAATAAGGAATTTTCCTTAAAATTTCCTTACAATTTTCCTTGTGGATGTGAATTTGATCCAGTGACGTGAATATCAGTGACATCCATGAAAAGTCATCAAAATTCTCCAGGAAATTGTTTCAGCAGAGATACTGCCAACTTGAAATAAAAGGGGCAAAGAACATACAGAATGAGAGAAGAATGTCAGACCACCAAATTTTTACTGGAAGGAAGCAGGTTAATAAAATAACTCAGCTGCCAACATGTGCTGACTTTCCGAAAAAAAAAAGAACAAAGAAAAAATGACTCAGAGGGTAGTAATAAGAAACAAAAGTCAGGCTGATAACCAAGGAAATTATTCCACTACCTGAAATCTAAAGAAGAGACTCCCAACATTTTCCTCATATGATTTCATAGCTGCTTTGGACAAATGACCCCTGTGTACTTCCATTTTCCTTGTTTTGAATTAAATTTCATAGCTATAACTCTATGCCTGAACTACTGGTAAGGAGCTCTGGTTTTGCTGTAGGATAAGTACTGAACTTCTAACCCTAAGATAGGCAGTTCAAACCCACTAGCCACTACATGGAAGAAAGATAATGCTGTCTACTCAAGTAAAGATTTACAGTCTCAGAAACCCTATGTAGGATGACTCTGAGTCAAAATAGACTCCATGCCATTTTGTTGGTTGCACTAACAACTGCCATTTTTTTGCTCCTTTTTTGTTTGTTTGTACATTTATTGTTAAAAATATGTTGTAGTGCTTTGAATTCATTAATCAATTATTATAAACTGTCACCAAATGACTTTTTCTTGATGGGTTTGAGTAAGAGAAGGTAGGGAAGGTGCTGATGGATTATAAGAGTCAGTTAGTTATGAGTGATTGTTAACAGGGCTAATTGTGGTTGGTCAATTTTGCCATCCTATCAAGTATAAAATGAACCAGTTCAGAAGCAGAGGTGGGAAACTCACTAGAATCAAGGATGAAGAGCCAAGAGGGGAGTATGTGCTTTGGACCCTGTGATCCTTGCTCATTGTATCTCCTCAACCCAGGAGACAAAGCTGTAAGAGAGGAAGCAGCAGCAGAACCAAGATCCTGTGTACCAGGCAGAATAGTGACCTTCCCGACAGACAGAACAAATAAATCTGAATGACTTTGGGTAAGAGGCTCAATTGTGTAGTGGGGTGCCTCCAGGCACTTAATTGGGAAGCTAGGTTTGCTGACCCACCAAACTAGGGCTGAGTGTCTTTTGGGCTGAAGTTTATAATTGAATGGAGTGACATTTGGATCTTTACCATCCATCAGCCCTAAAAGAACTTTGTAACATTGAGAAGGGAAGAGGCCAGGTCAAGGAACCAAGAACCAGAGAAGCCTGCCTGTGGTCATGGCAGACGAGAAGCTGTCATGAGTGGAAGAAGTGAGCTCTGAATATTTCTGAACCTAAATTCTATTCAGTTAATGTCCCTAATAAAGCCCGTAACTGTGAGTCTTGTGTCTGAGGTCTGTGTGGCCATTGTAATGAGTTATTGAACCTAGTTGAAAAATCTGTGCATGTGTACTACATACAATGTTGAAGCATGTAATTTTCTGATTATATTATTCTCAGATGTTCACTCATAAATATATGTTCAAAGATTGGATTTACAGATATTGAAAATAAAAGGCAATCATAATTAAACTAAAAACAAAATACATTGAATTTGCAACAGAACCAGCTTACAATGGAGTTGTCAGAATCCCATCGTAAGTGGAAGGATTACTTGTACTTGGTTAAATTCTATAAATATATCTCTGTCCTTATACCTGATGATTCTACATGTAAGATCTATGTGTGAATGCTGACAGTTAGGCAAATGTAAAGTTATAACTGTTGGAATGAGACCCACATATTTTTTTGAGTTATAGTTTACAGAGTAGATCATCATCCCATGTTCAACAAATCATGCACTTTTTTACATTTCAATTATTGCATTCCCCTTCATGTACCATCACTTAACAGTATTTACCTTTACTCACTTTTATTCTTGCACTCCTCTCTGTGTCTTCCACTATCTTCATCTTTCCTCTATCAACCTCTCTCTTGCCTGTTACCCAAGTTAACATGTGACTACCCTATAGACAGTAAATAATTTTCCCTTCCTCCCAACCCATGGTAACCACATAGATTATTTCTTTGAGCAAGAAAACATTTTCTTAATGTTTACAACAGTGGTTTCATGCAATATTTGTCCATTTATGATAGACTAATTTCATTGAACATAAAGTCCCCCAAGTTTATATGTTTTGAGATGTTTCACAGATCCATTGTTATTCTTCAATGTGGCATAGTATTCAACTGTTTATATGTACCAAAATTTGTTTAACCATTCTGTTGATAGGTATTTAGGCTGTATCCACTTTTCTGCTATTGTGGATAGTGCTGCAGTGAACAAGGGTATGGAAATATCTACTAATGTCACAGCACTTATTTCTTGAGGATATATATCAAGTAGAGGGATTTCTGGGCATTTGTATTTCCTGGTTTTTGAGAAAGCACACATATTTT
>NW_006408577.1:8867347-8869645 GCF_000296735.1 Chrysochloris asiatica
ATTTCTTTCAGCTGAGAAATGCTGATTGTGCTCTTCCCTTTTGGTTTTCTAACTCCAGGTCTTTGCACATTTTATTATTGACTTTATCTTCTCAAGCTGCTATTTGAAAATTTCTTTTCAGCGCATTTGTTTCACCATTTCTTCCAGTTGCTTTAGTTTCTCTATATTAAAAAGCAAGTTTCAGAGTCTCCTATGACCTTCATTTTGGTCTTTTCTTTATTTCCTATCTTTTTAATGACCTTTGACTTCTGCATGGAGGATGATCTTGATGTCATCTCAAAACTCCTGTGGCCATCTCACAACTTATCTCAAGAATGATGTATTTCGAGTCTTTGTGTCTACAACTGATGATGTTGTATTTAGAACTACCTTTTCCCACCTCCCATTGTGTATCTCCTTTGCACTCAGCAAGCACCTCAGCTGGCCAGGGCTGTTTGCCTGGTAAAGTGACCCAAACCATTTCTGAAGGAACTGGACCAGTCGTAGTCATGTCAGAATTGGGTTGCTGTAGTTCATCACTGATTTTAATCACAGGGTATGGTAGTACTAAGCTATGTCCTAAAGAATCTCCTAAATTCTACACATTTACTTCTTTACCTCCATTGTTGGGTTGTTTAGTGCTGTTGAGTAAGTTCTAACTCATAGCGACTTTGTATAGGTCTTCCTTCAGAAACCCTATACAATTTGTGGATTTGAAGTGCTGACTTCGCAGTTAGCAGACCTGCACTTATCCTACAACACCATACCAGGAACCTTATCGACATTTTGTTGCCATCAAGTTGGTTCCAACTCACAGAGACCTTGCATAGGGTTTCTGAGGAGCAGTTGGTGAGCTTGAACCTCTGACCCAATGGTTCAAACTGACTTTGCATTCCAGCACATTAGCACATAGTGCTACACCAAGACTCCTTACCTATATGTTGCTGTTGTTTGTTGTTAAGTGCCATCAAGTTAGTTCCAACCCATAGCAACCCTCTAGAGGGTTTCCATGGAGTGACTGGTGAGCTTGAACCACCAACCTTGCAGTTCAAACTGACTTTGCAGTTTATCACATTAACCCACAGCACCACACCAGAACTCCTTACCTATATAAGGTAATATCAATTTGATTTTTCATTGGTGCTAAGGATCTGTCACATCACCCAATACAGTAACTCCCTTCTTTGCTTCTCGATTCAGAGGCATCAAGAACCCAAAGTGACCAGGGAGCATGTAACTTCCAGTTAAATGGGATTAGTGTGTGTGTGTCCAGGTGGGAGTATTCCTTACTTTGGAACTAGAACCTCCAGACCTGAAAAGCATAGGGTCTCAGAGACAGGAAGCAACAATTTTGAGAATGAGTAACAGTGAGGGGTGTCACTCCCATTTCCACCACTTGGTTTCTGGGCCCATGAATCCTGGCTATTGGAGAAATAGTGTCATATATAAGTTACTGGTTTAGAGTTTATATAGCTTTTTGTAGAACAACCTTGCAAGGTATTGCCACCTAGTTGACACCATAATTGTGTCTTTAGAAAGCCATTTCACTATTCTAACAATACAGTTACAGGATGATGGGGAGCATGGTAAGACCAGTGAATTCCATATTGTCCTATTTCATTTGCTGTGATTTGAGTTCCTTGATCCAAGGTAATGCTGTGTGGAAAACTATGTAAATTCATGAATTATAGTTTTGGCTGAAATATTGTGTACAGGGAAGATAAATCCATATCCAGAGTAAATGTCAATTCCAGTTAGAACAAAACATTGTCCTTTCCATGATGGAAATTGTCCAGTGAAATCAACCAACCACCAGGTTTCTGGTTGATCTCCTCGAGGGATGATCCCATATTGCAGGCTTAGTGTTGGTCGCTGCTCCTGGCAGATAGGATATCCAGCAGTGACTGTATCCAAATCAACTTTGGTGGGTGGAAGTCCATGTTGCTAATACCAGGTGTGACCACCATCTCTGCTACAAAGGTCTTTGTTCTTGAATTCATTGACCAATAACAGGAGTGACTGGAAAAAGAGGATGATTAGTTGCATAGAATTTGTCTTTCTGTCCAGTTTTTGTTAAAATCCTTATCTGCTGAGGTGACCCTTTGGTGAGCATTTGCATAGAAAGCAAATATCTTTATTTTATTGGCCCATGAAGAATGGTCTATCTAAAAGGAATATCAGGAAACAGGATTATGGAAAACTTGCAAAAACATCTTAAGCCTATAACTGATTGGAATACCTAAAAAGAGGTTCTAGAACTTGCCCAGTGAAATAGGTTTCTTGCAGAGCCTTTATATAGAACATTAGGTGTAATCTTGA
>NW_006408577.1:8870513-8871822 GCF_000296735.1 Chrysochloris asiatica
GGGGAGTAGTTAATCTAACATTCAAGGAACAGAGGACCATAGGACCATCAACAGAGAAGAGCATGAGTGAAATTTGGGACTCTATCCAGAGAAGCAGCAATGCCAGAAATGGAGACAATGATGATGACATGAAAAGATAGAGCAGATGAGGACTCTAGACTTATGGAAAGAGAAAGACTGTGTCCTGGTGGCCAGGAGGCAGGCTTGTAAAATGTGTCCTCTTTGGGTTGTTTAAATGTTTTTGTGTCAAAAAAAAAAGGGAACAGAAGCAAATACTGTTGAATGATGATGCACGGAGAGGATTGTAATCAATGCAATAAAATAAAATATGACAGTATGAGTACAAAATGGATGTTCTCCCACATAAACTATCACTCAATTCATAATAAAAGGTTTTACAAAAAAAATGTAAAAAAAAAAAGAGAGAGAGGCCTATCCACAAACCTCTTCCCCACACTTTTGTCATCACTTTTTCAATTATGCGTCTTCAAACTCCAAGTCCTAAAGGTCTGCACTGCAACTCACCAATGAGAGGCTGCCAAAGATTTCAAACTGCAACTCCATCTGCCATTGACACTGTGAGCACCACCGGACCAATTAGATAATGTGGCCCCAGCAGCAGAGTAACTTCAATGTCAGCCTGAACCTTTGTGAAGGCTTTTATTATTCTAGACCTCACTCAAAGCTAACAGCTTTGTGAGTCATTTGATAAATAGGCTTGAGTAATACACCCAAGTAAGGGTATCTCGTCCCCCAAGTCCAAAGAGGCCCATTGGGCATTGTGCCTCCTTTTTAGGTGCATGTGCAATTACTTATCTTACACTTTAGTAGGAATTTCTCAATATGACCCACACCACTGACACCCTAGAAACTTAACTGAGATGGCAAGCACTCAAATTTTTGTGGGGTTAATTTTTCACACACTACACAAAGAGTCCTGATGTGTTGCTGTGGGTTAATTTGCTTCACTGAAAAGTCAGTTTGAACCACAAGGTCCACCAGTTCAAGTCCACCAGTTGCTCCTTGGAAACCCTATACAGGGTTGTTATGGGTCAGAACCAACCCAACAGCACTTATCATCATTATTAACACAAAGATGTTAACTCAATAATTCTAGAGTTATTGATACTACATACTTACTAGGTCCAATAAGCATAATGTCATTAATGTAAAGGACTAGTGTGATGTCTTGTGCAATAGAAAGGTGATGAATATCCCTGCATACTAAATTACAACATAGTGCTGGAGAACAGATTACCCCTACATTAGATACTAAAGACCAACTCAAACAGATCTGTGTTGGAAGAAG
>NW_006408577.1:8872897-8881363 GCF_000296735.1 Chrysochloris asiatica
TCTGACATTGACCACATATGCAATCAAGTTGTATGGATAATTATCAGTTATTGGAATGCAAAGGTTGGAAACAAAGAGGAAGGATCAGTCTTTGGAAAATATTGCCTTTGTGATACAAATGATGCTGAAGATCACATGCTAGAATTTTGCAAGAACAATAATTTATTCATTGCAAATGCCTTTTTTAAACAGCATAAAAGATGACTATGCACATGGACCTCACCAGATGGAATACACAGAAACCAAATGGACTACATCTGTCGAAAGAGATAGTATAAAAGCTAATATCAGCCAAAACAATGCAATGGGCAGAGTGTGGAACAGGTCATCAATTGCTCATACACAAATTCAGGCTAAAGTTTAAGAAAATGAAAACACGTCCGTAAGATCTAAAATATGACCTTGAATATATTCAACCTGAATTTTGAGATCATCTGAAGAACAGATTTGATACATTAGACACTAAAGACTGAAAACCAGAAGAGATATGGGATGACATCAAGAACACCATACAGTAAGAAAGCTAAATGTCATTATTAATACAAGAAAGAAAGAAAAGATCAAAATAGATGTCAGCAGAGGCTCTGAAACTTTTTCTCCAGCATAGAGATACTAAAACAAATGGAAAAAGTGAAGAGAAACAAGAGCTGAACAGAAAATTCCATAGGTCAGCTCAAGAAGACAAAGTCAAATATTATAATGAAATGTGCAAAGACATGAATTAGAAAACCAAAGGGAAGAACATACTCAGCATGTCTCAAGCTGAGGAAATTGAAGAAGAAATTCAAGACTTGACTAGTGTTATTTAAGTATTATCTGGGCAAATTATTGAATGATACAGAAAGCATCAAAGTAAGATGGATAGAATATAAAAAGTCACTGTCCCAAAAAGAAATGGTTGGTATTCAACCATCTCAAGAAGTAGCATATGATCAAGAGCCAATGATCCTGAAGGAAGAAGTCCAAGGTGCATTGAAGGAATTAGCAAAGTACAAGGCAATTGGAATTGATGGATCACAAACTGAAATCTTTCAACAAACTAATGCGGCACTGAAGGCACTCATTCATCTATGTCAGGAAATTTGGAAGACAACTACCTGGTCAACTGACTAGAAGATATCTGTATTTGTGCCCATTCCGAAGAAAGGTGTTCCAACGAATGCGGAAATCCTCGGGCAATAGCATCGATATCCCATGCAAGTAAGTTTTACTAAGGTAATGTAAAAATGGTTACAAGCATACATTGACAGAGAACTTCCAAGTCTTCAAACCCGTTTCTAAAAAGAGCATAGAATGAGGGATATCATTGCTGACGTCAAATGAATCTTGGCTGAAAGCACAGAATACCAGAAAGGTGTTTAACTGTCCTTTATTGACTATGCAAAGACTTTTGATTGTGTGGATTATGACAAGCTATGTACAACTTTGTAAAGTATGATATTCTAATTAATTGTTCTCATGAGGAACCTGTACATAGACAAATAAGCACTTGTTCCAACAGAACAAGGGAACACCAAATAATTTAAATTTAGGAAAGATGTGCACTAGGGTTGTGTTCTTTCACCACAGTTATTGAATGTGTATGCTCAGCAAATAATCTGAGAAGCTGGATAATATGATGAAAAACATTGCGTTAAGTTTGGAGAAAGACTCATTAACAACCTGCGATATGCAGATGATACAATCTTGCTTGCTGAAAGCAAAAAGAACATAAATAATTACTGATGAAGATCAAAGATCACTGCCTTCAGTATGAGTTGCACCTCAACGGAAAGGAAACAAAAATCCTCACCAGTGGACTAATAAACAACATGCAAATAAATGGAGAAAGGATTGAAGTTGTCAAAAACTTCATTTTGCTAGGATCCACCATGAATACTCATGGAAGGAGCAATTTAGAAATCAAACGATGTATTGCATTAGGCAAATCCGCTGCACAGAGACTTGTTTTGAAGTGTTGAAGAGTGAAGAAGTCAATTTGAGGACTAAGGTGCACCTGACCCAAGCCATGGTATTTTCAATAACCTCATATGCATGCAAAAGTTGGACAGTGAATAAGGAAGATCATAGAAGAATTGATGCATTCGAGTTATGGTGTTGGAAGAGAATATTAAAAGTACCATGTACTGCAAAAAGAATAAATAGATCAAGTATAGTTAGAGTGCTCCTTGGAAGCCAGAATGGCCAAACTTTGTCTCTCATTCTTCAGAAATATTATCAGGAGGGACCAGTCCCTGGTAAAATGGAGGGTCAGAGAAAAATAGGAAACCCCCAAAGAGATGGATCTGTGCAGTAGAAGCAGCGATGGGCTCAGTGGTAAACTCTGTTCAGGTTGGGTAGTGTTTAGTTCTGTTGTGCATAGGGGTGCTATGAGTTGGTACTGACTCGATGGAACCTAACAACAACAACTTAGTAGGGAGTCCTTCTCTGGCACTGTAGGTTAATGCACTGGAATACAAAGTTGATTTGAGCCAGAAGGTTGGTGGTTCAAATTCACTAGCTACTCCTCAGACATCCCATACAGGATTGTTGGGGGGTTGGAACCAACTCAACGGCACCTAACAACATAGTAGGAAAAGTCACGTGGAAGCCGTTAGACATATCTATACCTAGGAAAATAGTAAAACAAAAGCAATAGCATATTCCTGTTGGAATTGCAAAGATTAGTGCCACAATCAAAGTGGCACTGAAGGATTCAGAGTTGATGATTCACACTGCATCCCTATTTAACTTACTTATTTAGTCTGTTCAAAAAGCAGATGAATCTTGAAGAATGACAGTGTACTCTCATAAATGTAACCAGGTGCTTACCCCAATTTGCAGCTGCTATTCCATATGTGGTTCAACTGCTTGAGAAAATTAATAAGCCTCCAGGTACCCAAAAGTTTGATTACATCCTTGTCCTCAATGAATTGTCACTCTTGTAAAAGTTCATAAATCCCTTTGGGAAAGGCTGAATGCTTCTTCTTGCTCATGTAGTTGCAGGAACTGATGAACCCAAGATTGGCAAGTCAGATGGTAGGCTTCTGGCTGTGATGAGGTTAGTGAATTCAAGGTTGGCAGGTAAGATGACAGGCTACTGATAATTATCAGGATCAGCATGCAGATTACAGTCTTGAACCCAAAGAACTGGAGGTTGGATGACAAGCCAGCTGCAGGAACAAGACCCAGCAAAAAGCAAGCAAGCTTTGCCTGAGTGTCCAATGAATTGGATGCAGATCACACCTCTGAGGAAATTTCCTTTCAGTTAATTGGCTGCTCATAATGGATCTCATCATGGGGAATTACTAATGTCTTAACTTCCAAACCACTGAGAATTTTGGCTAATTCAAGTAAATAACAAAACATTAATTATCATAGAAGGAAACACTTTTGATCTTTGTATGCATGAAGGAGTATATGAATTAACAGTCTTCTGTATTTTTGAACTGCCCTTCAGTCTTCTTCATTAATAAAAATGCTCTGGTATGGTTCCCCAAATCTTTTGTAAGCACCAAATGTATAAGGATATTAATTAAGTCAAAAGGTATTAATACTAGGGTTCCAGTTCGTACATTCAGAGGTTAATTACAAACAAAATATGTTTAAACATGTCCTTGGCATCAATGAATGGCGGCAGACAAGTTCTCTGTGATACACGTGATTCTTTAGGGTACTTTAAAAAAAAAGATGGTAAAAAAACATAAAACAATAAAGTGCTGCATAAAGATCAAAGAACTGACTTTTCCAGCAATCTTTTAAGACTGAAATGAATAAAGATGATTTTTTGGAGTTAATCAAAACATGGGATGAGACTTGGATTTGCCAATATGATTCAGAGAGCAAGGTAATATCAAAATAATGGCTCTGAGGGCATTTACTAGGCCAGTTAAATTCAAACCCGAGATATGAGCTCAGAAGGTTGTGGTAATATTACCCAAAGGGGTAGTATTACTAGATTTGTTTTCCCAATCGTCACAAGATGATTACAAAGACTTATTGTGAAGAAGTTTTAAGAAAATTGAAAACTGCATTGGTGAAGAAGTCCAGGAAAACTGCATTGAAGATTTTTTTCCATTATGACAATACACGTGTTCATTGTTTGAGAGTTGCAAGGGCTGTCCTATGAGAATTTTATTGGTAAACAATACCCCATCCACCCTACAGCCCTGATCTTGTCCCTTCAGACATATTTTTGGCCTCAAAAGTCAAACATTGAAAAGGAATATAATTTGAGTCCAACTGCCATTTCATATGATATAGACTGGAGAACACAGAATTCTTTGGGGGAAGAATTAGAAAGGTGGAAGTACTGCCTTCAAAACTGTATGGACCTAGATGGAGGCTATGTCAAGAAACAATAGATTCACATTCTGTTATTTTTGTTTAATAAAGATTTCTATTATTTTGCAACAGTCTTTTTTTTGCCTTAGCCACACATAACTGATGGCTTGGTCTGTAATCCCCAGCTACATAAACTCTCGTCATTAAGTGACTGCTTTTCCCTTTTGCCTGACTGAAGCAATAGATTTCTCCAGCTCTGTATCTCTCAGGCAAAAAGGCAAAAAACTTCAAAATATCTTTTCCACCTGTATTCTTAGTCATTCCTGGTGGCACAAGGTAAACCACTTAGGTGGTAACATGGGCAAACAGGACAAATGAGATTGTCCTCAGAAATTCAACAGAAACAAATACTGATCTCAATTACTGAAACTGAATGAGGTCTCTGAAGTGTAGCAGTGTACTGGAAACTCTCATTTAAGAAATTGTGTAACTGTGCCCCTGCTTGATATAGGTGGCATTGCTGAGGAGGAGGGGCAATTAATTGTGACACTTTCTTTCCAGGGCCATTATACATGCAGTCAAAATTGCACATCCTATGTGGAATCTAAGCATTTGTTTGTCTCTTTTCTGAAACACAGTGACTTAAAACTGAGGGTTGTTTTAAGAAATTTTCAAGTATATACTGAAGCCATCAGATGACTGAGCAGATTTCTCCAAAATAAAACTGTCCTTATTTTCAAGCAACCTCTGCAGGATTTTTCCCCTTACAATAGGGGAAAAATGTGTGTATCATTTTAGTTGGATTGATCAATGACAAATATGTAAAATGTGTGTATCATTTTAGTTGGATTGATCAATGACAAAATCTGAATTGTAGAAGGTATTTAGTTCAGCTTCAATTCAATGGATAGGGAAACTATGGATTCTAGTTCTGCCGTAGACTTCCTTCATGTTGATTAAGCCTTTACAAAGATTGATATATCCTGTTCTACCTGGATTAATGTTTTGTAACCAGTGGGAAGGTTAATACAGAAATTCAAAGGATAGTCACCTGACTTTTTAAGTTAGACAATGATAGTTTATAGATTTTTGTTCAGCAAGATTGATACCAGGATTCAGAGGGGGTTGTTGTTATTGTTGTTGTTATGTGCCGTGGTTTCCGAGGCTGTAAATCTTTACGGGAGCAGAAAGCCTCATCTTTCTCCTGTGGAACAGCTGGTAGTTTCGAACTGCTGACCTTGCAGCTTGCAGCCCGATTCGTAATCATTACACTATCAGAGGGGTAGAGGTAAGGAATGTTTAAATTAAATAGGACAGGCTGATCTGAGCTTGTTGTTTCCAGTCCTGTGATAATGACTAAGGATATTCTGTATTGCATCAATTGAACATATTTGATCCCAGCTCATATTAGAGTAATCAGAGTGACTGCCTGAGTGAGTGGCATACAAAAGGAAAACTCACCAAAAGCTGAGACAGTATAGGTGGATTTTTTGGGGAAATATTTTCCATGTATTTCTTGCATTTCTGACTGTCTTCTGAGAAGACAAGCAGATTTTATTCTAAATTATCTTTTCAGTGATGTTTGTAGAGCAAATAACCATGAAAAATAATAATAGTATCTCTCTCTTTAGTAAAAGGCACACTTGTTTGCTGTCCAATATAATAAAGATAACATCTCTCTCCAGGGTGAAGGTTGAAGAATTTGCTTTCAGTATCTTAGAATGAATTTGGGTTTCCTTAAGTTGGAATGGGAATCTTGGTGTGGTGCTATAGGATAAGCACTGGACAGCAAGGTCAGTTTGAACCACAAGGTCAGTGACTCAAACACACCAGCCGCTACTTGGAAACCCTATACAGGGTCTCTATGAGTCAGAACTGACTCAATGGCACTTAACACCAAAACCAAAAATTTTGGAATGAGGAATCCTGCTGACAGAGTGGTTAAGCATCTGCTGCCAACAGAAAGGACAGGGATCAAACTCATCAGCTGTTTCATGGGACAATGATAGGGAAATTCACTCCCATAAAGATTATAGCCTTGGAAATCCTCTAGAAAAAGTCCTACTCTGTCCTATAGGCAATGTTAGATTTATCAGTAATTTATATATAATCACTTATCAATCTGTAATGAACAATTTTATAGTTTTTCACATCAAAGATTCTGCTTCTAGGGATGGCTGTCATCAGTCCCTCTCTCAATCCCAAAGCAACTTCCTACAGAATTAAAGACTCTTCTCAAGTTTGCAGTCCTTGACAGGAATACAGCACCCGGTGAGCAAGGTAATCATGGGCTTATGTGTGCTTACTTACTAATCTGGAGTGAAGAGTTTCACACGTTTTTCATCCCATCAATGAAAACATGTGTAACTATTCACTCTGAATAAGTAAGTAAACTAACAAGTTAGCCAGTATTTACCTTGCTTATTGGATAATGTGCCCCTGCCTATAGGATCAGTTTGAATAGAATGGATTTAACACCAATTGGCAATGGTTAAGTATGGAATTATTCAATTGTGACCCAAATTCACTCTATATGCAGCATACACTTGGGTTCACCTCCACCTTATCACTGTGGAACTTGGGACAAGGTGAACTGACATACAAATGAAACTCATACTGTTAGCTATGAGCAATAAATCCTTTGTCTCTGACCCAAGGGCTTCTTGCCATCTATGATCACCCACAAAGTCAAGGTATTTAAGTGGAGTAAAACCACAAATCATTCATAGTTTGTGACATTGCAAAAGATTAACAGATTCCACGAAGAAATATTTCTTTCTTGCCTCTTGTACAGGATCTATGCTATTTTTTAAAAAGATATAACTTTTGTTGTCAAGCACAGGCATGTCATGAAATGTAATCTAATACTAAAGGAGTGCTGGTGTGGCATTGTAGACTAAGTATAGGACTGCTAACTGCAAGGTTAGCAGTTCAAACCCACCATCTGCTCCTCAGAAACTATACAGGGTCTCTAGGCTCAAAACAGACTTATGACACTTAAAAACAACAACAATACCAAAGGATGAAATGACTTATGATTTGATTTTATTCTACTGAAAAGATATACTCATATGATGCCTTACAAAAATCAAAGAAAGAAACTAAACTCTATTCCTGAAATCTTCATTCTGACAAAAGTCCAAGAAATGTCGTTTCAGTTTTCCAGTTCTTCACTATAGGAAGGCATATTGGAAAGACTGCAATGAAGAGTATACTTTTCATTACACATTAATACCGATTGCAGTGGAAGGACAGAGACAGAAGAGGCCAGAGAACAAGTTAAAAAGGATTTCAACCCTAGCTATTGGGAGCATGGTGGCTTTGTAAGATAAGCGCTGGACTGCAAACCACAAGATTGTAAGTCCAAGTACACCAACCTCTCCATGGGATAAACCTGAGGCTCTCTGCTCTTGCAAACATTTACAGCCTTGGAAAACTTCCCTATACAGGGTCTCTATGAGTTGGAACGGATTCCATGGTACTTAACAATAATAACAATAACCCTACCTATTTTATATTATCACTTGATCAACAAGATGAAACTAACAGGGCAAAATATGATTTGTTAAATCTGAGTGGTAGATACATAGTATTTTAAATGATATTTTCTATTCTTTTACTCAAAAATTTTATAAAATATTTCATTAAAATCAATCAGTATGCCAGGAAATACCTTAATTTAGATGAAGAAAGCATAATTCAAAATTTCTATTTATTCGTGTAGATATATGCAAGCATAGAAAGATAAATAAACAGTTAGATAGATAAGTAAATGTATAGGTAGAGACACAAAAATAATAGAACCTAAATGTTGAATCATATTATGGATGGCATGTGTATTAAGTGAATTATATTTAATTTCTATAAAATTTAGAGTATTGAGAAATTTTGTAATAACAATAAATGAAGTGGTGAATTTTAGATAATGATTTATTTAGAAAAAATATTTCCTAAACAATCCTCTGTTGTTTCATAGTTGAATGATAATTGACTTTCACATTTTAAGCTTCTTTTTAATGATAGTTTTTCACTTTAAAGAGTAAAGTTCAATTCTTATGATGCAATAGTGAGTATTGTTAGCATGACTAATTGTGACTGTTACAACTATAAAAGTAGTTTTGTAACAAAAATGGAGGCGTAGTTAATCTTACAGTCCAGAAACAGAGAACCCTAGGACCATCAAAGGAGAAGACCAGGAGCGGA
>NW_006408577.1:8881613-8887093 GCF_000296735.1 Chrysochloris asiatica
TACACGGAGAGGATTAGAATCATTGTAATGAAACAAATTCTGTGATTTATTGAATGTAAAACTGATGATCTGTCCTGGAAACTTTCACTCAATTCACAATAAAATGTAGGAAAAAAAAAAAAAAAAGTAAAGTTCACTTTTCCCTATTACAAATTAAGTAGCTTATTTAATTATAAGCTTACTGTCTTACCTCAAACCATACACTTTCTTTATGGCAATTTATGTTTACTTTGTAGGGTTTCTAACATTTGCCTTCTGTTCTGTAGTCATCATTCTGAAATACGTGAATTTAATTAAAATCCTCAAGTTAAATATATTGTAATATATTTTTGTTACATGTATCAGGTGTTTTATTCCTTTTTGTCTTGTAACATTTCTAATTTTGATTGATTACTTAATCAAGTATTTTTTTTCCATAAAGGATTCATACAAACTCCCTTACTTCAAGAATACCATGACTATATATAATTATCTTGGTTCACATTTCTTTGTCTCGATTGTCTTCTAGCATTAAACGTGATTATAATCATATGGAGTCATATTCTTGCTCCAAAACCTTTTTTTTAATAGGCAGATGGTTGTTGTTGTTGTTGTTAAGAGTTGTCAAGTTGGTTCCAACTTGCAATGACCCTCTATAGAGTTTCTGAGAAGCAACTGTTGAATTTGAACTACTGACCTGGCCGTTCAAATTGACCTTGCAGTTTAGTGCATTATCCCATAGCACTCAAGGATCAAGAATCATTTTACCCCAAAGTCATGTATCAAGTATGGCTGATTTATACCAATTTTCCCTTGAAATGTGTTATCTCTCTCTCTTTTTTTTTTTTTTTAATGTTTTATTGTGAATTATGTGATAGTTTACATGGGAGAACTTAGTTTTACATTCATCTTATAGTATATCATTTCATTGTAATGGTTACAATCTCCTCCATGCATCATCAACTAACCAAAGGGTGTACCCTGCAAGCCTGCCGCCCAGTTGTCAGCACACAGCCCCTCTCCCTCTCTAGGTCTGGAATTATCAGCAGCTCCATCTCTCCATGTCATTGTCTCTGCCTCCATCTCTGGAGTCACTGTTACTCTGGGTAGGTTCTGCTCTCCACTCTTCTCCCTTGATGGTCCCAGGGACCTCTGTGCCTGGACTGCAAAGTCAATCACTCCCCTCCTTTTGCTATAAAACATCTACCTTTACATTTCCAATCCTCACAGTCAGTCCTGATAACAATTATTCACTCTAGTATCACAAGATACCTATCCCCATCTCTTTTCATCAGCCCTGCCTAGGCAGATTGGATACTACTCAGTGGATATTCTACCTTCCTCCATGCCCTCTGGATCTAGGCTCTCTCTTGAAAGCTTGTAAACCAGTCATTTCTTGCCTTAGTAGCCCCACCCCCACCCCATTTTGGGTAGCCAGTATCCAACTTGTCTACCGTGTGTATGGACGGGGTGGGAATGATCCGCGCTGTAAAGATTTGTTCCCTCTTTTGAGCTACTGCATCCATAGATGTAGGCCAAGTTTATCAAATTGTATCAGATTACTCTTTCTTTCTTCTTTCTTCTTCCAGTTTAGCTCTGATCACCCACTTATTGAAGCCAGGTCAAGTGGGTATTATCTGCAAGTGTGGGTGTTCGTATCATGATGTTCTTTCTTCTTATCAGCTGGACGTTTCACTTTCCACTTTAGTCCTCTGTGGCTATGTCACTGACTCTGAGCCCAAGAGTCCCCAGGTCTTGCCACACTGCTGGCCAACCAGGTCTCCAGCCAGGTTCACAGGGCTTAGCTTGAAGCTTCATTGCTGTTTTTCTCTCACTTCCCCTTATCGGTGACCAATGTGGTCAACAATCAGAGCAAATGTCTGCTTGTGTGTTCCCATTGAGTCTTAGACTTGGAAGGAGGTTTGTCCTGAGGGAACCCAGCCACTTGCTTTGATGTCTCCTGGGCTAGCAACTTGCTTGTTCTTGTAGTAATCAGTCAGACTGCTGTTATTGTTTTATATTTTTCCTGTCGGTCTTTCTTTCAAGAAGTATCTTCTGTTCTTCTAGCCATTCCAGGCTGGTCTGCTTGTCCTTTCAAGTGGATTTCCCACCTAAGTAGATTCTGGATGGGGAAATGTGTTTTCTTTTGACCTGAAGAAAAATTTTCTCAGGAAATAATGGAAATTCTATTCTATTACATCGTTGGATACACTTTTCTTTATCCATTTCTTAGGCTTTCTGCTTTGGTTATGCCAATGATCCTTTAACTGGATAGTATAGTATGGCTTGTATTCTCTAGTGCAATTATTTTAACAACTTTATCTATTTGCATTCGCAGTATTTAATGCCTGCAAGACATCAAAACAATTCTCTGTGATAAAAGTTTTCAATGTTGTCTTAACAGATGTATAAATTCATTAATGATCCTATTTTCTAGTTGTGCTTTACTTTTGGCTCATCTTAAAAATGTAACTTTTCATATTATTTTCTTATATTACTACATGTCCTTTGAGCTCTTAATTTATATTCAAAGTCAATTTAAATCTTACTAAGCAGAATAAGAAGGAAGTCATGAAAATTGGTCATCTAGTCCTTAAAGATAAAAATTCTTCCACATAGAAGAAAAATTAAGGTTTTTCTTTGTGACTATGTGATGCTACCAAAATAATTAGTAGAAACGTTTTCTAAAGAAATGCAAGCTGAACTTTCTGATGGAATAATAGTTCAAGGTTTCGATAATGATTTGAAATTTGAGTCTACATATTTAACAAGATTCTAAGTCAGTTATATTTAAATTCTAATGCATCTAGGCAGATTCTTAGAACACACTAGAGTTTAATTAAGGATCATTAACTAGGAAACAAATCTGTGTTGGATGAAGTACAACCAGAATGCTCTTTGGAAGCCAGGACGACCAGACTTCATCTCTCATATTTCGGACATATTGTCAGGAGGGAACAGTCTTTGGAGAAGAATATCCTACTTGGTAAAGTGGAGAGTCAGAAAAAAAAGAAGGCTCCAAACTAGATGAATTGGCACAGTGACAGCAGCAACAGGCTCAAGCTTAACACTGATTGTGAGGCTAGCACAGGAATGAGTAGTGTTTTGTTCTGTTATGCATAAGGTCACTCTGAGTCATAAACATAAACAACTTGACAGCACCTACCAACAACAAATAGGAAATGTAGTCCAACAAAATTGTAGAGATTCTATTCGAGATAAGACAGCTCAAACTGACTTTA
This sequence comes from Chrysochloris asiatica, assembly GCF_000296735.1. Taxonomy (NCBI): domain Eukaryota; kingdom Metazoa; phylum Chordata; class Mammalia; order Afrosoricida; family Chrysochloridae; genus Chrysochloris; species Chrysochloris asiatica. The sequence continues at coordinate 8,884,835 of NW_006408577.1, forward strand.
ATGGAGAATTAGTTCATGCCACTTCAGTCAACATCAGCTTCATTTTATACTTAAAGGTGAAGTAAGAGTGCATAGAATAGTCTCTGTCTATATATTACAGGCAAAACATTTGTGTAAATTCATTACACAGAAATTATTCTAATAAACCTGTATTTTTCACAACTTTTCATTTATGTCTTCATAACACATGTAGTTGAGTCAGTATCTTTAAAAAGTATATGGCAGTTTCTATGACTAGTATTACAATAAATTACACTTCTTAAAGGCCTACTTTTTATGGTTATTTCTATAGACCATGTTAAATATTGATTTAAAAATTCTCATCAATTCTTTATTTTTAAGTACTAGTTTGATGTGGTGCTGTTGAATAAAACAATGGACCACAAGTTTAGTTTAACCATAAATTCAGTGGTTCAAATTCAGCAGTCACTCCTTGGAAACCCTATACAGGGTCACTGAGTCAGAACCAACTTGATGGCACTTAACAAACAATAAAACGGTAGTCAGAAAGCCTGGAGTCCTAGTGTGACACTATAAGATAAGCAATGAGCCTTAAGATCAATATGAAATTCAAGGTCAGAGAAGTCAAACTCACCAACTTTTCCTCCCAAACCCTATACAGGGCCACTAGATGTTGGAAATGGAAGGCACTTAACAACAAGTCAAAGAGCCAAAGACACCCACTGACCAGGAGAGGGCTTGTATTATCAGTTGTTTAAATGACAAATCAACTAATAAATAGTTGTATAGCTTCTGAATCTGAGAAATTTCAAGGTTTATGAGTTTACAATAAGTGCTTATTAAATGCCTCTACATACATGTAAATAAGCAATACAGATATTCTGTACCTAAATTTACCTTCTAACATGGAATTATTGGAATTATCTATAACCAATGTAGAAGATGAACATTTACTCTTTTGCACAGACTTGTATTAGGTAGGAAATGAATATTGAAAATTGAATTATCTTGGAGTGCACATGTTTATTTATCTTCTGAAAGGAGTTAGCATTTGGGTCATAAATGCTTAGAGCACATCTGGCAGTCTAGGATAAGTGAATTGATAAGTCATTAAACAAACTGCAAAGAAACACAATGGAGCTTATGCTCATATGTGCATATGAGGATAATATCCTGGGGGAATGCTGAGGCATGTTTGGCCTGCTGCTTTAATTTGTCTGTACATGATTTGTTCAGCAAGCAAAAGAATATGAGACACTTGCTTGTCCGAGTGTGCCAAGGCAGCAATCAGGCACTATACCCATTATATCCAGCCTGCCATCCGAGTGAGAGTTGCAGCTAGAAGAGCTGGCTGCTGCATGGAGGCAAATATGGCACAGTAGCCAAAAAAGATTCAGAGCTACAAAAAATATTAACCACAGATGCTGCACTGGAAGAACACACTGTGATAGAAAACTCAAAAACAAAACCAAACCAGCACAAAATACTCATAGAAGGTAGACATTGAAACATACTCTCTTAGCTATCTAGATAAACAAAGTTCGTCTTATATATATTACAAATTGTTAGTTATGGTGGTGTTTTCAAGCTGGTTCTGACTCACTGGGACCCTATATAGATGTTCTGAGGCAGTAAATATTTACGAAAGCAGAAAGTGTCATCTTTCTTCTTACCAATGAATATATTTTGCAAATTATATGATAATAAGAATAGTACAAAAACTGAAAAATAATAGAAGCTGAATTTATATAAGAAAAATATGTTACTGTAAAGAAAAATAGTCTGTCAAGTCAGATAGTAAATGTAAGGCAGGGTTGAAATTATAACTGAGACCTTCAAATTCATAGTCTCATTGTCTTTACACTGACATATGCTGCCTGTCTCCCATCATCACAATATACTCTCTATATTACTACTGGACAGCTAATCACAAAGTCTGTGATTCAAACTCACCAACTGCTCCTTTTAAAGTCTACAATATCACTGAGTCAGAACTGATTCAACAGCACTTAACAACAATATCACCAATATCACTTTCATTAGGGTCGTATATGCTGTTCAATCTGTTTTGCATTTTAAAATACTACTTCTTAACATGAATAAGGAAGACCATAGAAGAATCGATGTATTTGAATGTTGGTGTTGGAGAATAATGTTGAAAGTACTCAGGACTGCCAGAAGAACAAACAAATCTGTCTTAGAAGAAGTACAGCCAATATGATCCTTAGAAGCCATGTTGTTGTTTGTGCTGTTGAATTGGTCCTGATTCATCATGACCCTATGCATGACAGAACAAAA
>NW_006408577.1:8887728-8906543 GCF_000296735.1 Chrysochloris asiatica
TCTGCTCCTGTAAAGATTTATAGCCTCAGAAACCCTGTACAGGGTCGCTATGAGTTGGAACCGACTCCACGGCACATAACAACAACAACAACTATATATAGATATAGAAGTAGATGTAGATATATAGATAGACAGATAGATATAGATAAAGATAGATAGATATAGATAGAGATATATAGAGATATATATAACAAAATGTACAACTTCTGTTACATGTTCTCATCTTATTCATAGTATCAGCATTTAAAATATTTTAAGTGATAATGTATAATATTTGTCCCATGACAATATTCTTTAAATTATTTAACCTTTTTGCTTTGGTTTATTTTCTTAAATAAGTGAATATACTGTAATCTTAATTCTTGTAAAGACTATTAATGACATATCTTTAAAGATCTCCCATTACCTCTTTGCTGTGGTAGAGCAGTGGTTAAGCAATGGGCTGCTAATGGCAAGGCCAACAGTTTGAATCTACCAGCTGCTCTGCAGAAAAAAAGATGAAGTTTTCTGCTCCCATAAAGATTTACTGCATTGGAAACCCTCTACAGGGTTGTTATGAGCAAAACCGACTTGAGGGCACACCACTACCACCATTACCTCTTTACATTATCACATATGCAGTAGAATCTGTGGTTCAGTTTTTATACACTAATCTTTCTCTTTCTGCTGCTGTTTTTCTTCAAATCTATTTTAATCACTGGTTAATATTTTACATTTATGAGTGAAAGGTTTTATTAATTAGCATTGGTATTAGCATTTTATCTTATTTTTACAAGAATGGAAGATTGTCAGCCACTCTCCATTATGTGGGAGACGAACTTGGAGTCTGTAAAAAGAGTGTTCAGTTTCTCATGATAAGTAGCCTTCTGTTTAGACCCTAAAAATTATAATAGAATTAAAAAAAAATACAATATTCTGGATACTCTTCTAATGTTGGTATACTTAAGATTTATTTAAATATTGAGAGTCACTGAATTATTTTTCCCCATTCTTGTCTAACTTGGGAATTGGAAGTTGTCTTAATCTTCATTCTGCTTTCCAACTACCACACTAAGGCCCTCTCCCAAAATGGTTATTGAAAAGTACTTACTGGAGTATAGTTAAGGGCAAATGCTACAACCAGTTGCTTCTGGTGCACAGAAAATTTCTAAGACAGTTTAATTAATTATCATGATTTCTTCTGCCAGCAGCACTTAACTGCATACAGCTTGGGTATTACAGCCACATCCGTGCAAATTCGACAGTGTCTCAGTCAATAACTCATGTTTTCTCTTATCCAGGAATTTATCAAAGTTTGTCTCCTGAATAAAAGCACTTTTCTTTTATTTTGATGTAAGTTTATTATTTTATTAATACTTTATGTATTAATTTTTATTTCATATGTAGTTTGTGGAGAAAGGGTAAGTTTATCTGCATTTGTGTCTTTATTTTTTATTTTTATGAACATACTTTAAAAAAAATGAATATAAACTTCTCTCTGATTTTATATTTATATATCATGGTTTTGTAATCATTGGGATTTTATCCTCTCCATGACTAGACAGTACTTTGTTATTAATTTTAATTATTCCACATTTCCCTCATCAAGTACAATAAATAGTAAAAGAAATAAAAATAGTGATTAGGGGTAAATCAGTATGTGATTTACCTGACTCCAATTGGAGGGGAAATTGGAGTGCAGCCCTGGAGGATATTATGTAATTTACAAAGAACAGATTAAGAGGATGTGGACTTGGGTTTGGTGTCACAGTGGACTAAGCAATGCACTGTTAACCACAACATCAGTGGTTCAAACCCATCAGCTCCTGCATGGGAGAACAGAAAAGATGTAGGAAACCCTATGAAGCTGTTATTTTCTGTCCTATAGGATTGTTATGAGCCTGAATTAACTAGACAGTAGTGGGCTATGACACTATATAAGACATAACCAACTTGATGACAAGGCATTTGGTTTGGTTCAGATACTATAAGAAGGAAAGTTGGTGGTGGAAAGGAAAAGGACTCAACTTTATTAGGTCAGTGGTTCAAACCCACCAGCCAATACATGGGGGTGGGAAAAAATGGCAATCTGCTCCCATTAATGTTTCTTCTTCTTCTTGTTAAGTGCCATTGGGTCAATTTCAACTCATAGTGACCCTGTAGAGGATTTTGACATGGTGGTTCAAACCAACTTTGCAGTTCTGTGCATTAACCCACAGAACCACACCATTTATACTATAGCCTATAAAATTATGAGGCAGTTCTACCTCGTCCCACCTGGTTACTATAAGTTGAAATATACTCAAAGGCACACAACAACTTACTATAATGATACTACAATTTAAATACAATTCTATTTTTCTTTCAACTGTCAATGTTATAACCAATGTTAATAAATGAAATATTCAGAAAATTATGATTCTGTGCTCTATCTTGGGAGTACTGCTTCCTGGAAGAAAATGTTAAGGTTAGGAAATGGCTCTCATTCCCAGGGTTCATTTGTTTGTTAGCTTGTGCTATGAGCATACTGGCATCTTGCTGACTTGTTTCAACTTCCTATTCCTTGTTTTTTGTTTTTGTTTTTTGCCACCCCCCAAATAAATAAATAAACACAAAGAAAGAGCCAGTATTTTGACAATAAAGAATTTTTGCCTCACATTATGGTTTGTGTTTAGGGATTATGCTAAACCTTCAAAGAAAATATGATGCATACTCTATGTCCTATTTAATGTATTTATGGCTTGATTTTTCACACTTTCCCAATTTTATTTTTCCTTCATGTAAGTCTTTTTTTTAAAAAAGGAATATTTTAGAAGTTTAATTTGTTTTTTTATGGGACATGCAAAAACTGCATGCAGTTAGTTTTCTAAAGCAGTCTTTATTTGTCATAAGTGATTTTCACTCAATTGTATATGCTGTTGTTGTTATGGTCATTAAGTGCCATGAGTAGGTTCTGATTCTATATAGGGTTTCTGAGAAGTGGCTGGTGGTTTTAAACCACAGGGTTAGCAGTCTATTGCTTATCTTTGGATTTGTGGAATTTTGCTTCATTTATTCTGTTTTCATATTATTTTATTTTCTGCCTTTATATGCTTTTATGTATGAAGCATGCCTCATTTTTGCAAAATTCAAATTGTCTTTTAGCCTTACTAAATTAAGGGAAAAACATGCTTTTCTATTATTTAAATCTACTTGAAACTAAATTCTGCTAATCAGCAATATCATGAATGAAACCAAGTATATTGGCTTAACTGCTTCCTAGAATTTGATGATATATTCTGAAAAGTTTAATGCTAATGGATAACAGCAAAATACATTATGCTATTATTTTCTTTATCAAAAATAATAGTTACTTTTACTTGTCATGAATGATAAAAAGTTACGAGATATGTGGATCATCATCATTTTCTCTTTAACTGTTATCACAGTACACTGTCATTCACTTAAGGAGCCTGGTAGTGTAGTGGATTATGAGCTGGGCTGCTAACTGAAAGGACAGTAGTTTGAATCTACCACCTACTCTATGGGAGAAAAATGAGGGTTTCTGTTCCTATAAAGAGTAACAGCCTCAAAAACCATATACAGGCTAGCTATGAGTTGGGACAGATTCCACAGCACACAATAAACATTGGTATCCTAGGTATTCCTGAGCTGAAACACTGGCACTGGTAATTTTGAATCTGACAATGACATGTTTTATTATGCTGGGAATGACAAGTTGAAGAGAAATGGTGCTGCATTCATCATCAAAAATAACATTGCAAGATCTGTCTAGAAGTATAATGCTGTCTGTGATAGGATAATATCCATATACCTACAAGGGAAACCAGTTAATATGACTATTATTTGAATTTTTATACCAACCACTACAAAGAATTCTCCAACTTCTTCAGTCTGAAACTGATCATACAACCAAAATGTATTTATAATTACTGGTGGTTGGAATGTAAAGGTTGAAAACAAAGATGAAGGATCATTAGTTGGAAAATATGACTTTGGTCATAGAAATGAAGCTGGAGATCCCATGATAGAATTTTATAAAATCCATAACTTATTCATTGCAAATATCCTTTTAAGCAACAGAAAAGATGATTATACACATAGACCTCACCAGGTGGTATGCACAGAAATAAAATAGACTATTTCTGTAGGAGGAGACTGGAAAAGCTCCATAATATCAGTCAAAACAAGGTCAGGGGCAGATTGTGGAAAAGATCATCAATTGCTCATATGCAAATTCAGGCTGAAGCTGAAGAAAATTGAAACATGTTCAGGAAAGTGAAAATCTGACCTTGAACATATCCGATCTGAATTTACAATCATCTGAAGAACAGATCTGATGACTTAAACACTTACGACCAATATTGTAGGATGACATCAAGAATATCATACAAAAAGAAAGCAAAAGGTCATTAAGAAGCTAAGAAAGAGCGGAAAATCCAAATTGGATGTCAGAAGAGACACTGAAACTTGTTCTTCAGTGTAGGGATGTTAAATTGAAGAGCAGAAATGAAGAAGTAAGAGTTGAACAGAAAATTTCTAATCACAGCTTGAGAAGAAAAAATAAAATATTATAATGAAATGTGCAAAGACCTGGGGTTAAAAAATCAAATGGGAAGAACAACCTCAGCTTTTCTCAAGCTGAAAGAACTGAAGAAAAAATTCAAGCCTTATCTTGCAATATTGAAGGAATTTGGGGCAAAATATTGAATGATGCAGGAAGGTTCCAAAGATGGAATGGATACACAGTCACTATACCAAAAGAATCTTTCAATAACGAAAGTCGAGGCTTGAATTTTTCCTTCAGTTCTCCCAGCTTGAGAAATGCTGTTCTTCCCTTTTGATTTTCTAGTTCCAAATCTTTGTATATTTTATCATAGTATTTGGTTTTATCTTCTCGAGCTGATCTTTGAAATTTTCTGTTCAGCTCTGTATCTCTTCAATTCTTCCATTTGCTTTAGGTTCTCTACCCTGGAGAGCAAGTTTCAGAGTCTCCTCTGACATCCATTTTGACCTTTTCCTTCTTTCTTATCTTCTTAGTGACTTTTTGCTCTCTTCATGTATGATGTTCTTGATGTCATCCCACAACTCTTCTGGCTTTCAGTCTTTAGTGCTTAATTCATCAAACATGTTCTTCAGATGATCTCCAAATTCAGGTGGGATAAATTCAAGGTCATATTTTGGTTCTCGTGGACTTGTTTTCATTTTCTTCAGCTTCATGTAAGAATAGAGTATATTAATTTAGAACACAGCCTCTGGGGCCACCACGTAACAGTGATTTATCACTCTTACATAATCACTGAAAGAGGAAATTATAGGCATGGAAATGACAAGGATGAATTGGGTTGGGTGTTTAGCATAGCCCCTGGAGTTCATGAATTCTCAAAAATTTTCACATATATTTACTAAATTGTTTATAAATAATTGAGAAGTACAATGGGTCAAGGGGTCTAAGGCTAAATTCAAATTACAAAACTGTTGTTGTTAAGTGCCTTAAAATCGATTCTGACTCATAGCTTCCTGAACGCTGGATGGGTTTTATTCAATGCTGTATCTTGTGTTCCTAGCTCAGAGTAGGAGGAACTTTACCAAAGTTGAAGAGGAGGAGAAAGAAGGAAACAAGAGAAAGAAGAAGCAGCAGAAAGAAAAAAGAGAAGAAAAGAAAGACTGAAGGAGGAGGGCAAGAGGAAAACAGTAAGCCTATAAGAAAGTATGCTGCGAGGGTTTGGGTTGGGAAGAGAGTATGGGAAGCCTGGGAGAGAGGTATTCACAGTTAGCACTTGACATCCAAGTCGATTTGAACCGCAAGGTCAGTGGTTCAAACTCGCCAGCCAATCCTCGCATACGCTATACAGGGTCACGATGGGTAGGAATTGACTCGTCGGCACTTAACAACAACAACAATGTAACCAGAAGAGGAAGAAATTCAGACCTCTGACTCTAAAATGTCCCATACATTCTTTTGTGGATATTTGTTGAACAGAATTATAATTAATCAGGGGCACAGAGGGATTAGGCTTCTACCGACTGACTAAATTGTATACACTGTGGTTTAAATGGATGATACTTTCAGGGAAAAGTGAAGATTCGACTGTGGTCCTCTTAGACCAGGCTCTAGGCGAGATTGCGACAACTCAGAGGCCCTCAAACTCCAATGTCAAGGGGCCTGCGTAGGCTTAGAGCGCGAGTGACTATTCTTCTGGGGGCCCCACCTTTCAGAATTTAGAATGCAGAGAGGTTGGGGCCTCGGGGACACAGGCACTGGTCATTCTCGGTCCGGACAGGACTGAGGGACAGGGAAGGGGTGCAAGGGAAGGCGGGAGGGGTGCCCCGCAAGGTGTCAGGGAGGCCTGAGTAGGCCATGGAGCTGTACCTCAGTGCCTGCTCCAAGGCTGCTGACGCCGCTGCCACCAAGGTTTCTGCCAGTGGCCTGGCTGCGGACAGCCAGCTATGTGGAGATGTGAGTGGCTGCCCCCAAGGCCTCACTGCCCCCCACAAGGCCTCATGGCCTGGTGCAGTAGGCGGGTGGGGAGGGACTTGCCATGGGCAAAGAGCGGCTCCTAACCGCCCTTCTTCCAGCGCTCGTGCAAAGGCCGGGTGGCGCGGGCTGCGCTGGCCTCAACTGGATGTGGCCTGTCCAGAGGACAGTGGTGGATACTCGCTCAACAGGAGGCTTTGGGGTCTAGGCAGGCCTGATTCCCTCAACCCTGAGTATAAACTTCTGAGGTTTATTTGGAGATTTGAAGTGGGAATAAATTAGCTGAAATTTTATGTAATTCCTAATAGAAAAGACAAAAACTCTCCAATTGCATCTGACAGGGAGCGCACAAAACCCACTTTCCAGGGGTCGGAGCAGCTCAACTACTGGATCTACCTCTTGGGGTCAAGCTGCCTGTGATCCCAGGAAGCAACACTGTATTCTACACTACGAGTTTAAGTGAAAGGGTAAACGAATTTTTAATTGGTTTACACTGATTTGCTATTAATTTCCGAGGTTACATCACAAAAAATCCATTAATGGATTCGGCATTTAACACAACAAGAAAACAAATAAATAAACCCTTATTTAATCCTATGTTGATGTTTAGGGTATCAAATATATAGGATATTATGTTTTGTAAAATGGAGGGTTAGTGAAAAAGAGGAAGACACCCCAAGGAGATGGAGTGACACAGTGGCAGAAGCAATGGGCTCTTTTGTGCATAGGTTCTCTATCAATTGGAAATGACTTGAGAGTACGTAAGGACAACAGTAACAGTATCCAACAATTCCATATAGGATGGAATGGGCAGAATATTAGGTTAGAAAGATTGGATTTTCAGTCCTGTTTTTTAACTTAAGGAAATCATTTTCATGCTTCTCTATTATAAATCGATTTGCCCATTTAGTTAATGTTGATTTATTTAGGAACAAGTTTGATTGAAAGATGTCAAATTATCAGTAGTGGCTGGTATGCTATGATGTCCACCAATAGTAACTCTAATTACAAAATACTTCTGTGTGATTTGATTTTAAGATAAATTCTCTTTCACACACAAAGTTGAAAGAAAGAAAAAAAAGTGTAGTTAAACTGAGTTAACTTGTTTTGTACCTCAATCTCACTCTCAGATCCTTTGAAGAGCCTTCTAATTTTGTTCCAATCCCACTAACCAGTCTTTTCTCCCACCCAGAGCCTCACTTTCCATAGATTGAGGTGTTTTATATGTAGATTGTGGTCTTTGATATCTACCCACATATACCATGTTAATATTTCTGTGCTTTTGTCCCCTGACTTCACAAACTTGGCATAGCCTCTCTTTTCCTCTTCAGTCTGTGAATTTGAACCCTCCTTCAAGATCCTTCCTGGGCTGTCACATTCCCCAATGAATCTTTCCTTAGATTCCCTACTATCTTTTGTTTGTAACAATCTCACTCAGCACTGACTCATGCTGGGTTGTAGTGTGTAATTGTACTTCCTTCCCTAAAGCCCTTTCAGACTCCTGATGTGACACTGTATGAACAGCACTGGTCTATAAACCACAAGGTTAACAGCTCAAACTCACCAGCTGCTCCTCGGAAACTGGGTCACCATAAGTTGGAACCCAATCAGTGGTACTTAACAGCAAGCCGTTTCATGAGTCCTGGTGTGGTGCTGTAGGAAGCATTGGATCAAAAGATCAGTTTGAACTGCAAGGTTGGTGGTTCAAACTCACCAGCCGCTTCTCAGAAATCCTATACAAGGTTGCTATGACTCAGAACCAATGCGACCAATGTGATGGTACTTAACAAAAGAGCCCTTTCATGATTTTATCTATAACATCTATTTCCAGCTTCCCCAGCCTTTGGCTAAGTAGTCAGTGCTAAAGATTTAATATATTCTTATTGAATAGTTAAGGCACAACGGAGCTAGTGCTCAACTGCTAACCAAATGATCAGTGGTTCGAACTCACCAACCCCTTCGCATAAGAGAGATGTGGCACTTTGCTTATATTGGAAACCCTATGGGGCAATTCTAGTTTTCATGTTGGGTCAACTGTAACTCAAGTGGATGGATTCAATAGCAATTCACTGTTGTGGAGTTTTTTTGTTTTTGTTTTTGTTTTAATGATTGTTTGCTTTGGTCACCATCACAAAATCTTTTGTAAAAAGAAATTCTGAATGACTCCTTTATCCTTCTGTTTATGATGTCATCAGAAATGAGTAGAAACTATGAGATTGATATTTGATACTTTCCTAATGAGCATGATTTTTAAAGTGAGTTTTGTTGTTTATGCATTATAATTTATCTTTTTGAAAATCATCTCTTCTATTAGACTAGAGCAAGCTAACCAAAAATGTATCAAACTCCACAAATTGACTGGGTCATACCTACACAAACTAGTTTTCCTGAAACATACTTGAAAGCTATTTCATTACTAGTGATGTTACTCCTCATTAGTGTGTAAACTTAGTCCTAGATTTTATATCTTCTTCCCATATAAGGAGTCCCCAAGATGCTGTGGGATAGGCATTGGACTGAGCAGCAGTTCAAATCCATCAGCCATTCCGAGGGAGAAAGATGAGACTGTCTGTCTGCTCCTGTAAACATTTACCATCTCAGAATGCATACACAGGGTCATCATGAGTCAAAACCAACTCAATGACAGTGGATTGGGGTCCTCAAATATATTCTGTGTTCTGTCATGCTAATTTCTCTCCTCCAGTGAACATTTGTTAGTACACTTGTGAAATACTTTTTTCAGATACTTTCTCTACTCTTATTACATTGTTGTTGTTGTGAAATGCTGTTGAGTTGGTTCCAACTCATTGTGACCCTGTATAGGTTTTCCAAGGAGTGGTTGGTGGGTTTGAACTGCTAATCCTATGCTTAGTAGTCCAGTGCTTGTCCTATAGTGCCTCACCAGGACCCCCTTTTTACATTATTGTTGTTGTTCTTAAGTGTGTTCTGATTCATAGCAACCCTTTATAGGGTTTCCAAGCCTTTAAATCTTCGCAGATGCAGAAAGCCTCTTCTGTCTCCTGTGGAGCAGCTGGGCTCAAACCATGGACTTGGTGGTTCAAAGTCCAGTGTTTATCATATGGAGCCACTGCGCTTCATTGAGAAACTACCTATGAAAGAGAAAGGAGGAACTCATAAAGTCAGTCTTCAGGGAACCAGTATGATGCATTATTATGCTTTGATAAGTATTTTTTTTTGCATATTAATTAATAATGAACATTACTAATGTTTATTACATTCATATCCTAAAAAAGCTTATTAATTTAAGCATTAATAATAATGCACCATACTAGTTCCTTGAAGAGTAACTTTGTGAGTTCCCCTTTTTTTTTCACCTCTTCAATAAAGCAATACTTTTTATCTACTTTTAGTTTTGTTGTTATTGTGTTTATTTTCTAAATAGAAACCTATTATTTTAATTGACAATAGAGGGCTACACTGGCTGCAATGAATGACCTTGTTAACACACATTATTTTTACAGCTCAGTAGCCCAGATTTAATCTTGAAAAACATATGCCTGTCATAGCATAAGGTCAACATCTAAAACAATCTACTCCTTGTCTAATGATGGTTGATTGTGTTCCTTCTAGAAATGATAAGGGCTTCCTCTCTGGTCTAGCAATGAATTCTATCACTGAGTTAAGACATTGCCTTATTGGATCCCTTTCTACTTTCTCTGGAAATGATTTATAATCAAGGAATCCAGCTTTTTTATTTAGGTCTCTTGGGAGGCATTAACATCTGGTGTTAAACAAGAAGTCAGCAACTTTCCATGGAAGCTTTTAAGTGGATCAGTAAAGTCAGGATCCTGTCTTACTCCTCCCATCTTGCTCCTTTGCTCACATACAAAATATCTACCTAGACTCCTGATGTGACTAGGTTGGATAAGCACTGGGCTGCTAACCACAAGGTTGACACTTCAAACAGCTCCTTGAAAACCCTATACAGGGTCTTTATCAGTTGGAGCTGACGCAATGGCATTTAAAAGCAACAACAGGAAGCCCTAAAACTCTGAATAGCATCTCATTTCAGGAATTGGAATGAGGTGGTAGCTACCACTAACCTGAAAACAGAGGTCAAAGAATGGCATCTGCAAGCAGGTCTGATTTGGTGCACAGTAAAGGAGCTCTGGTAGCGTAGTGGTTACGAATCGGGCTGCGAACCTTAAGGTCAGCGGTTCAAAACTACCAGCCGCTCCGCGGGAGAAAGATGAGGCTTTCTACTCCCGTAAAAATTTACACCCTCAGAAACCCTGTACAGGGTCGCTATGGGTCGGAACCGACTCGATGGCACTTAACAACAACATTGTGTAATAGTATAATTTGAATCTGTACCAGTAAATAGAGCAGCTGTTTTCTGGTTTGCCGAACTCACACCCATTCCTATTGTAGGTCACCTGAACCTAGTTCCTACTTTGACATCACTTTGGACTTAAACTTCCATTTTTTTCTGACTAAGCAAATTGAAAAGAAAATACAAAGAAAGGATACAAAAACAAAAATAAGAACAGCTTCCACTTCTACTCCTATCCCTTAAATTTTCCTCTTCCTCCTGGCAATCCACTATCATCCTGCTATTGACAAATGAACTAAGAATTCACATCATAAAAAAAATCCACCTTGATGAAGTTTTAATTCACAAATTAGATGAATACCTTAGCATTTTATCTATACTAATGAATGTAGAAGGAGCTCTGGTAGCATAGTGGTTATGATTTGGACTGCTAACCTCAGGGTCAGCAATTTGAAGCTACCAACTGTTCTGTGGGAGAAAGATGAGGCTTTCTGCTCCCCTAAAGACTTACAGCCTTAGAAACCAGTGCAGGATCACTATGAGTTGGAACCAACTCAACGGAACATAACAACAACAGTGAATATAGAAACATGACCATTAGGTGACTGTCTTACCATCATTTTATATGTTAATAGTTATTATAAAAGGCTGTATTTGATATTTACATATATAGAGAAATCACACTATAAATATATTTTTTAATAATTTGCTATTCACTATCTTGAATTGTATAATATAGCTTTTCAATTTTCTCCTGAATATAGTCCTCATCAATTGTTGGGTTGATAAGACTTTTGTTGTTGTTGTTGTTAGGTGCCGTCGAGTGGGTACTGACTCATAGCAACCTTATGCAAAGCAGAATGAAACACTGCCCAATCCTGGGCCAACCTCACTACTGTTGCCATGCTTGAGTCCATCAATGGCCAATCCATCTCATTGGGGGTCTTCTTCTTTTTCTCTGACCCTCCACAGTACCAAACATGATATCCTTCTCCAGTGACAGTCTTCCTTATTCACTGTCCAGCTTTTGCATGCATATATGGTTATTGAAAATACATGGCTTGAGTCAGGCACACCTTAGTCCTCAAGCTGACATCTTTGCTCTTCAACACTTTAAAAAGTTCTTGTGCAGCAGATTTGCCTAATGCAATATCTCATTTGATTTCTTGACTGCTGCTTCTGTGAGTGTTAATAGTTGATCCAAGAAGTCATTGACAACTTGAATCTTTTCTCCATTGATAAGAATGTTGTTTATTGGTACAGTGGTGAGGATTTTTGTTTTCTTTACATTAAGATCTTCATCAGTAAATGTTTAAGTCCTCTTCACTTTCAGTAAGCAGGGTTGTATCATCTGCATATTGCAGGTTGTTAATGAGTCTTCCTCCAATCCTGATGCCACATTTTTCTTCATAGGACCCAGTTTCTTACATTATTTGCTCAACATACAGGTTGAATAAGTATGGTGAAAGAACACAACCTTGTCGCACACCATTCTTAATTTTAAATCATTAAGTGTTCCTATGTTTTGTTCGAACAACTGCCTCTTGGTCCAGGCACAGTTTCCTCATGAGCACAATTTAGTGTTCTGGAATACTCATACTTCGCAATGTTGTCCATAGCTTGTTGTGATCTACACAATCGAAAGCTTTTGTGTAGTCAATAAAACACAGGTAAACATCTTTCTGATATTCTCTGCTTTCAGCCAAGATACATTGGTCATCAGCAATGATATCCCTCGTTCTCCGGCCTCTTCTGAATCTGGCTTGAACTTCCGGTAGTTCTCTGTCAATGTATGCTTGCAGTTGTTTCTGTATTACATTTAGTAAAACTTTACTCACATGGGATATCAAAGAGTTTGTCCGATGATTTCTATATTCCATTGGGTCACCTCTCTTTGGAATGGGCACAAATATAGATCTCTTCCAATCAGTTGGCCAGATAGTTGTCTTCCAAATTTCTTGACAGAGATGAGTGAGTGCCTCCTCTGCCTTCTTAGTTTCTTGAAATATTTCAATTTTAATTCCATCAATTCCTGGTGCCTTGTTCTTTGCCAATTCCTTCAATGCACCTTCAACTTCGAAGCTCCTTTGGTATCATTGGCTCTTGATCATATGCTACCTCTTGAAATGGTTTAACATCCAATATTTCCTTTTATCTTAAGACTTTAAGATAGGATAAATCTTTAATCTACATTCTTTAGCATTAAAGTTTTATTTCTATTCTTTGTTGATAAAGTTATTTCCATGAATCATTGTGAGTTTTTTTGTTTTTTTTTTTTAACTTAAGATGATTGACATAAAATAATAGCAATTACTATGATCCTTTTGACTCCTGGTGTGACACTGTAAGATAAACACTGGACTGAAAGGTCAGTTTGAAATGCAGGGCCAGTGGTTCAAACCCACCAGCCACTCCTTGGAAACTTTATACATTTGCACTATAAATTGGAACCAACTCAAGGGCACTTAACAACAACAACAAAATTATTCTTTTATCCTTTTATACACTCCCTTGACCTGGGAAAAGCACAAGGAAAAGAAGAAACCTAGCATTGGTTTTAGGACCCCATAAAATTATGTCTTATTTTATTCCTTTTTCTGTTTGCTTTGCTTTTCTGTCTTATATTAGCCAGTTCCTTACATGGGGATCATGTAAGGAGCTAATGAAGTGAGAATGTTGTTGTTGTTAAGTGTCATCGAGTCAATTCCAACCCATAGCAACCCTGTATAAGGTTTCCAAGGAGCAATTGGTGAGCTTAAGCCACAGACCTTGCAGTTCAAATGACTTTGCAGTCTGATGCATTAGCCCACAGCACCACACCAGGACTCCTCAAGTGAGAATGGGTTGTTACAAAAGGGGAATAGAGGAAGTTACAACAGTTAAATTTGCTCAACACAGATCTTTACGTGGTTAGTTCAAACTCTTCATGTATGTTTAATTTTCAGTGAATATTCTAGTCATTTCAATTAGTTAATTTAAAAGTCAGAATTAATTGTGAATTTTAAATATTTTTAATCTGTTTTTGCAGCTTTTTCGACCTTCTTATGATTTTAACCTGACTGATCCTTATTGTAGACTTCTTGAAAACCAATATAAAAGTCTTCATGATCCACATTTAAGAGAATACTATAAACGTAAAGATATCCTGAGAAGGTTAAAGAAAGGTGGCTACATCACCAGCAATAATAAAGTGGGTTAAAAATTACTTCTTGTTAGTCACTGTAAATCTTAATATAAGCTTGCATCTGTACCTCACCAGGGGGAATGTATTTCCTTTTAAGTTGTTCATGAGAAGTTGCTTAAATGGAAATTCCCTAAAGTATTCAGTATTTGGGTCAAGGAAATTAGTGAACATTTTTTAACTGAGACCTACTTCTTCCTTTTTTTTTACAATGAGAAAAGGTGATTGGATTACCTAAAGTCTTTAGGACTTAAAGGTACATAAATAATTTTCTCAGTTATATCATAGTCCACCTTCTGTATCTCTAAAGGTATGATACAATCATCAACAATTATGCTTATATACTCTTTAAAAATGTGAGACAGAATGGAAACCTAGAAAAATATTTAGCTAGATAGAACACATTCTTATTGGGGTTAAGCATGGCTATTTCATTGGTAATTTAATACCTAATTGTATATACTAAATCTCTTATTATTATATAAGTCATTTTAATAAAGGATTAATATTGGGATAGATATTTCCTGATGATTAGCACTTGTAGAGAGATATTGCTTGAAAATTTTTAGCAAAATGTGTTATTACTTTCATACAAATGTATTATTAGAATGTATGCTTTCTTTATTTCTCTAAATAGTAATTTTAATAACTGCTAAATATGCATATATTTTGTTTTGCTTTGTTTTAGATTGTTTGTTCCTTGAAAGAATGGAATAAGTATAGGCAATATCTTACCAGTTTAAAAATAGACTTTGAAAGAAACT
Organism: Chrysochloris asiatica; assembly: GCF_000296735.1. Lineage (NCBI taxonomy): Eukaryota > Metazoa > Chordata > Mammalia > Afrosoricida > Chrysochloridae > Chrysochloris > Chrysochloris asiatica. The sequence goes on from NW_006408577.1 coordinate 8,902,425, forward strand.
ATGCAAGAGAGCAAGTAAGTTAAACAGTTAAATTTAATTTCTTACATATGGTTTAAAAGACAGGTCTACTTGTATGTAGAACATTTTATTTTAATATTATGTCCTTTAATTATTGGAGTAACTAACCAAATAAGATTTCCAAATGAAAATTTAGAACAAAAATGGACAATATTAACTCCAAACTCCACTGCCTTCTAATCCTTTCTTAACCTATAGCAACCGTCTTAAGACAGAGTAGAACTTATAAAGTTTCCAAGACAAGCAGACAGCTTTATTTTTCTTCCAAAAAAATGCTGTGAGTTTGAACAACTGACCTTGAGTTTAGTGGTCCAATGCTTAACTGCTTTAAGTTCTCTAAGACATATACTCAGTATAGAAACCCTATACTGAGTCGCTATGAATCAGAACTGACTCGACAGTACTTAACAGCAACAATATACTGAACCAAGAAGAGGAAAGAAACCAGGACATTTATTAATATGCCAATGGTAACTGGCATAATCACTAGTTAATTTGCTACTCAGATGTGTTCCTACTTGATCTGGGACAAATAGGAAAAATCTATTGTGACAGCAAGATTTTACCCCAAACAAGCAAGTAATAGCAGAGGAAAACTGAGTAGCTAGATGTCTTACAGATATCTCCAAGAACATGTACACTATGTGTTTGTGCATTCACACACATGCACTTGTATTCATAGAATTAAAAAAAAAAAAAAAAAATGGCCTTAAAGGTGAAATAGAATAGTTTAGTGTAGAATGAGTAGGTACACAAAGTGGCTTCCTTTTGATGTGCCTCAAAGGTGTGTGTATGTTGTTTGTGTTCATGTTCTAGAGAGCTAGATAAAACTGAGAAAAATATGCATATATCTGTGTATATGTACTTATTTTCTCCATTCAGGAGGAATGAATACAAATAACAATAGTCCTACAGGTATATTGGAGTCCTGGTGTGGCACTGTGGGCTAATGTCAGACTGCAAAGTCCTTTGAACTGCAAGGTTGGTAGTTCAAGTTCACCAGCTGCTCCTTGGAAACCCTATACAGAGTCATAATGGGTCGGAATTGACTTGATGTCACATAACAGCAATATACCCTCACTACATTTCCTTCTCTGTACTTATAGATTTTTCTCTATCATTTATTCCACATTGCATGTCTTCAGAATGGGTTTTGTTATTGATAGATGCCATTGAGGTGGTTCCTAGTCACAACAACCCTATGCACAACAGAAAGAAACACTGCCCAGTCCTGCACCATCCTTACAATTGTTATGCTTGAACCAATTGCTACTGCCACTGTGTCAGTCCATCTCCTTGGATGTCTTCCTCTTTTTCACTGACATTCCATTTTACCAAGCATGATGTCCTTCTTCAGGGGTTGGACCCTTCTGATAATATGTCCAAAACATGAGAGACAAAGTTGAGCTATCATGTCTTCTAAGGACCAGTCTCACTGTATTTCTTCTAAGACAGGTTTTTTTTTTTTCTTTTTTCTTCTGGCAGTCCATGGTATTTTTAATATTCTTCTCCATCACCATCATTTACATACACTGATTCTTCTAAAGGCTTTCTTATTCATTATCCAACTTTCCCATTTCTATGAAGTGATTGGAAATACCATGGCTTGGGTCAGGCACACCTTGCTCCTCAAACTGACATCTTTACTCTTTAACAAAATTGTTGTTGTTGGTAAGTGCCATTGAGTAATTTCTGCCTCATAGATAGCCTATATAGAGTTTCCAAAGATCCCCTGGTGGGTTTGAACTGCCGGTTTTGTAGTTAGCTGTCCAGTGCTTATCCTACAGCGCCATATCAAGAGTCCCTTTAGCAAAATAGTTAACTTTTATTTTAAGAGAGAGAGATGTTTTGATTTTGCGTCAGTTGTCCGAAATGGAGTAAAAGATATATGCAAAGACAATCAGACAGAATTTTACTAAACCTTAAATATAAAAAGGAATTCTGGTATAGCGCTGTAGGGAAAACACTTAACTGTTAACCACAAGGTCACAGTTCAAATCCACCAATCACTCCTTGGAAACCTTATACAGGGTCACTATGAGTCAAAACTGATTCCATGACACTTGACAACAAGAAACATAAAAGAGGCATATCAAAAGATAGTTTTGTATTGTTTCTATATTATTTTTATATAAACATATAAAAACACAATATACACATTTCTGTTTATTGTTTTGTTTTAGAAAATGCTTTCAAAAAGAATAAATAAACTGCAGGAAAATAATCACATTCCTGAACATTTTGATGTTGCACAGTTCCAAAATTGGTTGTTACAAGAAGGTACCCATTCATTTAAGGACCAAGAACTGTTAATAAGGCACAGGTAAGATAGAAGGTAATGCATGTTTTATATGTATATATGTATATGTAGTAGGTTAAAAAAAAAAAGAGAGAAGTAGGAAAGAATTGAAGGCAGGATTTAGAAACAACAACATATAAACACTATTTGATCCCTTTATGTCTCTGTATCTCACAGTGTGGCAGAAAGGGAAGGGAGACCAATGTGTATAGACATTGAAACTTTGCTGCCAAATCTAGGATGAGCAGTTTCTACTAGAAATCTCAACACTGCTAGGAACTCAACAGGTCCATCAAACGGAAAACTGAAGAAAAAATTAAATCCAAAATGTTTTCATAATAGAAGGTAGTGAAAATGTCTTGAGCACATGCCTCAGACAATAGTTTTGTTTGTTTGTTTGCTTTGTTTTTTAATTCAACTTTAAGGACTGACAGTATTAAGTCTGAGGAAGTTGGTGTCAGTCAAAATGGGTATTTGGTATCATTTTAGCTAATGTCAATATAAGCTGTGTTGTCTCCAAGAAACTGAGTTCATTTTTCTATTCCCCACGTATATTCTAATGGTAATTTAAAATTACCATTCTGTAGTCAAGCCCATTACTTAGCAATAAGGGATGATTATTTTTTTCCCCTCTTCTGTCAAGTGTTAGGTGGTGAAGGATAGGGCCCCATTACTTACTTGTCTTTTATACCTTACGGTATCATTTTGTGATAATGCTTTAATACATATTTACTTACTAGAGCTTCAGATCATAGATGGAATAGCTGATAAGAACTTGAAAATTACAAGAAAGCACAGTATCCATTTTTGTCTTCTTATAGTCTAAGCGCCATCGAGTTGGTTCCACCTCTTAGCGACCTTTTATAGATAAGGTTTCTGAGGAGTGACTGGTGAGCTTGAACCACTGACATTTCAGTTCAAAGCAACATTGCAGTCCAGCACATTAACCCACAGGACCACACCAGGACTCTTAAATTTACTGTTTTTGTTTGCTTGCTTTTTTCAGATTTGAAGTCATCACTTAAGTTTATTTGTTGATTTCAGCCTTCTTTGAAACTCACATTCCTGAACCTACTAAGTTATGGATACTTACTGTATTGCTATTTTGTTGTTGTTAAGCATCACCTAGTCAGTTGTGACTCATAGCATCCCCTATATAGGATTCCTGAGGCTGTAAATCTTTACAGGAGCAGAAAACCTCCCCTTTCTCCTGTGGAGTGAATGGGGGGCTTGAATTTCCAACCTTGTGGTTTACAGTCCAGTGCTTATTCTTTAGAGCCACTCTACTACCACTCTATATAAAATGCTTTTAGCCAGCTAGTTCCACATGTTATCCTCATCTTGACCATAATAATAAATAGTTAAATAACAGAAATTGGGGGTTGCCATGAGTTGAATTGATTAAATTTTATTATTATTTTAATAACAACAACCTACATAATGAATAAAAACATGGTGAGTTTGTAGATCAGTTTGACATGGAAGTCCATAAACAAGACTAATGTTAAAAACTGCAAAATTCTTGTAGCTCAACAAATAAAAAGTAAGCAAGGAGATGGTTTATGAATGCCAAAGTATTGAATGCCGTTATAAATGAAGAACTCAGTTTACCTTTACTATTATCTTCCCTTTAACCTAGATATTTGGATATGATACGTAGGGAATTAGAACTACTTGAACACACAGCAGAAGAGCAACGCCTTCTCCAGAGGGCTAAAGAAGAAAGACTACAGCGGGAACAAACTAGAAGAAAACTTAATCTTCGTAGAAAAATCGAAGAGGTAAGAATTAGCAAGCTTTAC
>NW_006408577.1:8906643-8908324 GCF_000296735.1 Chrysochloris asiatica
TAACTACCGCTCTGAGTATAGGTCAAGTTCATCATGAAGATGTATTTTCTGTCACTGTAGCTGTTCTAGTCTGCTTGTCCTTTCTAGTAAAATGACAAATTCTTGTTAAAAGTTGTCTATTTTACTCAATCAGTTAATTGACTAAATTAACTCAATTAAAAAAAAATTAAATAATATAGAGTACTGTGCAGTTTCAAACACAAATTAGTATAAAGAAAAATCGAAGTCATCATCTGAAAGCCCTATTCTTTTTGCTGTGCATGTACACACAGAAACACACTTACATGATATTTCTAAAAGTATTTATTCCAATAAATAAATACATGTATACATAGTAATGTTACCATACATTGAAGTATATTTTACAGACATTTTCCAGTTAACAAAATATAATTACAACTTTCTATATTAATTAATTTGGACCACAAGATCAGTTTGAACTGCAAAGGTGGTGGTTCAAACTCGCCAGTCAGTCCTTGGAAACGCTATATGTAGGATTACTAAGATCCAGAACCAACTAGATGGCACTTAACACATTATCAATAAATAAGGACCTAAAATTATAAGTCATCATTTAAGGTAGTTTATTGTTGACAAACCTATTTATAAAATTTACTGACTATGCAAAGGCTTTCTTTCAATTGTGTGGATCATGACAAGCTATGGACAACATTGTGAAGTATGAGTATTCTGGAACACTTAATTGTGCTCATGAGGAATCTGTACTTGGACCAAGAAGCAGATGTTCAAACAGAACATGGGAACACTGAATGGATTAAAACTAGGAAAGTTGTGTGACAAGATTGTATTCTTTTACCATACTTATTCAACCTGAGCAAATAATCCAAGAAGGTATTTAGGGGGAACAACAGCACTAGTAAAGTATGCTCACCATGTCAACCATTCAAGATCTAAGAGGCAACATTATTTAAGGAATGGGAAGGAGAGTGGAATGGAAATAGGACCCACAGGGAAGAAGTGTGGGTTAACTGTTGTTGCATGAAGGAGATTGCAATCATTGAGATGGAACCAACTGCATGTCTGTAAACCTTCATTCAACTCACAATATAAAGTTAGTAAAAGAAAAACCCATCCTAAACCCAATGTATAACTGTCATTATGCATAACCTGATTTTTATCAGGCCTTTGGCTTGGTCTTAATTGTATGTTTATGATGAACAAATTATAAAATTATTACTATGAACTATAACACATACTGCATACGCTAATATTGTGCTCTTTAGGAGTGGAAGGAAAAAGAAATGTTGCTTCTAACAAAGATTGGTGAAGATGTTAAAAGAGAAGCTAGAATTGAAGAACAACGGCGAAGAAACAGAGAAGAGAGTGACAGGAAGGTAGGGTGATTGAGCTAATTGAGAAGAAGCTTTTGCTATTTTTGATGTTTCAGAGTATACTCTATGAGATGACTATTATCAGCTACCTCAAATGATACATATTTTATAAACCATATAGTTATAAGCATTCTATTTTCACTATAATATGTAAAGTCCTATTTGATACAAGCACTTTTGACTTTTACATTCATAATCTATACTTGTAATTCCGGTAGAAAAAAGAACATAACTGATTAAGATTTTTTTTTAATGACAAATTCTTTTTTTTTTTTTTTTAATTTAAGGTTTTTATTGTGAATTGAGTGAAAGTTTCATGGCACATCATC
>NW_006408577.1:8908634-8910694 GCF_000296735.1 Chrysochloris asiatica
CCCAGTGTCTTCTTTTGGATGGTTTCTCTTTACTGAATTCACATCAACTTATCTCTTCTGCAATGTGTCTTCTGCTATTAATTTATCATTATTGTATCAATCATCTCACATAGTAAATTTTTTATTTCAGTCCTTTCCGTATCTTTCATGTATCTTCTTTACCTTATAAACATATGGAAATTCAGGTTTGTATTTAATTCTAGAATGTGTCTAATTTCTAATTGATTTTGTTTGATTTGTTTACTCCTTTTTGTAAGTTGAATTTTACTACTTTTGTAGATGACTGATGTATTTTGACTAGTTGCCAATCCACTCCAAACCAAATGCACTGCAATCAAAATTAACATGACTCATAATGACCCTGTTGTTGTTGTTGTGATGTGCTGTGGAGTCCATTCTGACTCATAGTGACCCTGTACAGGGCTCTGAGGCTGTAAATCTTTACGAAGCAGAAAGCATCATGTTTCTCCCACGGAACTGCTGGTAGTTTCAAACTGCTGATGGTGAGATTAGCAGTCTGATTCATAACTACTATGCTACCAGAGCTCCTTAATGACCCTGTAGGACAGAGAAAAACTACTTTCAAGATTCTTTACAGGAGCACATGGCCCCATCTTTCCCTTTCTGAGAAGCTGGTAGATTTGAACCACTGAATTCGTGGTGGTGGTGGTTATGTGCTATCAAATCAATTCCAACCCATAAGCAACCCTGTTTAAGGTTTTCAAGGAATGGCTTGTGAGCTTGAAACACTGACCTTGCAGTTCAAACCAACTTTGCAATACAGGGAATTACCCCACCATGCCACCAGCAGACCAATATTTAACCAATGAAGCCACCAGCATTCCTTGATTTGATTACAGAAAAATGTTAGTTTTTGTTTTTTGGGTCCTGAATAATTTCATAATTTAAAGAAGATTGATCAACATTTTTTAATTTCATTTGCTTCCATTGTGATATTGTCCATGTGGTTTCTAATGTGAGTTATTTGTGCCTTCTCCCTCTTTTCTTTTGTTAGGTTTGCTAATGGTTTCTCAATTTTATTAATCCTTTCAAAGAATCAGCTTCTTGTCCTGTTGATTCTTCCTATAGTTTTTCTGTTTTCTGTCTCATTTATTTCTGCCCTTATTTATTATTACCTTTCTTTTGGTGACTGTAGGTTCCCTCTGTTGGTCTGTTTCTAATGTTGGAGATGCAGTGTTAATGTGTTAATTTTGGTTCTTTCTTCTTTTTGGATGTGTGCATTTATCACAATAAATTGTCTCAGCACCACTTTCGCCGTGTCCCAAAGATTTTGGTATGTTGTATTTTCATTCTCATTTGTTTCTAGGAACTTTGTGAATTCACATTTAATTTCTTCTATTACCCAGTCGCTTTTCAGCAAGGTGTTACTCTGTTTCCATGTATTCAACTTTATTTCCTTGGTCTTCTTATTGTTGATTTCTAGTTTTATAGCACTGTGGTCTGAAAAGATGCTTTGTAGTATTTTGATGTCTGTAAATTTATGAAGGCTTGCTTTGTGACCTAACACATGGTCAATTCTGGAGAATGATCCATGTGCACTGGAGAAGAATGTATATTGTGTTGTTGTTGGGTTGAATGCTCTGTACATATCTATTAGGTCAAGTTGGTGGATTGTGCTATTTAGGTCCTCTATAACTTTGTCAAGTTTCTTTCTGGTTGTTCTGCCCCATTTTGAAAGTGGCATATTAAAATCTCCCATTATAGTTGTAGATTTATCTATTTCTTTCTTCAATTCTACTAAGATTTGCTTAATATATCTTCGTGCTCTTTCATTGGGAGCATAGATATTTATTATGGTTATGTCATCTTGCTCAATTGACCCTTAGATCATGAGACAGTGTCATTCCTTATCTCGTATGCTGGTTTTTGTTTTAAAGTTTACTTTATCTGAGATTAGTATTGCCACTCAGCTTGTTTATTGTTGCAGTTGTTGTTGTTGTTAAGTGCCATCGACTTGATTCTGACCCATAGCGACCCTACATAGGGTTTCCAAGGAGCAGCTGGTGAGTTTGAATCACTGACTTTGCAGCTCAAATGAC
>NW_006408577.1:8912124-8923632 GCF_000296735.1 Chrysochloris asiatica
GATTATTTTCTCAGCATACAAGTTGAATAAGTATGGTGAAAGAATGCAACCTTGTTGCACACCTTTCTTAATTTTAAAACATTCAGTGTTCCCATGTTCTGTTCGAACAACTGCCTCTTGTTCCAGGTACAGCTTCATCATGAACACAATGAAGTGTTCCAGAATACTTATACTTTGCAATTTTGTCCATAGATTTTCATTATCTACACAATCAAAAGCCTTTGCATAGTCAATAAAGCACAGGTAAATATCTCTCTGGTATTCTCTGCTTTCAGCCATGGTCCATTGGACATCAGCAATGATACCCCTCCTTCCATGGCCTCTTCTTCTGAATCCGGTTTGAACCTCTGAAAGTTCTGTGTCAATGTATGCTTGCAGTCAATTCTGTATTACCTTTAGTATAACCTTACTCGCAGATGTCTTCCAATCAATTGGCCAGATAGTTTTCTTCCAAATTTCTTGGAATAGATAACTGAGTGCCTCCTGTGCCACTTCACTTTCTTGAAAGAGTTCAATTTTTATTCCATCTATCCCTGGTGCCTTGTTCTTTGCCAATTCCTTCAATGCACCTTGGACTTCTTCCTTCAGTATCATTGGCTCTTGGTCATATACTACCTCTTGAAACAGTTGAACACTAACCATTTATTTTTGGTACAGTGACTATGTATTCCTTCCATCTTTCCTTGATACTTTCTACATCTTTCATTAATTTTCTGAGAGAATCTTTCAATAACGAAAGTCGAGGCTTGAATTTTTTCTTCAGTTCCCCTAGCTTGAGAAATGCTGAGAGTGTTCTTTCTTTTTGGTTTTCTGACTCTAGATGTTTGCACATTTTGTTGCAATATTTAGCTTTATCTTCTTGAGCTGTTCTTTGAAATTTTCTGTTTAGTCTTGTACCTCCTCATTTTTTTCCATTTGCTTTAGCATCTCGATGCTGGAGTTCATGTTTCAGTGTCTCTTCTGACATCCATTTTGATCTTTTCCTTCTTTCTTGTCTTTCTTCATGTATGATGTTCTTGATGTCATCCCACAACGTTTCAGACCTAGGTCTTTAGTGTTTAAAGTATCATATCTGTTCTTCAGATGATCTCTAAATTCAGGTGGGATATATTTAAGGTCATACTTTGGCTCTCATGGATTTGTTTACATTTTCTTCAGCTTCAGTTTTAATTTGCAAATGAATAATTGATGGTCTGTTTCACAGACTGCCCCTGGTCTTGTTTTGACTGATGATATGGAGCTTTTCCATCATCTCTTTCCACAGATGTAATCAATTTAATTTCTATGTATTCCATTTCTATGGCAGCTGATATGAACTGCATGATTTCTTGCCCCATGTAGGTGACAAGCACTGTTCTTTTTAATCCTTTAGGATGTTTCTTTTTGTAGTCTTGGATATATAACTATTAGTCTTTTGATCCATTCTCTATTAAATACACCATGGTTTCTTCTGAGGATCTCTGAGTATTTTTCTCCATGTAATTCTTTCTAGTTTGCAAAAATATATACAAAAGGAAGTTACAACTTATGAATTTTATGTTTTACCTATGGTAGACCTGCTTGACTTGGTTAAGTCACCCAGGAGTCCTGAAATTGAATATTCCTGAGAAATCGCCTAAAGTCACTAAGATTTTGTTGTTGTTGTTAAGTGCCATCAAGTCAGTTTCGACTCATAGTAACCTTGTAGAGGGCTTCTGAAGAGTAGTTGGTAAGCTTGAACAGCCAACTTTGTGATTCAAACCAGCTTTGCAGTCCATCATATTAACCCACAGCTCTACACCAGAACTTATTAAGATAGCGATCAATTAAGAGAAATTTTGTTGTTGTTTTTAACTGCCATGAGTCAGTTCCAACTCATAGTGACCTTGCATAGGGTTTTCCAGGAATGACTTCTGAGTTTAAACCACTGACCTTGTGGTTCAAATTGACCTTGTAGTAAAGTGCTAATCCTATGGCACCACACCAGGACTCCAAGGGACATTATCTGATCTGAAATTAATCAATTTATCAAAGGTGTGAAGTGAGATAAATTATATGGGCAGCAGCAATAGGCTTAAGTACAGCAATAATTGTGAGGTTGGCACAGGACCAGACAGTGTTCCATTCTGTTGTTCATTAAGGTTGTTATGAGTCATACCTGACTTGATGGTGTCTACCAACAACAAGTGTTAGTTATAGTCCTTTTCATGTTTGACTACAAATGGAAATTTACCTCTTCCTACTTCTACACCATTGTCCTGGTGTGTTGCTGTAGGATAATGCATTGGACAGCACCGTCACTTTGAACTGCAAGGTCAGTAGTTCAGATTCTCTATCTGCTCCTTAGACTACCTATACATGGTCTGTATGATTTAGAACTGACTCGAAGGCACTTAACAACAACAATAGCCTCTATACCAGGAATCCTAATGTAGTGCTATAGGAAAAGATTTGGACTGCTAACCATAAGGGCAGTGGTTCAAATCCACCAACTCTTCCTTAGAAACCCTATACAGGGTCACTCTGGGCTGAAACTGACTCAACAGCACCTAACAACAACAAATTCCACCTCAAATTTGTACTTAGTATTATCTTATACTTCTCAAGGCAAAAGTGATTTCCAATGTACTGTCATTTCCAATATGCTGTCATATTTTAATTATGGTTTGCATTTTTAATGGATAGATGTAATAGCCATTCTGTTTTCTGTAATATTTTAGAAGCAAGCCCTTCTAGAGAAAAAAATGGCCTATCATTTACAAAAAATGCAAGAGATTGGAGATAGTGAAGAAATGGAAAAAAATTCATTTGAATGCAAAGGACAAGAAGGAACATATTGTGAATGTAAGAACATTGAAAGACAATGTAGCTAAGTAGAAGATGCTTACATAAGTATTTAAGCTAGTGGCTTTTATAAAACTTCTCTATGTGCTTAATACTTACTATCTGCTTTGTGCCAGACTTTGTTCTATGAGTTTTTCCATTATAGCTCACATTGACAAAATAAATAAATAAATATAAGGAGAAGGAATAGAGGAGTTAGAGAATGAGGGAAAGGCAGGAAAAAAGAAAGACAAAAAGGATGTATAAAAGAAGGATCAGGCTTTGCTATACCCATGCTTTCCCACTTGCTTTTATTTATAACATTGAAAGATGTGGGATTACAACCCCACCCCTCTGATATTAGTGCCATTTTCATGGCCAGAATGAAAAATTTTAGACTTATTTGAACTGTAAGTACGTATATCAGGAAAGAACGTGATCATCTCCCATGTAGCTAGCTTAACAGTGTGATTCTTTCAGAAGCCAGAGCCTCTCTGGATCGTTCTAGAAGATTCCTAATTAGCCTCCTTGATTATTATTTATTTTTACCTCAAATCCATTTTTCACATTGCTGCCAATGACACTTAGAAGGAGGTAGTTTCATCTCCTGCTCAACAAGTTTAAAGATAATTTTAACTGATACCTATTAACAGAAGCTCAGACTACTTAGGTTTAAAGATGCCTTTTAACTGAACTAAATAGGTTTAAACTACCTATTAACTGAAGCTCATACTACTTCCAATCTAGCTTTTTCACTTTTTTTCACATTACATCCTTGAGGATTGTACTTGTTGTTTTGAGTTGATGTGGAAAGGCTTTGGAATCACTTTTCTGTAGTTCAAGACCTGCTTTACCATTTACTAGCTTTGTGACTTTAGGAAAATTTCTTATCCTCTCTGAGCCACAGTTTTATTATCTGAAAACAAAGATTATATTTATAAATAATCTCTATAAGGAACTCACCAGTCTGTAGCATATAATAAGCACTCATTTTATTTCATTGTCCAGTCAAATTAGACTACTGATCATACCTAAAACTTGATTTCTCTTTTCTGCTTTTGTGCTTCACTTTGTGCCCTTTGCTCAGACTAGAATAGCCTGCTCAACATACATCCCTATTAAACCCTATAATTATTAAGCCCCACCTCCTTTGACACTCCATAAAATTTGGATTCTTTGTTTTCTTTTTATGACCTCAAATGGAAGAGCTCACGCCTTTGAATCCATATAGAACTTTGTATCATTCTTAATACAGTTTGAATATTTTCTCTGTCTAAATCTCCCATAATAGTCTGAACTCACAATTTTATGTTTTACAGAGTATTAGCACAATATATATGCTGAATGCATATTTACTGAATTGACTAATTTAGTCTCTGCATTTCATTAAGGCAATGATATAGCAATACCATGCCTCAGATAAAGTATCATTTTAGCAATTCTGTATATCCCTCAATTTTCCAGTGTTAACTTTCACATCTAATTGTGGGAAAAAAAGTTCCAAATACACATCTTAAGCATTTGCACCTCAAATTCTATAAAAATATTTCTATTTCTGTTATAATGGTAAACGAGAGTAAGTAGCTCTATTTCACAAGTGAAGCTAAATTATGCCACTAAAGTAATGTTACCATTTTTCACCAGTTAGATTCCAAAGGGGACAGTGGATGTGGTGGGGAAAGAGCATTAGATGAACCAACTGCAGTGATCAGCATTGGAACAGATCACTCTCATAGTCTATATCTCCAGTGAAAACTCCTTTTGCACACATGCAGTAGGATTGTTTGCCTACAATTGCCACTGAAATTATGACCACTATCTCAAAAGAGAGATATGTGTATGGATTTTTTTGTATATGTTTTTGCATGACCATCAACAAATCCAAGAATTCTCATAGTCAGTGTGGGCTGATGAGTTTGCAGCCATCACCATTCTGACACATATCCCAACAGAGAAGCAATGTCACGTTGCATCTGTGTAGGATATAGCTTTTCCTTTTTAGGGGGAGAAAATTCTGTCCCTTCAAGTATGATTTTAAAGTTTTCTTTCTTCCATTTCACATCTGGTCATCCTCTCCTCACAACTCCACATATAGATTAGCATGGAAGACTAAATAGAGTCCATCATTGGTAATTCTGTCATCACAATTATTAAAAATAAATATTTATTGTATTTCTTTAAGCTTCTTCTCCAAAGAAAAAGAAGAGTTATGATGATGGAAAGTCACTTTTTGCTGCATTTACAGAAGTAAATGGTAATGAAATATTAAGATAAATACTGAATAGTTATTTGGGGAAAAGTTGCATGTTGTTGTAGAGTTGGAAGTTATGACAATGGTATTTTAAATGCCAGCAGGGTCACTCATGGTCAACAGATTTCAGTGAAACTTCCAGATTAAGCTAGACTAGGAAGAAGGAGAGGCAGACAACTTCTGAATGGTTAGCCAATATAGACCTTATAAATAGCTGAGGAACACTGTCAGATATAGTGCCAGAAGAATAAAACATTTTCAGCTATAGAGCCAGAAGATGAGCCCTTCATGTTGGAAGGTACTCAAAATATGACAAGAGAAGAGCTGCCTCCTCAAAGCAGTGTTAAACATAATGATGTGAATGGAGCAGATTTAGGACCTTCATTTGATGATGGGGCACAATTCAAAATGAGAAGAAACACCTGCAAACAGCCATTAATAATTAGAACATGGAATGTATGAAGTATGAAGCTAGAAAAATTGGAAGCCATAAAAAATGAAATGTAATGCATAAAAATCAATAACCTAGGCATTAAGGAACAGAAATGGGACTGGATTGGACATTTTGAATCACACAATCATATGGTTTACTATGCCAAGAACAACAAGTTGAAGAGGAATGACATTGCATTCATCATCAAAAAGAACATTTCAAAATATATCTTGAAGTACAATGATGTCTATACAATGATGTCTCTGATAGGATAATAATCTTATGCTGACAATGAAGACCAAGTAATATCACTATTACTCTAATTTATGCACCAACATTAAATCCAGTGATGATGAAACTGAAGAATTCTAACAACTTCTTCCATCTGAAATTGATCAAATATGCTATCAAGATGCATTTATAATCACTGGTGATTGGAATGTGACAGTTGGAAAGAGGAAAGAGCCATAGTTGAAAACTATGGCCTTGGTGATAGAAATGATGTGGAGATCACATGATAAAATTTTGTAAAGTCAACAAATGATTAATTGCCAATAACTTTTCTCAACAACACAAGAGGCAACTATATGCATAGACATCACCAGATAGAATACACAGAAATCAAACTGATTACATCTGTGGGAAGAGACAATGGAGAAGTTCAATATCATTAAGCCAGGGACAGATGGTGGAACAGAACATCTATTGCTCATATGCAAGTCCAGGCTAAAGCTGAAGAAAATGAAAACAAATCCATAAGAGCTAAAATATGATCTTGAATACATTGCAACTGAATTTAGAGACCTTTTTAAATACATATTTGGTGCATTGAACAATAAAGACCGAAGACCAGAAGCATTGTAAGATGGCATCAAGAACATCATAAAGGAGAAAAGCAAAATGTAAATAAAAAACAGAAAAGAAAGAAAAGACCAAAGTGAATATCTGAAGAGACTATGAAACTTGCTATTGAGTGTAGAGAAGCTAAAACTAATGGAATAATAAGGAAGTAAAAGAACTGAACTGAAAATTTCAAAGGGCATCTCAAGCAATCTGAAAAGATCTAGAGTTAGAAAACTAAAAGGGAAGAACACACTCAACATTTCTGAACCTGAAAGAACTAAAAAAAAAATTGCAACCCTAAACTTGAGCTATTGAATGATTCTATGATTAAAATATTGAATGATGCAGGACGCGTCAAATGCAGATTGAAAGAATACAAAGAGTCACTGTTAAAAAGAAATAGTTGACATTCAACCATTTCAAGAGGTAGCAAATGATCAAGAAATATGGTATTGAAGGAAGAGGTCCAAGCTGTACTGAAGGCATTAGTGAAAAACAAGGCTCAAGGAATTGAGGAAATATAAATTGATAAGTTCCAACAAACTGATGTAGTGTTGGAGACATGTAACTTGACTACACCAAAAAATTTGGAAGACAACTTCCTGTCTTGGAAAAGATCCATATTTGCACCTATTCCAGAGAGGTCATCAATGGTAATGTAGAATCAAGCAAGTTAAATTTTGCTAAAGATAATTCAAAAAGTGTGGCAAGAGTACATTGATGGGAGTGTTTCAGAAATTGAAGTTGAATTTAGAAGACAAAGTGGAATGAAACATATAATTTCTGACATCAAATGGATCTTGAGAGAATACCAGAAAGATGTTTCTTGTGCTTTATTGATTATGCAAAGGCATTCTACTGTGGGATCATAATAAACATTGCAAATAATAGGTATGCCAAAACTCCTAAGTGTGTTCATGAGGAACATGAACACATTTCAAGAGGAAGAACAAGGAGACAATAAATGTTTTAAAATAAGAAAACGTGCTGAGAAAATGGATTATATGAAAAATAATGTGACATCAGGATAGGAGGAAGGCTCATTAACAACCTGTAATATGCAGATGATACAACTTTGATTGTGGGAAGTGAAGACTTGAAATACTTACTAATGAGCATCAAAAACTCAGCCTATGGGTTACAGCTCAATGTAAAGAGAACAAAAAACTTCACAATTGTACTAATAAATAGCATCATGATAAATGAGGTAAGATTGAAGTTGTTACAGACTTCATTTTCCTTTGCTCCACAATCAACACATACTAAAGTAGCAGTCAAAATATCAAATGACATAGTGCATTAGGCATATATGCTGCAAAAGATCTCTTTAAAGTTTCAAGAGCAAAGATATCAGTTTGAGGACTAAGGTGCACCTGACCGAAGTCATAGTATTTTCAACTGCCTCATATCCATGTGAAAGTTGGACAATGAATATGTAAGATTGTAGAAGAATTGATGCATATGAATTCTAATGTGGAGAAGAATATTAAAATAATATTACCATGGACTGCCAGAATCACAAATCTGTCTTGGAATTAGTACATCAGGATGCTCCTTAGAAATGAGGGTGGTTAGACTTTGTCTCTCTTACTTTAGATATGTCATCAAGAGAGACCAGTTCCTACAGAAGGATATCACATTTAGTAAAGTGGAGGGTCAGTGAAAAAGAGGAAAACCCCAGCAAGATGGAATGACACATTGCCAGCAAAAATAGGCTCAAAAGTAACAATTGTGAGGATAGTACAGGACCCAGCTGTGTTTCATTCTGTTGTATATAGGGTTGCTATGAGTTGGAATCTATTCAACCACACCTAACAACAAAAGTTAGTTACAAAAAAGGTAACTAAGACATATATTCTGAATGTAAATATTTTTCAGATATGTGATTTACAAATAATTTCTACCAGTGAGTGATTTTTCTTTTCATTTTCTGCTCCAATAATGTATGTGTCTACTCCAGTATCTTACAGTCTTGATTAGACTGTTGTTGTTAGGTGTTGTCTACTTAATTTTGACTCAGTGTGATGGTGATTATAATAATTTTTTTTGAAAACTGAAAACATGCCATTGCAATTCTGTCAACTTTACTTTTCTCTTTCAAAATTGTTATAGTTCTTTTCATTCATTAGCCTATTAATATTCATTTTATAATCATCTTCTCCATATCCATAAAATTAAAGTCGTGGTATTTTAATACAATTGTATTGAATTTATATATCAATTTAATGAGAAAAGACATGTTTACTGTGTTGGCTCTTAAAAATCCATGAACATAGTATGTCTTTTTATTTGTTTGATGTTCTTCAATTTCTTTAATAATTCTTTTGTTGTTTGTAGCCCATGAATTATATTTGCTATGATAAATTTATACATGCATACTTCCTTTGAGGTTGGTTGGAGTTGTACTATTGCATGTGGCATTTTTTTTTTTTAATTTTTGTTCTGATTTACCCAGTATTAACATGTATAGTATTCACTTAAAACTAGTTTGTACTTTATCTCTTTATATAGGTTTTTTTTGTGTTTCTCTAACATTGCACTATATATAATCAACTTTTCAAAATATACTATGAATCAATATTTTACTTTTTTAAGTGGACTGTAACCTTACTACTATATATGCCCTTTGCCTCCCCTTACTATAACAGATATCTTATGATTCTACCTATAAGAATTAAACATCTAGTCAGACAATGTAATCAATTTTATTTTCAATCATGAAATACATTTTATTAAAACTCTTTAAAGGAACAATAATCTATTATATTTACTTTAATAAAGATGCTGAAATTGTGGAATTTTTTTTTCATTTACTTTTAGGAAATTCAAGAAACAATATTTACCAATCTCCTAGTAGCACAAAGAATGCTGTCAAAAAATCAACAACTTCAGTCACTGACCAGCTAGAAGTACAGGATTATGGTATAGAACAAAAGGTATAAAATAGTGTTTCAAAGTTTTAGAAAATGATCATATATTTATTATGTTTTACTTCTATTAATTGTCTCATTCTCTAGAATGGTACTAATTGGTTGAAGATTTGCTTCTATACATCTGACTTGGTCCTTAACCTTGGCAGAAAAGATTTTGAGTTGGCTTTTATATCAAATGCTTTGTGCAGTTTAGCAGAAATCAAGTCACATGAATGTTTAGCAATTATGCTGACAGTAATAGCTAATATTTATTGTACATATACTGTTGGCGAGACCCTGTGCTAAATCAGACATGAGGGAATGGAGTCACATAGGATACAAAAGTTAGACTATCATTCCATTGAGGGCTCATTGTTTAGTGGGATGCACAAAGAGAAATGCTATTACAATTTAATGAGAGAATAAAATGATGAAATTTATTTTGTTTCTAAGTAGTGTGCTCAGTAAGCATTGGATGAAGTTGGATTGGATTGGATTAGATTGGATTTTTCTGGAACAAATTAAATGACTAAGAACCAAGTACTAAGTGAATCACTATGTCTTTAAATGCAATATGAAAACCTAGAGTAGGAGCGAGTTCATACATTGATAAATACTGCATTTCATTTAGAACTAGTTAAGTTAGAGATATCGATGTAAATTCTCTAATAGTATGTTGTTGATTTATATTGTTCTTGAACTAATTTCTAGATAGAAAAAAAGCCAATTTTTTTTTCAGTTATTGGTTGATGGAAGCTAAAATCACTACCAGAAATGTAATTACTAATGAATATTTTTCTGTTCACTGTTGCACCATATAGAATGATGGAGTGGTAGCCAAAGAATCAAGGAATTTTGATGATAGAGGTAAGACAATGAAAAAATATTTATAATTATTCTGATATTTGTTAAGCAAATAATTATACACATATATGTATATACATATATATAGGTTGTTGTTTGAGTGCCATTAAGTTGGACCTGGCCCATAGCCACCCTGTACAGGGTTTCTGAGGAGCAACTGGTAAGCGGGACCACAGACTTTTCAGTTCAAATGACCTTGTGGTTCAGTGCTTATGCTACATTGCCACACCAGGACTCTTTATATATGAACTCCATATATAAGAGAGTGAATAAAATATTATCCACACTTTGGTCATACAATTTACTTTAATAAAATTTTAGAAATGAGAAATGAAAAACACATCAGTTTTCAATATAATCTCCTTTCTTTTCAGTACACTTTGTTCATTACTAAAACATGTTTTAGGACGAGCTGTGTGCGATGAATGCACCGCTGTCCTCATTTCTTCATCAGAGTTGAATCTCATCCTTGAAGGGCTGCTTTCTATGGACCAACTAGGTGAAAGTTGAATGGAGCAACATTAGGACTATAGGAAGTCTGCTTTAACACCTCAAAATGAAGACCTTACAGAGTATCAATGGTGTGGGCAGAGGTCTGGGGACCTGCATTGTCATGCAAGATCACAAGGCCCTTGGATAGCAGTCCTCTGCATTTAATCTGAAATTAAGGCTTCAACTCTTCATGAGCATCTCACTGTCACAAGCACTGTTGGTTGTTGAACCTTTTTGCTAGTGGTGTTCTAATACAGGCCCTTGAGAAACCCAGAAATTTGTAAGCATCGATTTTCCAGCTGATAGTTGGCTTTTGAACTTGCTCTTGGTTAGCGATTGAGGATGTTTTCATTCCATACTCTACCATTTATTTCAGGCTCATAGTGATGAATGCATATCTCATCATCAGTAATATTTTTTTTTTTTTAAATAAACTTTAACCTTCCTTTGAATATTGACCCAAATTTTGTTTACAGATGTCCAAACACTTATATTTATGTTCTTACGTGAGTTGTTTCAGTACCCATCTTACACAAATATTTCAAAACCTAAGTTTCTAGTGAATTCTTTCATAGGCAGAGCCATGGCTGATTTGCAAATGATTTACCTTATGATCCACTATCACTTGTCTATTCGACTGAATCATTTCATGTGCATGCTCATCAGTTGTCATCAGTCATGGACATGGATGGTCACTTTATTATAATCAGAATGTGGATAATTTTGATTCACCCTCGTGTATATGTGTAAATATATATGGAGCTCTGGTAGTGTAGTGGTTACAAATCAGGTTGTGAACCACAAGTTCAGCAGTTCGAAACTACCAGCTGTTCCCGTAAAGATTTACAGCCTGTATAGGGTATTTATGAGTTAGAATCGACTCCACAGCACTACAGCACATAACAACAACA
>NW_006408577.1:8923732-8925743 GCF_000296735.1 Chrysochloris asiatica
AGATAGATAGATAGATAGATAGATAGATAGATAGATAGAATAGATAGATGATAGATAGATAGATAGATAGATAGATAGATAGATAGATAGATAGATAGATGGAGTCCTGGTGTGGCACTCCGATTTAATATGCTGGAACATAATGTCGGTTTCAACCAAAAGTTTGGTGATTCAAACTCCCCAGCCACTCCTCAGAAACCCTATACAGGGTCGCTCTGAGTCAGAACCGACTCGAAGCACTTAACAACAATAAATATATGTATATAAGAAGTCCTGATATCGTATTGTAGGATAAGCATAGGGCTGCAATGTCAGTTTGAACTACAAGGTTGGTGGTTCCAACTCAACAGTCGCTCCTTGGAAACCCTATATTGGGTCACTATAACTCAGAACCTACTCAACAATACATAAAAACAACAATAATATATATGTTTGTTGTTGTTAGAGGCCACTGAGTTGGTACCAACTCATAGAGACCCTTTGCACAACAGAATGAAACACTGCACAGTCCTGAGGCAACCTCACAATTGTTGCCACTCCTGAGACTATTGCTGCTACCTCTATGCCAATCCATTTCATTAGCGGCCTTCCTCTTTTCTCTGACCTTCCACATTACCAAAAATATCCTTCTACAGGGACTGGTCTCTCCTGATAACATGTCTGAAGTATGAAGACAAAATCTGATATACTGGATGCCAAAGAACATTCTGGCTGTACTTCTTACAACACAAATCTGTTCATTTTTTGGCAGTCAATCGTACTTTTAATATTATTCTCTACCACCATAACTCAAATGCATCAGTTCTTCTATGGACCTCCTCCTATGCACTGTTCAACATTCATGTGCCTATGACGTTACAGAAGATACCATGGTTTAGATCAGGTGCACCTTTGTCCTCAAAATGACATCTTTGTTCTTCAAGACTTTAAAAGAGGTCTTGTGCAGCATATTTGCCTTATCAATAGGTTGTTGATTTCTTGACTGTTACTTCTATGAATGTTGATGCTCAATCTGAGCAAAATGAAGTCTTTGACAATTTCAATCTTTTCTCCATTGTATTGAATGTTGTTTGTTGGTCAAGTGGTGAAGATTTTTCTTTTCTTCGCATTGAGGTGCAACCCATACAGATAACTGAAGTCTTTAATCTTCATCAGAAAGTATTTTAAATTCTCATAGCATTCAGTAAGCAAGGTTGTATCACCTGCATATCACAGGTTGTTAATGAGTCTTCCTCCAATCTTTGTACCATGTTTTTCTTCATATAATCCAGCTTCTCTGATTATTTGCTCAGCATATGCATTCAATGAGTATAGTAAAAGAATGCAACCCTGGAGCACATCTTTTTTAATTTTAAATCATTCAGTGTTCCCTTGTTCTGTTCCAACAACTATCTCTTGGCCTAAATACAGGATCCTCACGAACACAATTAAGTGTCCCGGAATACACATTATCTACAATGTTGTCCTTAGCTTGTTATGATCCACACAATCAAAAGTCTGTACATAGTCAATAAAGCATAGGCAAACCTATTCCTGGTATTCTCTGCTTTCAGCCAAGATCCATCTGACGTTAGCAATAATATCCCTCATTCCATATCCTATTTTGAATCCAGCAAGAGCTTCTGGAAGTTCTCTATCACTGTATGGTTGCAACCACTTTTGTATTATCTTTAGCAAAATTTTATTTGCACTCAATATTTATGATATTGTCTGGTGATTTCTATGTTAAACTGAGTCACGTCTTTGGAATGGGCACAGATATGTATAGTTTGCAATTGGTGGCCAGGTAGTTGTCCTCCAAACTTTTTTGGCGTAGATGAATGAGCGCCTCCAATGCCAAGTCAGTTTGTTGAAAGATTTCAATTTGTATTTTGTCAATTCCCAGAGGTTTTTTTTTTTTTGACAATGCCTTCAATGCATTTTAGATTTCCTCCTGCAGTATTATTGGCTCTTGATAATACGCTACTTCTTGAAATGGTTGAACATCAACCATTTCTTTTTGGTACAGTGA
>NW_006408577.1:8926728-8969636 GCF_000296735.1 Chrysochloris asiatica
GAATTCCATTCCTCTTTAATTTGTTTTTCCTGGCATAGTAGTCCATGTGGTTGTCAGATTCAAAATGGCCAATACTGATCCACTTCAGCTCATGAATGCCTAGGATGTTGATGTGTAACCATTCCATTTTTGATAATTTTCCTAGATTCATACTTCATACATCCCATGTTCTGATTATTAATGGATGTTTACATCTGTTTCTCTTTATTTTGAGTTGTGCCCCATCAGCAAATGAAGGCCCCTAAGTAGCGTAGTAGTTATGAATTGGGCTATGAACCTTAAGGACAGCAATTCGAAACTACCAGCTGTTCTATGGGAGAAAGATGTGGCTTTCTGCTCCTGTAAAGATTTACAGCCTCAGAAACCCTGTACAGGGTCGCTATGAATCAGAACTGACTCCACAGCACATAACTACCACCACCAAGACTTTACTTAATTTGCATCGTCATGGTCACCTCTTGAGGAGGCAGCTCTTCCCGGGTCATATTTTGAGTGTCTTCCAACCTGAGGTGATTATTTTTGGGCACTGTATCTGACAATATTCTGGTGTTCTTCATCAAGATTCAATATTCAATAAACTCGTCTTGACAGTGTTCTACTGCTATTCATAAGATTTTCAGTGACCAAATAAATATTCAGAAGTAGTCTGTCATTCCTTCTTCCTAGTCTGTGTCTGGAAGCCCAGCTGAAACCTATCCAGTATGGGTGACCCTGCTGGTATTTAAAATACCTATAGCATAGCTTCCAAAATCACAGCAATACACAAGTTACCACAGTATGACAAATTGACAGACAAGTGGTGAATATATATATAGCCCTGGTGTGGGCCTGAGGGACTATGCACTGAACTATAAGATCAGTTTGAATGAAATGCAAACAGCTAATTCTGGCAGTGAGCTATGGTGAGTGGCAGGAGATTAAGATGGCATAATAAATTAATTAAGGATCAAAGGTTAAAATTTACAGATTCTTCCCTGAAAGCAGTGGTGAAACTGGAAATGTGTTGGCAGTGAATCAGAAAAGGTCACTTTATTCTTGGAGATATTATCTTAACTCAAATAAATAAATGCTCAATTGTGGTGATTCTAGTTCTGTGGCAGCTCAGCAGGGAAAACTTTGTAACAACTCTATGCATTAGATATTCATCCTTGTTTTAGCTATATTACTTTCTCACATTTAAAGCTAACTCTCTCTTTTTTAAGGAGCTATAAACATTTCAGTTAAAGGTTCAGTTGTTGCAGCTCAAAATGCACCAACAAGAAAGTTTTCAAAATCTTCACAGGCTGCTCCAGATGCAGACAGAATGAATGAGGTACAGTCTTATGATTATCATAGGTATTGGTATAAAATAATTTCTTTAAATAAGAAAACATAGAACTAATACCCTGAAATATATCATACTCTAGTAAAATTTTAGTCACCCTTGGGTACACTGAAGAACATCACCTGCATTATCACCTGCAATGTTCTGAGGCAGCATCAAATTGAGCTGCTTTGAATATTTTTTTTCTAATAGTGCTAATAGATCGCTCAGAGACAGACGTTTTCTTTTGACTAGTGATTAGCAAGTGACCTGTTGTAGTATTACCAACAAAGATTCAGAGTGCAGTCTCTGGACATACTACGTATTTTTGAAGTTGCCGATCTTCTATTATAGGAATAAAATCCACATCATGTTCCTGGTTTAGCTGTGCTAAAAAATGCATGTGGTTTGAAATATTCTAATAAGCTGAAAAATTCATAGATTTTCACCAAGAAATACTATTGTTTAGAGTAGAAGGTGGCACAATTTTCCATGTCCTATAATATATAGTAGTGGAGTTCTGGTGGGGTGCTGAGCTTAATGCACTGGATTGCAAAGTTGGTTTGAAAAACAAGGTCCGTGGTTCAAGCTCACGAGCTGCTCCTCGGAAACCCTACACAGAGTCGCTGTGAGTCAGAACCGACTCGACAGCACTTAACAGCAACAACAACAATGTAATATATAGTGGTGTCCTGGTGTGGTGTGTGGGTTAATGTGCTGGACTGCACAGTTGGTTTGAACTGCAAGGTCGACAGTTCAGCTTACCAACCACTCTTTGGAAACCCTAAACAGGATGGCTATGAATTGTTACCGACTCAAAAGCACTTAACAACAACAACATTATATACAGTAACTGACAGACTCAATTATGCATAACCAATAAAATATAGAAATGGTCCCATGGTATGCTTCTTAGTAGCATAATTTTATTATAAGCATTTTATAAGCTCATATGGTTGGGGACTTGTGTAGGGTTGGGGGCACTCTGCTAACTTATATATGCTTGGAGCCTGAAAAAAGAAACTTTTAACTACTTTCACAATTTGAAGTCCTTATATTATACAATAGACTTGAAAGTCAATGCTCTTGACTGAAAATCCTTCTATATTAAAAAAAATAATGATTATTGACTTAGTGTTGGTAATGTTTCGGTTATTAACTTTACAATCCATATTACTACAATGAGTACTTTTAATGGCCACAAATATTGAATTCATTTTGAGACATAGCATAAACATTTTTATTGTGACTTTTTCCAAATGTACAAAACCCATCACTATCAGAAACATATTTCTGATGTATTTAGCTTATATTGGATTAAAAAAATGAAGTGTATCCCACTGAATATATCTTCCTGTAAATAACATCTGATAAAGCCCTGTAGGTACAGTTGGTTAAACTAAACAAAATGTCAGTGGCTCAAACCCATTACATTAGACATTCCATGGAAGAAATATGAGTCAGTGTACTTCCATAAAGGTTTACAGCCTTGGAAATCCTGCTTAGAAGTTCCACTCTTTCCAATGCCATTGATAGTAGTTTCATAGTAACTTGTTTTAGTAGGTTGAGTTTGCAGAGATTGGCTCTCTGTTTTCCAGCTCTCCTTAAACTGTCCTTCAATTGTTAGCCCTATTTAAAACACACATTTTTGTCCTGTTAAGTTCTTTGTTGAATAGTGGTTCACAGATAGATAATTTTAGGATATAAATGAATAACTTTTTTGAGACTGCTATTTTAGAAATACCTGGTTTGAAAGTTGTCCCATAGCTGGTGTCTGGGAACTTGGCTGATAATGGTTCACTTTATTGGTAAGAACTTTCCCCTGAGAAGACTTTTTTACTCTGCCTAAATTGTTAAAACAAGTCATTTTTGCTGAACATCTACTTTCCTCCTGGTAGTCTAGAATTTTGGTATGTGCTGAGGAGAAAGTACTAACATGATAAACCTCAATTAAAAACTTTGAGTGCCAAGGAATTTCTAATGGAATTCCCAGGGCACACACGTTACTGCATTTCTTATTGCTGGTGAAAAGAACACCCTAAAATATGGAAGGTAGAGAGTATAAAGAAAACTCTGCTTTGATTTATCTAGACTCAACTGGTACCTTTTTTCCTTTTCTGAGTCTATGTACATCCTTTGCTATAATAGATCTTAGACCTGAGTACAACTATATGCTGTGTTACATGAGCGCTAACAGATAACTATATTGTCTTGTGGATTCCCAATACAACAAAGAACTTCTGAATTTCATAAATATTATATATAATATAAATAAAACTGTATAGTTATAGTCAATAAGTTTTTTAAACCTTTTGCAAATTTCTATATTTTAGATAAAAAATAATAGCTGACATTTAAGTTTGAGAAAAAATTGTATCTTTGAGATCTGTTTTTTTTTTTTGCATATTATATAGAAAGAAATAAATGCTGATTTGAATGAAAGATCAGCCCGGGGACCTTACCGCTCTGAATCAGGTAAATATTGGAAATATTTATTCAGTTAATCATGTAAACTGCTAATTCATTTCTCCAACAAGCATTTATTGAATTCCTGCTTTATACCAACTAAGGTACTAAGTACCTTGAACATTTGTTGTTGTTAAGTACTGTTGAGTCAGCTCTAACTCATAGCAACCCTATATAAGGTTTCCAAGAAATAGTGGGTTTGAACTGTCACAGAAAAACAGTGGTTTCCATTTAAGGCTATTACATTGTATTGGGGATGTATGTATATTACTAACTGATGATAGGAATCTTTGAGTGCTATAAATGGTTAACTCACTAAGCTACTAGCCAAATGGTTATCAGATCAAACCCACACATAAGTACCTCAAAAGAAAAGCATGGAAGGATGCTTCCAAAAAAGTCAACCTTTGAAAGCCCTATAGATTACTTTACTCTGGCATACGTGAGGTCCTAAAGAGTAGAATAGATTCTACAGAAAATGGTTTTACTAGTAATTTTACTATAAGTGCAATATAAGAAAGTATGTGTGTATTCATGTAAAAGTCAGAGGAATTATAGGGGAAACAGCATATAGGTCTACCTACTGCTGTCAGAGAAGCATTAATAAAAAAAGGTTAATATGAGCCATGAGAATTAAAAGAAATTTTCTATTTCAATTTTGAGAAAATTAACACATTATGGTATTAGGTATTTCCATTTATACATCACTGTATAATTTGTCATTTTTGGAACTTGACTTGAATGTAATCCCATTGTAAGTATGTTTTATTATTATATATATTATACATATATTAGTTCTGATGTAGTGTCATAGGATAATACACTGGACTGCAAGGTCAGTTTGAGTCACAAGGTTGGGAGTTCAAATCTACCAGGAGCTCCTCAGAAACCCTATACAGGGTCGCTATGAGTTGGATTCGACTCAATGACACTTACCTACAAAAACAACGTATTAGTTCTGTGTTTTTAAAAAGTTTATTCCAATGTAGTTTATGATGTTTTTCATGTAGTTCTTCTGGTTTCAGGAGACAGGAGACTGATGTTCATGTGTTCCATTAGTTCCTGGAACTAATTGATTTCAAGTGTCTTCAGTTTTCATCACTCTTGTTTCCTCCATGCATGGAGAGTCTAATAGTTGCACACTAGAAGACCGCTAATGTTTAAGATCCCAGTCACTACTCCCTAAAGTAGGATATAGAACACTGTCTTAGGTGATTGATTATATTATGTCAACTGACTATGGTTCTCAGGCCCCAGGCCCAGCAACTCGTTGTTTCAAGGTGTTTGGTAATATCTAAGAATGTTTCATAATTTTGCCCACTGTGTGCTCCACAACATTCATAGATGTGTTTGCAGTGAAAGTAAATGTTGTTATTGCTAAGTGCTGTCAATTTGATTCTGACTCATAGCAATTCCATATAGGCTTTATAAGAAGTAGCTGGTGGGTTTCAACTGCCAACCTTGTGGTTCCCAGTCCAGGGCTGATTCTACAGTGCCACATCAGGAGTCCTTGAAAATAAATATTCATGTACAAATATCCTCTGTCATACCTGTTCCCTATTTATCTGTCCATGTACCTACCTGTAGAACACTTGTAGCAGTGTTGTATATATAACAGTATATATGTCTATTCTCTTTAGTGCTTCTATTCCTCCTGTTTGGTCACCTGCTTTCATCCTTCCTCTGCCAACCTCCCTTTTGTATATTGCCCTCCCTGTCATACATATCTACTCTACAGCTAGTGAATTACTCCTACTTCTCTCCCACCCCTGGTAACCATCAAAGAATTTTTCTTTCAGCATGAACTCCTTTTGTTGAAATTTTTCAATAGTGGTCTCATACAATATTTGCCCTTTTGTGATTGATTGATTTCAAACATCATAATGTCCTCAAGGTTCATACATGTTATGTGGTGTTTCATGAGTTCATTGTTACTCTTTAACATTTTGTAGTGTTTCTTTGTGTGAATGTACCAAAACTAGTTTATCCATTCTTCCATTGATGGGCTAAACTGCTGCCCATCTTTTTGCTACTGTGAGTAGTACTGCATTAGACATGGATATACATGCATCTGTTTGTGTCATGGCTCTTGTTTCTTATACATATATAACAAGTAGAGGGATTGTTGCTATTTCCAACTTTTTGATGAAGCACCATACCATTGTCCCAAAGTTGTTGTACCATTTTACAGTCCCACCAGAAGTGTAGGTGGGTCCCAATCTCTACACTCTTACCAGCATTTTTTGTTTTCTTTTTTTTCCTGAATTTTGCTATTAATGGTGGAGTGAGATGATATCTCAGTATTGTTTTGATATATATCTCTCTAATGGTCTTCAGCATTTCTTCAGATGTTTATTAGCGGACTGAATGCCTTCTTTGGTGAAGTGTCTGTCCATGTTTTCTGCCCATTTTCAAATTGGATTATTTGTCTTTATCTTTTAGAGGTGTTCAAGTTTTCAATAAATTTTAGAGATCAGTCCCTTGTATGAGATGTCATTACAAAAAATTTTTTCCCAGTTTGTGGGATATCTTTGTACTTTTTTGGTGAAATTTTTTGATGCACATGTCTTCTTTTTAGGAGGTCCCGTCACCTAGTTTTTATTCTGTCATTTGTATGTTTTTATGCCATGTATTAGGACCTACTTTTTCAACTATGATCTATATATTTCTTGGTTTTGTGTTGCAATATTTAATTTACATTGAGTTGGTTTTTGTATATGTGCGAGATATGGATCTTGATTATTTTTCTACAAATGAATTTCTAGTTTTACCAAAACCATTTGTTAAAGAGACTATCTTTTCCCCATTTAATGTGTTATGACCCTTTGTCAAAGATCACCTGACTGTATATAAGTGGATTTACTTTTGGGTTCTTAATTCTGTTCCACTGATCCATGTGTTTTTCGTTGTACCTGTACCAGGCTATTTTGACCACAGTAGATATGTAGTGGGTTTTGAAACCAGAAAGTGAGAGGCCTCCTATATTTTTCTTCTTCTATAGTAATGTTTTGCTTATCTAAAGTCTCTTTCCTTTTAATATAGTTACTGATCAGTGTTTGCATGTCTTTTTTAAAGAATAATGTTGGAATTTGGATTGGGATTGCTTTGGGTTGTGTTCACATTTTCACAAAGTTAAAATCTTTCTATTTATGTTTTTAAATAGTAATGTATTTCAAACTTTACTTCTCAGATCTGTGCACTCTTAATTTCAGCTTTCTTCTCTCTAAAGCTGAGCACACACAAAAACATTACAAACTCAAGAGGATTACATATTAAATGAGACATTTTATAATCATCAGTTGTTTCTGTTGGCTACTCATTTGTTGGACAAAATAAAAGTTACCAATTAAATTAGACTTTGAACTGGTTCTGATTATTAACACTACTTTCTGTGATCAGAGTATCTCATATATTTACATAGAGATGTTCTATATAATGACTGCCTATCATCTTTATTCATGGAGTCCTGGTATGGTGCTGTGGGTTAATGCACTGGACTGTAAGGTCAGTTTGCATTGCAAGGTTGGTGGTTCAGGCTCACCAGCTGCTCCTTGGAAACCATATGCAGGGTTGCTATGAGTTGGAACTGTCTAGATGGCACTTAATTATCTTTATTCAGAGTATTTACAGAAGTCTAATTATGGAGTCCTGTTATATTATGTACAAAACAGGTTAAGACAATATTTGTGTGGGAAGATACTAATCAAAGGCAGATCAATGAATAAATATTGAATAAATACATTAATTAAATAATGTAGTCAATAAATGTTTTAGAGTACTTTCTCTATGTTATTGTTATGAATTTATATGCTCTTCAAGGAAAAATAGAAAAAATAAATAATCAAAGTACAGCATAATGAATCTTAGAAGAATGTATAGAGTAATTTGGAGTACTGGGAAAGGGCATTTTTTTACTTAAACATGTTCAAGAAAGTCTTTTGAGAGGAATTAATATAGACTGAATAAGACCCAAAAGATAAGAAATAAATTTAAAATGATACAGGCTGCTTCAGAAAAAGAAAATAACAAGATCATTGGCTCATATTCACAAAAACCATGATACATTTAAAGAGTTTCATGTTATTCAGTGCCTCTGTTTTATAAAGTCACCATGAGCTGGAATCAAGAGAGCAGCTTGGGATTAGTTTTGGTACCATACCATGCACAGAAAATCAGTCAAAGATGACACTGGAGATGTAAACATGGATGTGAAATCTAAGGGCGTATTTTATGCTTTGCTAAAGAATTTGGACTTCAAGTGGCAATGATGGGGATCCTTGGCATTTTTCAAACATGGTAGTGACAACAAAAAGAAAAAAAAAATCAATTAAAGGATGTTAATTACCATTTTGCAAGGAGCTGTGAAAGGATGCAAATTAAATACTATTTTCCTTTTCTGGTAAATAGGACCTCAGGCTCATACTACATCCCAAGGTATTTTCTCTTCTCGTGTTTTGTCAAATACGTAAGTATATAAAAAATTTCTGAGTAGTTATAAATTATATATTAATAATTAACGCAACTTGCTTACTTTATTCTTCTAGTTCTGCATGGATTTGGAAAGTTCTCGGCACTTACTTTATATTTTAAAGTTGTTGTTGTGTTAAGTGCTGTCGGTTAATTAATCGTGTTCTCCTACCTCCTCCCCTGTGGTTTTCCCTGTATTTTGGATCTTGATTCCACTTGTAAGTGTAATCCCACCATGACCTCACCAGCTCAAGTTGCTTCCCAGGATCTGGACTTACCCCTTTTCCTCTCCCCTCTTGAAATATTTACCATTACATAAGTCATTTGAGGTTGTTGGCTTTCTAAGGATGATAAGATATTTTACTGTATAGTATTAATGACTTAATTTGTTATTCCCTCCGAAAGAGTATTTTGCAGTAGTACAAAATCATCAATCTCTAATGTTGGGGAATGTACAGGCTTTTGGATAAGTTTTTTGTTTGTTTGTTTGTTTTTGTTTTTGTTTTTTAGGAGCGGGTGAGGAAGGCACTGGGGGATGTTTGATTCTTTAACCCTTGTTAACTGCCTATTTGTTGGTATGTCTGTTTTTGTTGATCGTGAGAGGAGGAAGAAAGACTATTATTTCAGACAAAATCCATTATCTTTTTTTTTTAATTCAACAAATAAAATCCCTAGTTGCTATGAAAATGAATTATGTAGAGGAAAGTGATATTGACATATTCAGACCAGGAGGAAGGCTCTTGACTCTAGTATGTCAGTTTGTCTAACATCCTGAGGATTCATAGGATACATAGTAGTGTAATAGGTGCAGAAGGAAGGAAATGGACTAGTCCCATTGATAGTAATTGGAAAAGACAAAGAACAATCGTGGATACACTTTATAAAGTAAATTTTTATTAAAATAGGTGGTCTGCTTCTTTAGAGCAAAGATTAGATAAGACTTATTAAGTATTCTTGTCTTTACACCTTCTCTTGCCACAGACTACAGAATTACAAAGTCACTTGAATCGTTACGTAGGAAATATTTTGAATACTCTTTAACTGAATATCATCTCATTCTGCATGTCCTGGAACTTTCATCATCACTTATTCCCTAAAATACCATACTTTAGTAGCACCTTGCCTAACACCAGGTCAGAACACAAAAAAATACAATTGATGGTATTTTTTGGTCTCTGTCACACCAGCGTCATGTTCCTCTTGACTGATTTAACTCCATAGCTCATAAGATTTAATACAGTGTCCTTAATTTTGTTTCTGCATGTGTCTCTTCCTTTGATCTTTATCACTTAACGTTCTCTGTTTTTATACTGCTTATACAAAAGTCAAAGACAGTAGCATAAATAAAATAGATGCAGAATTTCAGGATCAAGTGAATAAAGATGACACAAATAAGATAGCAGTGAGGAGAAAATGAATTGCAATAATTAAGCATTACATTTCAATAAAGAGTAATTTTGTATGATTGGGATGGATGATATAAGAACAATAAAGAAAGGAGCAAATCTGCCACCATGAATACAGTAGTTAGAAACTATACATTTGTTTATTGGGTTAAAGGAGGGATGTGATATGGCCAAATTAGTTAGACATGGTAGATTACTTGGATAACAGCATATCTGACAGAAAGAAGACCAAAAAAAAATTGGAACCCGTACTGGAAGTCTCTTAGTGAGTAGTGGCCAGCACCAACTCATCATTTTTGGATTAGATATAAATATTCACAGACACAAAACACTTTAAATGAAAATCTATTAATCAGACATTTATTGAGAACCTACTGTATTCAAAGCATATGGGTTAGATATAAGGCAGATACCAAGATGTAGCTCTGTAGGATAAGCATTGGACTATGAGCCACAACATCAGTAGTTCAAGCCCACCAGCTGCTTCTCAGAAACCCTATACCAGGTTTCAATAAGTCTGAAAGGATTCCATTAACCCTTAATAACAACAACAACACAACAAACTTCAGATGTGTTTAACAATACATTGGAGGAAATAGGTTGACAAAAATAGTACCAGAGGGAGGAGTGGAAAAAGTGGAGAATTTCAATCTAATCATTAATGTGGACAACTCAACCACCCACCCAGATATATTGACTTTATAATTGGAATGCCAGTGATAAAATATACAGGTGCTAATTTTAAATCCTATTCCAGGCAAAAGAATGAATGAATGAATTAGTCAGGAGAATGAACTATGTGTCATGGAAGATCGAGTAGTATTGTGTATCACGCCAAGCTTTTAAACATAAACTATCTTCTCCCATAAAGACTTATAGCCTCAGAAACCCTGTACAGGGTTGCTGTGAGTTGGAACCGACTCCACAGCACATAACCACCACCACCACCATATAGACTTGGATTGAGAAACTACCTATTTGGAAGTATTAAATAAATAGAACTAATTTATTCTCACCATAGTAATCTTCAATTGGTGAGGTCAAGTAGTTAAAGATATATACATTTTTGACTAAAGAGGAGGTTGAATGGAGGATAAAGTCAAGAGTAGAAAATTATATTTTATATTCTTTTATGATATAGCATTTTAAACTGAAATCTATATTTTGTTCTTGAGGCATTTCAACTGATTGCCATTGATAAGAGTTGATTCAACAATCCAAACAAGAAATATTTTGTGTTAGTAAGGTTAACATAATCAGAAGCTTATCAAGAAGAATTTCCTCAGACTAGGAAAACTCGGATGTATGGTAGTCAACAAGTTATTTATATAGAACAATCATGTCATTCTTGGAATTATGGTGGAACTTCTCAGTACAGCGTCTGGTTGTCTGGTTCATTTGCATGTTTATGTTCCATTAACTCCAAAAGATTTTGTCCTACTTTATTGCAAATTTCAAACGATATCACTTTATCTGATTATTTCTTCTTTTGGAAAAATATTTAACACACTTTACAATTCACTTTTTATAGCGTACAGTTCAGTGCTTTTTAGCATATTCACAAGTTGTGCAATCATTATCACAGTAAATTTTAGAGTATTTTTATCACCTCAGAAAGAAAACTTGGACCGTTAAGTTCTATCCTCTCTTCCCATATCCCTTCTCCGAGCCCTTGTTGTTATTGCTAAGTGTTATAGAGTTGATTTTGACCCATAGTGAACCTATACAGCGTTTCCAAGGAGCAGCTGATGAGTTTGAACAATTGATCTTATGATTCAAACTGAGTTTGTACTCCCAGCCCTATGCAACCTCTAATCCATTTCCTGTCTCTATAGATTTTCTGGCTGTTTATTTTTTTCATTTAACATATTTTTCAGTTCCACCTGTTGTACTTCATTACTTTTAATATCTAAATAATATTTCATTGCACTGATATATCGTATTTCATATATTCATTCTTCAGTTGATGAACTTTTTGCATTATATGAAAATACATTAAAAAAAATTTTTTGTATGAACATATACTTTTAATTTGGAGGGGTATATACCTAGGAGAGTTGTGGGATAACATCATCAACATCATACAGGTAAAAAGTAAAAAGTCATTAAGAAGATAAGAAAGAAGAAAAAGTCAGATTGGATGTCAGAAGAGACTCTGAAACTTGCTCTCCAGCAAAGAGATGCTAAAGCAAATGGAAGAAATGAGGTACAAGAGCTGAACAGAAATTTTCAAAGATCAGTTTGAGAAGATAAAGCCAAGTATTACAACAAAATGTGCAAAAATCTGGAGTCAGAAAACCAAGAAGGAAGAACACTGTCAGCATTTCTCAAGCTGGAAGAACTGAAGAAAAAATTCAAGCCTCTACTTTCATTATTGAAGGATTCTCTGGGCAAATTATTGATGATGCAGAAAGCATCAAGAGAAGATAGAAGGAATACGTAGAGTCACTGTACCAAAAGGAAATGGGTAATAGTCAACCATTTCAAGAGGTAGCATATGATTAAGAGCCAATGATACTGAAGGAAAAAGTCCAAGGTGCATTGAAGGAATTGGCAAAGAACAAGGCACCAGGAATTGATGGCATAAAAATTGAAATCTTTCAAGAAAGTGAGGCGGCACAAGAGGCACTCACTCAAATTTCTGCCAAGAAATTTGGAAGACAACTATCTGGCTGACTTATTGGAAGAGTTCCATATCTGTGCCCATTCCAAAGAGAGGTGACCCAATGAAATACAGAAATCATCAGCCAATATTTTTTTTTTATATCCCATGCGAGTAAAATTTTACTAGAAGTAATACAGAAATGGCTACAAGCATACATTGACAGAGAACTTCCAGAGGTTCAAGGTGGATTAAGAAGAGGTCATGGAATGAGGGATATCACTGTTGATGTCCGATGGATCTTAGCTGAAAGCAGAGACTATCAGAAAGTCGTTTACCTATGCTTTATTGACTATGCAAAGGCTTTCGAATCTGTGGATTATGACAAGCTATGGACAACATTGCTAAGTATGATTATTCCAGAACACTTGATTGTGCTCATGAGGAGTCTGTACCTGGACCAAGAGGCTGTTGTTTGAACAGAACATGGGAACACTGAATGGTTTAAAATTAAGAAAGGTGTGTGACAGGGCTATATTCTTTCACCATACTTAATCTGTATGCTGAGCAAATAACCCAAGAATTTGGGTTATATGAAGAAATATGTGGCATCAGGATTGGAGGAAGACTCATGAACAACCTAATATGCAGATGATACAATCTTGCTTGTTGAAAGTGAAGAAAATTTTAAAAATATTTACTGATTATGAAGATCAAAGAGCACAGCCTTCGGTATGGGTTGCATCTCAATGTCAAGAAAACAAAAATCCTCACCACTGGACCAATAAACAACATTCTTATCCACGGAGAAAAGATTGAAGTTGTCAAGGACTTCATTCTTCTTGGATCAACTTTCAACACTCAAGAAGCAGCATATTGCATTAGGCAAATCTGCTGCACAAGACCTTTTTAAAGTGTTGAAGAGAAAAGATGTCAGCTTGCAGATTAAGGTGCACCTGACCCAAGTCATGGTATTTTCAGTAACCTCATATGCATATGAAAGCGGGACAGTGAATAAGGAAGATTGAACAAGAATTGATGCTTTTTGAGTTATGATGTTAGAGGAAAATATTAAAAGAACCAACAGATCTGTGTTGGAAAAAGTGCAGCCAGAGTGCTCCTTGAAGGCCAGGATGGCCAAACTTTGTCCTTCTCTCATACTTTGGACATATTGTCAGGAGGGACCAGTCGCTAGAGAAGGATATCATGTTTGGTAGGATGGAGGGTCATTGTAAAAGAGGAAGATCGCCAGTAAGATGGATTGGCAAAGTGGCAGCATCAATGGGCTCAAGTGTGGCAAAAATAGTGAGGTTAGCCCAGTATCGGGCAGTGTTTCATTCTGATGTGCATAAGGTCACTGTGGGTTGGTACCTACACAATGGCACCTAACAAAAACAATATACCTAGGAATGTAGTTACTGAGTCATATGACAACTCTCTTTAACTTTATGAGGAACTGTCAAACAGTTTTCTAAAACAGGTACACATCATTTTACATTCCTACCAGCAGTGGATATAGGTTCCGATTTCTCCACATCCCTGCTAACACTTACTATTATCGATTTCTTTGTTATAACTAACATAGTGGATGTGCTGTGGCATTTCATTGTCCTTGTTTTCCTTTCTGGTTCCCTATTGACTAATGATATGTCATGATTGCCTATAAGTTCTTTGGAGATATCTCTGTTTAAATTCTTTGCCCATATTTTAATTGGTCTATCATTATGTTGTTGAGTTTTAAGAGTACTTTATATAGTCTAGATACTAAATTCTTATCAGATATGCAAGGGGACTTCAAAGAATCGTGGCATATAGAATAAAAAGATAAGGGAATTTTTCCACAAGTTTTTGAAGCCCCCTTGTATAATTTTTATTATATTATTTGGTTAATCTCTTTTCGTTCTTTATAGTGTCTTTTGAAACAAAGATTTAATTGTGATAAAGTCCAATTTATCTATTTTTCCCTTTGGTTACTGTGTTTTAGGTGTCTACTAAGAAACCATTGCTTAATCCAGTTACAGTAATGCACACCTATATTTTTTTCTAAAAGATTTATAGGTAGAGCTCTTACATTTAGGTATTTGATTCGTTTTGAGTCAACTTTTGTAAATAGTATGTGATAAAGGTCAAACTTCATTTATTCATGTGGATATGCTACCATTTTTTTAAAACTCCCTATTGAAATATCTTGACACCCTTGCCCATAAGCTATTGCCTATAAATATATGAGATTATTCCTGTACTTTGAATTATATTCCATTGATAACGTCTATCCTTGAGATATCTTTTTTCTGGGCTTGGTATTAAGGTAATATTAGACTAGTAGGTGGGTTTGTAAGTATATCTTCCTCTTCTGCTTTTTAGAAAAAGTAAATGAAAGGTTTTGTTAATTTTGTTGATTTCTTTTTCTAAAAACAGCATTTGGTTTAATTGATTTTTTTCTATTGTGTTTCTTTTTCATATTATTATTATTATTTCACATTACTATTTTATTCATATCTTTATTATTTCTTTCCTTTTGTGTATTTTAGGTTTCCTTTTCTTTTTCTAGTGGGTTGGCTTAGTGACTTGAGACCTTCCTTTATTTAATGTAAGCATTTACTACTCTAAATTTCCTTCCATAAACTCATCCTACAAGTTTCAGTATATTGTATTTTTGTTTTCATTCATTTAAATCATTTTCTTATTTTCATCATTATTTGACTAATTGATTATTTAGGTTCATTTATTTATAAATTTAACTTCTATATATTTGTGAATTTTCAAATTTCCTATTTGTTACTGATTTCCAATTGCATTCCATTGTAGTTGGAAAGCTTACTTTGGATGTAAATTTAAATGATATCTATATGTGTGGCACTGTGGGTTAACACGCCAGACTCCAAAGCCATTTGAACTTCAAGGTCAGAGGTTCAAGCTCACCAGCTACTCCTCAGGAATCCTATACAGGGTTGCTATGGATTGGAATCGACTTGATGGCACTTGACAAAAACATGTTTTTTTAAAATGTTGTTGTTGTTAATTGCCATTGAGTATGTTCTGACTCACAGTGATCCTGTATAGGATTTCCAAGGAAAGGCTGGTGAGTTTGAACCACTAACTTTGTGGTTTAAATCAACCTTACAATTCAGTACATTATCCTACAGCTCCACACCAGCTAAGTTAAAATTGTTGTTTAGTAAGTTCTTCCTTCAGAGTTTTTATCTGTTATTCCTAAGAGTTTCTATTGAATTATTTTCTCTATCTGTAGGCCATTCTGTCTTCTTTCTTGGCATATATTTGGTTGAAAATTGAATAATTTAAGCAGTGTAATGTGTCAACTTTGGAAATCAGATAAAGGTTTGTGTTTGTTACTTCTTGTTGTTGCTGTTGTTCATCTATTTACTTATCTTTCTGAAGTAATTCTATAAGTCTGTTTCATTTTGTGATCACCGAGGTCTCAGATATGTCCTTAATAACTCTTCCTCCCAGAGTGATATAGTTAATGCACTCAGCTGCTAACAAAACTTTGGAAATTTGAGTCCACCAGTGGCACCCTGGAAGAAATGCTTAGCAGTCTATGCCAAAAAAATCTGACACTGAAGACCATTTGCAGAACAGTTTCACAGTGACACTTAGGGATTTACCATGACTCAGAAGCAATACTCAAAAAGATATACTCCTTTCCAGACATGAAGGGTGGGCAGGGCCATAGTCTTGACTTCTTCCGGTCTCTTTCTTGACAAGTAAGCTGATCATTTATTGATTT
This sequence comes from Chrysochloris asiatica, assembly GCF_000296735.1. Lineage (NCBI taxonomy): Eukaryota > Metazoa > Chordata > Mammalia > Afrosoricida > Chrysochloridae > Chrysochloris > Chrysochloris asiatica. The sequence goes on from NW_006408577.1 coordinate 8,942,721, forward strand.
ATTTTTAATAAATTTGAGTTTTGTTCAACATATTTTATCACCATATCTGGGACCTTTAATGTGATCCCTTTCAGAGCAGTTGGTAGTGGTAGCTGGGTACCATCTAGGTCTTCTGATTTCAGAGTCACGGAGATGGATGTTCACATGTTCCATGAGCCCAGTGAACTAATTGATTCCAAGCATCTTCAATTCCAATCACTCTTCGTTCTTCTGCACATGGAGAAACTAATAGCTACACCTTAGAAGGCTGCTCATGAGGTTTTATTATCCAATATATATGTGTATTGTGTATGTGTGTATCCAATATATATATGGAGCTCTGGTAGCGTAGTGGTTATGAATAGGGCTGCGAACCTTAAGGCCAGCAGTTCAAAACTACCAGCTGCTCCGTGGAAGAAAGATGAGGTGTTCTGCTCCCATAAAGATTTACAGCCTCGGAAACCCTGTACAGGGTCGCTATGGGTCAGAAATGACTTGACGGCACTTAACAACAACAACTATATATATATATTTATATTCCATTCTTTCTCCCATACCCATACTGGCCATGTATCTATCTGCAGAACTTGCTGTTCCAAGCTTGCACATTCTTTTGTCAACCTCCTTCTTCTTGTATATTGCCCTCTCCATCATATGAATTAATATGTGTCTATCCTCTGTACAGGGTCGCTATGGGTCGGAACCGACTCGACGGCACTTAACAACAACAACAACATCCTCTAGCCAGTGAACTTCCTTCCCACCCCTGGCAACCATCAAAAATGTTTTCCTTTTCTCTTTCGAATTCTTAATATATTTGTGGTATATATATACTTACTTTTATCTAAGTGCATTCATTTGGGTCAGAAAACCAGTTGAGGACAGCTAGCAGTGAATATAGAAGACTTACTAAGTTTCATTTTATTCCTATGGCAAAAGGTAGAAAGAATAGAAAAATGAAGCTGGGAGACATAGATTGCAAAATATCTAGGATACTATGATCCTGGAAAGAAAATGAAACAAAGAATAAAGAACATGTTGCTAATACTAGGTTTCATGCTCTAATTTTCATGTATGTAAAAAGGTATTAGTCTAGGAAAGGGGTCCTGTTGTGGTGCTTTAGGTCAGTTTGATATGCAAGGTTGATGGTTCAAACTCACCAACCACTCCTCGGAAACCCTATACAGGTCACTATAAGTCAATACCAACTCATAGTGGCTCATATAGGGTTTCCTAGGAGTGGTTGATGGCACTTAACAACAACGTTCTAAGAAAGCATTATTGCTACCTAGCTCAGTTTCTGAGCTGAAACCAGTGAGGTTTTCATTTTCAGCCAAAAGTAAGCATACAATTCTCTGTATGGCCATTTTTTAAAATAAAATATACTTTGGGGAAAAGAAGTAAATTTGATCAAATAAACGGTATATGTTGAAATAATAAAAAGGGTATGTTACTTTTAAAGTAGGATGGATACAAGCAAAGGGTCCATGTTTGCAAAAGATAGGACTATAATATAGAACTCTGAATCTTAGGCAATGTTTTATTAACCATTTTTTACATGCTATCACTTCCATGATTGAATTGTTCTTTTATATAGTAACAAACTGTATTTTTATTTTGTTTAATGTTTAATGATAAATGATCCTAATTAAAACACATAATAGAATACTATCATATAGAGAAAATACTATCATATATAGGAAACATCTAAATTAATGTTGAATGATGATATTGAATGCCTGGAAATCCATGATTTTAACCCACAGTTATTCACATTATTCCCTTCTTACTGTAGGATGTGTAGGATAATAGGAGTAGGAGATTTGAAGAATTTACAAAGTGATTATCAGAAAATTTTAGCAGACAGGAGAGGCGAGCTCTCCTCATGTCTTTCCCAAGTTAATCACAAAGCTACAGTCATGTCAAAGACATGTTAGAAGTAGAACTAGTCAGCTAGATTAACTGTTCACGTAGCAGGTATAATTCTAATCCTCTTTGTAATAGAGCATGTTTCGGTATACAGAGAACATTATCTAAGAAGGAGGTGAAATAGGATTGTTAAATGTGCTTAAAAGTCTGTCACAACTCATAGCAACCCTGTATAGGCTTTCCAAGGAATAGTTGGTGGGCTTAAATTGCCAATCTTGAGGTTAGCAGTCCAGTACTTATCTTACAGAGCCACACCATGTGAAATAGGGTGGTGGTGTTATGCCGTGGAGTCAGTTCCAATTCATAGCAAACCTGCGAAAGGGTTTCCGAGGCTGTAAATCTTTACGGGAGAAGAAAGTCTCATCTTTCTCCCATGGAACAGTTGGTAGTTTCGAACTGCTGACCGTGAGATTAGCAGACCAACTCGTAACCACTACGCTAACAGAGCTCCTTCGTGAAATAGGGTAGTTAGACAAAAATAAAGCTTATTCTTTCTTTTTAATTTCTGTAGAAAAACTACCAGGCATTAAAAGGAAAAACTGACTAATTCAATTATTAGAAATTTTAGAAATTGTTACATTACATAAATCTTTGACCCTAAGTAAATAATTAAATGCAACCTTTCTTAATTTTACAGACAGCAGAATCTTCTACAAAATTGCTTGCACGAAAAAGTATGTATCACAAGAGCCACTGACAAAGCATCATTAATAGTGGTTTTTAATGTGTCATAATAGGAAAAAATCTGTGAATAACAAGTAATAATTTTTTTTATTAAATTAGTCTCCCCCTTTGTCCTTTTTATTTGCTTTCTTTCATTTTCAATTGATTCTTCAAATTGTAGCTGTCCAAATTTATTACAAAAATATAAGGTTGATCTTTCAAGAAGGGGTCTTTGGATACAGAATAAGGGGGTGAGTGTGAAGGAAACTAGCAGTCACAGGGACGGCATCAAATACAAGTCTATTTGATCATGTGAAGCCATTAAATGACATGCATTTGCTGATTGGTTGGTGAACTCAGTTGCAGGTGAGCCAGGATACCTAGCTCAGTCAGTCATAGGACCTGATGATGCAAAAAATATAACTGAAGAAAATAATTAGCCCCATACAATTTAAGATTTAAAGCAGGCAAAGATACGAAAGGGTGTATTTTAAACCCTGTACAGGGTCGCTATGGGTCGGAACCGACTCGACGGCACTTAACAACAACAACAACATACTAGTTCTAGTAGCATAGTGATTATGAATCAGGCTAACTTCAAGGTCAGCAGTTTGAAGCTACCAGCTGTCCCACAGGAAAAAGATGAGGCTTTCTGCTCCCATAAAGATTTACAGCCTCGGAAGCCCTGTACAGGGTGACTATGAGTCCGAATTGACTCCATGGCACATAACCACCACCATCTACACAGTAAAGCTAGATAGATCTGTCAGAAACGAGACAGGTTGAGGATAACAACTCGTAATCTATTCACCTTTTCACATGGACAACTGCTCAATACATAGAATGTGCAGCAAATACAGAGGCTTTGTTTCAAGAAAATGTTTTTCAGTTTAATATTTAAATGAAAATCCAATGAAAAACAGAATTCTATTTATTATATTATACCACATAGAAAAGTTTAAGAATGTCCCTAATTCATATATGAATGTTGAAAACTCTTTCTCACACCTAGCTTTAGAGTAATAATTTAAGTTATTAATTATCTCTGGTAGGAATGAAAATAATATATATTGAATGTCTTTTTATGTGCTGGAACAGATTTAAAACAATAGTCTTCTCTATTAAAGTTCAGATTTTATTCTTAGAAACATTTGATTTAGGATGTATTTATATAAAATAAGTATTTACTAACATATGCTTATCATTCCAAAACATGTTTTTCATACAAATGACCATTTTCTGTAAAATAAATGAAAAACAATCTTAGGAGGTTTGGGCATTAGAGTGAAACAAACAAACAAACAAACAAATTCTTTATACTCTCAAATGGGTCAAGAGAGAGCAGGGTGTTAAATATTCTTTGAATGTTGGCATTAAATCTGAACTATAATTGCAGCAATATCTTGGGAGCTGACAGACCCTTTACAGGAAGTTCATTGCAAACTCTGGAGCCTACACACCAGTCTTCTAGTCTGTGCTACCTTTTATTTGTGTTTACAGCCTGTACATCTTATTTATACTACGTACAGGTCTACCTTTTTTTTTTTTTTTTTTTTTTTTCGTTTTTTTTGTGAATTATGTGATAGTTTACACGGGAAAATATTAGCTTTACATTCATTCTATCATATTTCATTTCATTGCAATGATTAAAATTCCCTGCATGGATCAAACCGAGAAGTACTCCAACTACTCTCTCTGCCCTTGTTCAGCCCTCCCGTTTCCTAGCTCTAATGTGAACTTTATTTCCTATCTAAATTAATTTTTTTTACCTCATTATCTCTCCTCAAGCTTTCTATCTTAGACATTTTGCACTAATAACCTTCTGTTGGAAACGAAACTATTGAATCCCCATAAAGCATTAGCATTTATTGTTTAATAATTAGCTGCAATCATGTTCATTTATGTAGACCACAGACTCAGTCCTTTAGCAAGCGATGGGGAGAGCAGGAATGCTTTTATTTGCCACCTTCTTAGCCCAGCTACACAGATGCCTTTAAAGGCAACCTCATGTTTGTCTGCATCTATTTTGATAGTTTATTAATATCAATCTGGCATATTTAAAATTTTTTTTTAATTTGTTGGGTTATAAAAACCCCATTTCTCCTTTCAGAGTACTTCTTTGCTATATGGTTAGACAGCATTATGGTGATTTTTTTTTTTTTTTTGACTCCTCAGTCATTTATCCTCAGCAATAAATGCTAAAAATTTAAATTAAAAAAAAAAAGAATTTATGGAAAAAATGTTTTCACTGTAATACAGAATAAAATAATTTAAATTAGTCTAGATTTTTTAAAGAGTATATTTTGTATGTTCTCTTTAAAAAGCATGATGGTATTCCAGGTATACATTACTAGATACAAAAGATTAAATGTTAGCTTCTGCCTCAGAATCAATTGTTATGTGATATTTTTTCATTCATCCTTGCTTGCCTCCATTCTAGGTAACTTCTGAAGAACTGTATACTATAATTCAGAATATAATGACCTGGGTTGTGGCTACAGTGACTAGTATATTGTACCCTGCTATCACAAAGTATGAAGAAAGGCTGAGAAACAATACATACCCAGTGTCTGAAGACTCTGTTCTCTCTTCAGATAGTTCAAGTTTCTGTAGTACTTGCAGTGAAGGGTTTGCCTATGGAAGTTATACATCTGCTACAATGAAAACTAATCAAACAGAGCCCTATACATTTACAACTGAAATGTCAGTAAGGCAACAAAGTAGGCTTTTAAATCCTCCGCCTGCTCATATGGAAAGAGCAGGTATGGAAAAAACATATCACAGGAAAGGACAGTCTGTAGCCTCTGAACTTAAATATAACCAGTCCACAATGATATATGAATACCCCAAACTTAGAAATTGTAAATCTGATAGTCACCTTTTGGCATCATCTGAAACAAATACTAGAATATCTAAGGATGCTACAACTGAAACAGATAACCTAGAGATTTCTGATAAAAAATCAAAAGCCATAAATGAGATGAAGAATGTAAAGAATGTTTTTGTTAATTTTAAATGTCACTTAAAAGGGGAAACTGAAATGATTTTAGAAAGCATTTTCCAAGAAATCATGTCTGATTTAACACAGACTATACCCTCTCTTTCTTCTGTTACCGCTGAAGTTTTTGTTGACCAATGTGAAACTGACAAAAGAGACTTGCTCTCCGATGTTGACATCTGTTCAGTAGCTGCTGAGATCGTGGAAAATATGCTTGAGAAGCTACAATCTGCAGTTGAAAAAAAATGTGCTGAAATGTTTTCACAAGAAGACTTGTCAACCCACATTAAACCAAACGAAACCAATGAAGAATATTTTACTTCATCAGATAAAAAACCTCTAGAAGCTTCACTGCCTTGTTATTTGGAACCCATGTGTGATATTGCAGAAGATATGGTACATGCCATTTTAGAAAAGCTGATGACTCTTGCACCTTGTAAACAACCTCATCTTGAAGACAAAGCTGAGGTTTCCTATCAGCAACATATAATAGATCCAAGAGATGACAAAAAGAAATCCAGTGCAGAGCCTGATACAGCCAATTTAATCGCCAAAGAAGAAATACAAAATTTAATTTCAAATATTTTTTCCCAGTCCTCTTTGGTTGGTTATATAGAGGAAGCAATCAGCACTATTCTAAGTTATATACAAACTGAGCTTAATAACGAAAGACTTGTTGCATCTGAAGAAACAGTGGAACTCCTTCAGCTCCTCGATGATATATTCACTCAGCTCCACCCAGAGTCAGTAAAAACAGGTGTTCAAAAGAATAAACGCTCCAGACAAAGCACTATTCTTAAAACTGACAAAAAGTACAGAGTCACTGATACTAGATTATCTAATGGCCATAGAGCTAGACCATTTTCACCCATCAATGTTCCTGGCATGGTTCTTTATCCTGAAGATGATAATGAAGAAATAGACAAAATTGTAAAAAAGGTGCTTGATACATCTTTCAATGATGAAAAGGCAAAGTTACAAGAACACATTCCTGATCATTCACCTACAAAGGGAAACACATGTTTTGAATGTAAGACAAATACCAAACTACCTATAAAGCCTGATTTCAGATGCAAAGTTGAATATGGTGATAGGGGATTAAAGACTCACCTACCAAATTGTAAAAATGAGAATCTGTTAAAGGGCAAATCATGTTTGAATAAAGACAGTTTGATTTTCAGCCAATATCAAAAACATCAAATACAAAAGGCTTCAGAAAAGATAGTGAAAAGTATTCTAACAGAAATGTTCAAGGACATATCTTTATTTCCTCCTGGTCACTTAGACAGTAAAAATGAAAAAACAGTTTCATTTCTTGCTTCAGGAAAACCTGAAGAACTGTCACATCAAGAATGGGTCGACCAGATGTTCTCTGTGTCAGAAATCAGTACAGTGACTCAAGAGATAACAGATGCTGTGTTAAATATACTTTATAATGCTTCAAGCTACATTACCAATACCCCTGATGGTTCTGTTTCACTATCAGTTCATCAAACTTCTCTAGACAGTTCTGACACTCCCCACATGGCCAAAAAATCACCAAATAAAAAGTCACTAAAAATATGGTTTGAGAGTGAAAAGAAAATGAAATATTTATCATCAATCAACATAGATCCTTCAAAGGCTTCCTGGTTAGAATCTGGGGAAAGTGGTCCTGAATCTGTAGATGGCATTAATGATAAAATTATTAATACAGTTTTTAAAAAACTACAGTTATTTGTTCGTCCAAAATTACAAATGAGCATCAAGCCTTCACTTACCAGGAAAGTTTCATTACGATCTCAACTCAGTGCTTATACAACTAAAGTGGTAAACATTGTTTTGCATGCTATACAAAATGAACTAGAACTGAATAAGAAAAACTTAAATCTAAGGAAGGTAGACACTACCTTTTTTACTGACACTGAGAAGAAATTTAAATCTCTGGCCCCCAATATCAATGATGACATAACTGAAAGTCCCTTAGTAGCTTGTATTTTCAATATGATATCAAATCAGAATGCAGCTCAAAGCACTATTCCACTCCCTAGAGCTAAACCAAGACCTGAAATCTCATATAGATCTGACAACATTGATAAACAAAGTAGGAAGGATAAAAAATGTATTTTCTCTCATCTTCCAACTGTGCATGATGAAATTCCCCCTGAAATTCACAAATGTTTAGATATCCCAAGTACTCCCCATAGTGTCTTTCATGGAAAGGATCTCAAAGAAAATGATAGGTTACAAGTGTTAGATAGCATTGGGGAAACCTTATACGAAATGTTATGCAATGTCATAGGAGCCCATTCTCACTCTTACCAATCATGTAATAAGAAAAACAGAGAAAAGGCTAATGAGAGTCAGCAAGCTGCCACTAATTTGCAGTCTAATATTCAGCTAATTTCCAAGACAATTTTGGAATACATCCTTGCAAAATTATGTAGTGTTGACACAGACAGTAAGTTCGCAAGTTCTGGATTTAAAGCTATCTCAGAGCATGATATTGACAGTTTATCATTTGCTTCAATTATTGAGGAAATGGCCAAATGTACTGGCATAATCTCTGATTTTGTCTCCAGGCTAATTAAGAAAAGTAATAAAGAGATGCCTAACAACAGGGCAAAAACTACTGTGGCTTCTAAAACAGGGGTCATAAGAGACATGTATCCAAAGAAACTGAAAGCTGTTGCTTCAGATATCCTTAACATGGTTTTTGATAAATTGGAAGGATTTGCCAATGGAAATTTAGAAACTCTGGGAACTATAAATGATGGAAATAAAAGTAGCAATGAAATGGATAGGAAATGTGAGGATACATGTATTTTCACAGACACACACCAAGAGCTATTGCAATCTGCATTATATTTGCATGCAAAGAAGTTATCAAGTGCTTTGTTGAAGGCTATTCAAACTGAATTAAATATGAACTCATCAGATTGGAGAACAAGTGTAAAGAGCCCACCACTTGAGAAACAAATAATAACAGAAACAGTCAATTCAATTTTAGATTCTGTATCCTCAGATATTTTTAATGAAATGGAATCTGAAGAGAGAGGTATTGAAACTTATCGATACAGGCCAACCTATGGCAATCTTCTTCCTGGAGGAGCTGAATCCGATTCATTTCTAGAAGATGCACATACAGAGAAAGAATTCACTGGAACGAGAACACCACCAAAAGAAGAGACTAAATCAGAATCTCTTAAACAATGGGCTCTAGAAAAAGCCTTAAATAAAATTGAAGTGGAACTCAAAGAACCACAGAAATCTCCAGTTGTGCCAATTATAAAAAATATTTTGAATGAAATTTTTCAAAATGCTTTTGTCAGTCAATTAAATGTGCTTTTTTCCTCTCAGTCTTATTTAAGTAGTATCATGAATGATGTTGATGAACCAGTTTGCCAAACTGCTGTTCAGTCAGTAGATAAAATGATGGGCCCTTTGGTATCTGAAGCAGATGTAACGATTGTTGCTGATGATGTTATCAGAATCATATTTCATAAACTATATTTAGCTGCCATGTCAGAGAGAACTTCAAGTAGAAATAGGTATAAAACTATTACCTTTTCAGCAAACGTTTCTTTCCGTGAACACACGAGTGGAGGAAAGACCTCTGTTACTGTGCTGGACAGAAATCCATGTACTCTTCAGTCTGGGTTCAGTGCTGATAAGTACTCAGAAGTAAATGTAGTTGAAGATATTGTACAGACAGTATTAACAAATTTAGAAATTTTTGCTACTTCCAAAGTAAAATCTATTTTTTGTCCTCAACTCAGTTTTACAGTTCCACTGACTTTACCTATTCAACAAGATAAGAGTGCATTAAAAAAAGTGTCATCAACCAAAGATCCAAATTCTGATGATACAGTTTTCTGTTCCTCAGTGGACCATTTGTCAGTAAAACCAAACTCTACATGTCAATTGCCTTTGTCTAAATTGAATACTTATGCAACAGAAGTGGCTAGAAAGATTTTACAAGGCATCAAACATAAATTAGATAAAGAAATGGAAAGTCCCATCTTAACTCATAACATTGTAGTTTCTGAAAAGATTGCAAGTCAAGTTGTTAATACAGTGTTAGATATAGTGTCTTCTAAAGACAAGTGTGAAAAAATCTATTCTAACAAAAAGATTGATTCAGATCAGCAAGAAGGTATTATTGAAAAGTTACTCAATAAGAGTGCATATCGAAAAACACTTAAATTCCAAATACAGGATACCATAGAAAATATATTGTGTGACATTTATGAAAAAACAGTGGATCAAAACAATCTTCCACTTGCAATCTCTACTCTGAAATGCACTATAGATGGTAAAAATTCAGAATTAAATTCTGAAATGTTCTCTGAGGCTTCAAATAAAGTTATTCCAAAACTTTCAGTTCCTAAATCAGATGTTGTTATGGTGTCTAATGATATGGTGGATATTGTCCTTCATAATCTCAATTCTGCTGTTATGATTGTCATAAATGCAAAGGCTTCTACTTCTGCAAGATTGCCCCTAACCTTTTTTTCAAAAGCAGAGTGTCAACAACCTATTTTTATGAACTGTAAAAGTGAAGGAAATACAGAAAGTTTTGCATTTTCAGGACATCTGAAATCATCTTATGATGCTGATAATCACATATCTGTAGTAGAGAAAGAAGATAGCATGAAACTTGTTCCTGACCCATGTACAGAAAATGCTAACTTCATTACTAAAACTATTTTCAATAAGTTGGAATCATTTGCCACAGAGAGAATGGATTCCTTAATTACTCTTGCTTTCCAAACTAAAGAAAAGTTATTTGTTAATCCAGAATTGGAAAACTGTAAACAAGATGACAGATTCTTTTACGAATCGGGTGGAACTAGTTTTAGCCAACAGTTCACAGATTCCACTTTTGCCAGTTACAGAGAAAAACTTGGATCCACAATTCATCTCTCACAAGCTAGTCTTATGGAATATGCTGACATGATTGCCAGTGCCATTTTAAAGCTGATTAAAAATGACTTAGATCTAGAAATTCAAAGGATGTGTTCATATTCAGACAACATTTTATTGCAAGAAAACATTATTGTAAGTGAAACTGTCAACAATATCTTAAAGATCTTATATGATAAAAGATCAGCAAAGGAACTTAGTTTTTCCTCACAACAGAAGACTAACTTGTTTTCACAACTAACTATAACAAATGAAACCTTGGAGGAACAAAAACAGAAGGAAAATTATTCTGAACCATCTCTGTGTTCAAATTATCCCTCAGAAAAAAAGCAAATTCCATCAGAAAAGGAAAACCAGAAAGTGGTTTTAGAAGAATTATTTATGAGAAATGAAGAACTAAAGCCGAAAGAAAAAGCTGCGTTGATCAGTGCCGTAGCAGACGTTTTAAATGCAGTATCTGAAAGAGTAATGAAAGTCACAGACCATCTATATCCACTTAATTTTGTGTCTAATTCTAAAATTAAAATGACAGACATGACAGGAAAAAACAATTTCCAATCACATGTTAACAGTGTAACAACTAACATAGTTGAAAATGTCTTGGAGAAAATGTACTCTGTAGTTGTGAACTGCATAAATGAAAAGATGAAAAGGAGAGAAGGAGAAGCATCTGACAACAGTGATGTGTTGCCAGTGAAATCACCATGCGTTAGGAACACTAAACAAGTAGGAAAAGGAAAGGATCCCCCGAGATATGTGATACCACAGACTTACCCTTACGCAAGCATGGGAAACACATTTTTGCAATATACTCCATTGCAAGTGGGAGAAGATTTAGTTCAAATGGTTCTGAGTAAGATAAAAAATTTTACCTCATTGCATCTAGAAGATAACTCATACACTGAATGTGGCTCTGATGATTTACAATCTCAAAAATTACAAAAAGTCAATCCTAAAGGCAGTCCTAAACCAAGTCTTAAAGCAAATTTAAAAGCAAGATCAAAAATTACCTCTTTACCTAAGTATAGAACAAAACCACACCAAGTACCCAGTGGTTCGAAGGTGAAGAATAAGATGAAGTTTTGTCCTTCAAGAAGCAGCCTGTCCAAGACTGCCATTGGTCTGCCACACATACTATCAACAGGTGATGCCAAAAACATACTGGAAAACAAATTACCCATTTCAGAGCTAAAAATCTATTCCAAAAACATAGTAAGTATTATTCTGGAAACAATTATGAAAGAATTTGAAAAGATGAAGCAAAATCAAGCACTAGCAAATATAAAAGTATTACCATCTGATCAAGTCATGGCAGCAGGTGAAATAGTTAATACAGTTTTGCAAGGATTGCATGCTCCAAATCACTACAATTTGGTTCATCCTATCAAATTCTCACATCTTGATGATCTCAAACTTTTACAAGAGAATAGAGGTTCAGGGTCCTTTGCCAAACCACAAGCATGCTTTTTCTTAGAGAATGTGACCTCACAGCTAGAACAAATATTTCCTAAAGAAGGAATATTTAAAAAAATGTTTGATAAGTGGCAGGTCGAATCAAATGACATAGATAATGAAAGACATAAGCTATTGGTGATAGTTGAGAATTTTTTAACTGAAATTTCAATAAAAGCAAAAGATTTAGAATATTCTCTTTCACTTTTAAATTTGCCACATATTGAGGCTTGTGAAAGCAGATTCTTTAGTCATTTTAAGGGAGTGTCCACTAGAACTGAAGATTCCAAAGTACAGATTAATAGGTTTGGAAAGGAAATTGTTGAAATGCTGTTTGAAAAATTACAAGTGTGTTTCTTGGCCCACATGGTCACTGCAGATAGTAAAGAATCTCCAGCAAGCAGGAAACACATTCATGCTAAGACTAGATATAGTTCTTCAACAAGACACAACCTCGGCAACGTATCAATCTGTGACACCATGCCTGAAAATCAAATTTCTTTGAGCACTAGCAACCGAATTATTCGAGAGATTGTCGAAAGAGTTTTGAACATGTTAGAATCCTTTGTGGACTTACAGTTTAAACATATCTCTAAATATGAATTTTCTGAAATAGTGAAAATGCCTGTAGAAAGCTTTTTCCCTATTCAACAGAGATCATTAAGCAAAAAGCTGTTGCCAAAATTACAACCACTGAAAAAATTTTCTGATGAATCCAAACCAAATACTATTGTTTCAAAGGAAAATGTAGAGAATATTTTTCTACAGGTCCATTCATTCCACTCAGACTTGCTTACATATGCGGCTAACATTGTCAGTGATATGCTTTGTACAATCAAGAGCAAGCTAGACAAAGAAATAAGCCAAGTGGAACCACCTTCAGGTAACGTTTTGAAAGAAAACATCATGGCAAGTGAAATCATTGGCACACTGATAAGTCAGTGTACTCATTTCAGTGAGTCTTTAATTGAAAATCTTCCAACGGAAAGTTTGTTGCAAGGAGTTGAAAATGTCTACATTGTTAACCAGGTTGAATTATCAAGTAATATGAAAATTCCCACATCAAAATTAAGGGAAACTAGTTTCAGGAATAACACTCCACAAGTCAGTGCACTTGATTCGGTGCTTTATTCAAAGGAAGATAAGAAAAAACAGTACAGGGCTTCATTAAATTCACCATCGTATGTCAGATTTGTAGGAAATACATCTAAAAGTTCACAGCTAATGGGAAGTCCTGATTCAGAAGCTATGCTATCATGCTCTAAAAACAAAGAACAAGGCCAAAGCTCAAGGAAATCTAACTCTGGCCATTTTGATGAAGCCGTGAAAGGAAATAACAACACTGTCCCTGAAGGCAGTGTCCTACAAAAACTGTTTAATAAAGCAAATGAGTCTACAGAGACAGCATTAAAGCAAGCCATGTCTTTTATAGAAATGGGGAAAGGCGAAAAACAAAGAGTATTTCATTATGGAACTCTACAACCAGTTGTGGAACCAACACAAATTCAGACAACTGTTTCTCCACTAAAAATATGTTTAGCTGCAGAAAATATTGTCAATACTGTCCTGTCAAGCTATGGCTTTACAAACCAGCTACCCACTGATGAAAGCATGGAAACAATGAAGCCATTTTTCATATCTCAGCAAAGCCCTTTGTCTATAATATATGAGGAAGAAAAGAATGAGAAGAAAAGTTTGCCTAGAGTGTGGGATAAAAAGTTAAGTTACACAGAGGAAGAAAGATACAAAAACTCTGAAGTTAGTGGAGGAGATTTTCCTTTGTTGCAGAAATTGAAAGAAAGACCCCTAGAGATAAAGGAAACAAAGACTCTGAAAGAAGTTAAAGTCATTGCTTTTGCTGATCATGAACTTGGTCCAAATGAAATTTATTTGTTAGCAAGACACGTCACCAGATCTGTGGTCACACATTTCAAGAACTCTGAAACTAGAGGTAAGCAACAGGTAGTCTATTCAAAACAAATATGGCATAATTTAAGGGGGGGAATAGGCAAAGATTGAAAGACAGATTAAAAGTCAAGAGTAAAATATTTACCTTTTATCCAAAGCATTAAACTCATTGTTTTTCTGAAAATAACATTGAAAGTAAGTGACTAGTCACTTGCCTTTCAATCTGTCAGTATGTTTAAAAAAATCAAGACAGAAAATTAAACATGTGCATGGTTTGAACTAGAAAAAGTCTTGCTCAGTTTTCAATATCTGCAAATGGGAGAAAACGGATTTAGTTAGGAATGGTCGGTGGATTCTAAATAGGTTTTATGTTCTTAGTCAAAAGGATTCATTTCAACTTTTATGTTTTTGTATTGTTAAATAATGACATTTTCTTTAAACTATGTTAATTTAAGCAATTGGTATATTACTATTTTAATGAAATAATTTACACCATTTAAGAGAAAAATTAATTCTAATTAGGGTTATGGAATCAGGCCATTATACTCACATGTATTATTAATTAATTGTGAGTGAGTAATTCAAGTTCTTTTCAAGGTTTAAAATGGAAGTCTTTGCCACTATTATTCACACTTTAAAAGAAGAGTGGTATTAATTTATTTCAAGTATAAAACTCTAAGCCTATTCTTAGAGGATGATATTTGTATTCCATTATCTATGTATTAAGTTAAACTATAAATTATAATATGTGTATATCAAATGAATCGTAGTATGGCACTGTAGAATAATAATAAGCACTGGCCTGTTAACCAAAAGTTTCAACAGTTCAAACCCACCAGCTGCTCCTCAGAAATCCTATACAGAGTCACTAAGAGTCAGAACCAACTTCAAGGTACTTAGTAAAAACAACAACAATGCATGTCAAAAATCATTGATTATTGCCAGTTTTATATAATTCAATCAAAAGTACTCTAATTTGGGTCAATAGCATTATTTTATAATTATATTTTATTATTTATTTATTGTTATACATTTATCGTTTACACGTATATAATTATTTTACAATTAGCCATTACATTATTGGCCCAGACACATCATTTGTCTAGCATTTAAATAGAAGACTATGAAAAAACAGTTCTACGCTCCTACACAAGTATGTTATTTTTTGTCTTTTGAACTCTTAGTGTAGACATACATCTCTGCAATTGTAAGCTTATTAATGTGATTCCTCCATGTATAACTATATTGATTTTAGAGTACTAATAATGAAAAAGTAAATAAAACCATAAAAAAAGTTATATAATTCTAGCCCATTGGTAACTGGTTTTTTTTGTTTTGTTTTTTTTTTTTTTTAAATCAAATGTGTTCTCTATTCTCAGTGATCTCTCGGGACCTTTATTTGTCTTTGTCCACTTGGAATATATTGCCTTCATCTATGCAAGGTCAAATGCTGTCTAAAGTTCACCTTAAAGCCTCCAACTACCACAAAGTCTTGCTGCATTCCACACTCTAGTTAGAATTATTATTTCTCTTAAATGGTGTAAAATTATGTTGTTAAAATAGTAATATAGCAATTATCTAAATTTTCACAGTTTAAAGAAAATATCATTACTTAAAAATATGAAGACACCTATGTCCAAATGCAAACCTTTTGATTAATATTTCTAAGCTGACATTTTTTTCTTTGCTGAAATTACTCTTACATCACATCTCTTAGGGCCAATGGTTTAATCTAAACTAATACATACTAAATTTACGAATAGAGGTAAAGATAGAAAAGAGGATAAAGGAGCCCTGGTGTGGTGCTGTGGGCTAATGGGTCAGACTGCAAAGTCAGTTGAACTGCTGCTCCTTGGAAACCCCATACAGGGTTGTTTTGGGTCAGGATCGACTCCACAGCACTTAAAAAAAACAACAACCTATCCTTTAAACACACTGCTCTGGGCTCTGCAGAGCATAAAAATGAAGATCTAATTTCTCTCCTCCATAGCATGATTTCATTTGGGACTATAAGATGTATTAAACTCTGCTTAAAGAAGGTTGAAATATTATCTGACTGGGAGTTGTAATTGTTATTAAGTGCCATTGAGTCGGTTCTGAACTATAGCGACCCTGTATAGGGTTTCTGCGGATTTGGCTGGTGAACTTGAACCACTTGCAGTTCAAGCCAGCTTTGCAGTCCGACACATTAACCCATAGCACCATGCCAGGACCCTGGGGAGTTATAGTAGATGGTTAAATTCTGAGGAAATGCTAAGAAAAAAAAAACAACATATGTTGTTATGGCTGCAACTCCCCAGAAGGTAACTATGCCAAATAGGTATATGATTGACATAAAATATTCCTGTGTAGAAAACAAAGTCTAGGACCCTGTGGCTATCTGTGCTGGCCCTTCATCTTAGTGACAGGCTATAAAAATAGGGCTCCTGTAAGTCAGAATCGACTCGATAGCAGTAGGTTTATAATCTGGCTGCAGTCTACCCCTAATGTTTTTGAAATGGCAACACTTAGTTTAGTCAAGTTGATATGACAACATGATTTCATTCCCTCCGAAAGGTAACACATGAAATGTTGTAACTAAAGATATTTTAAAGAATAATTGCATGAGGGGTTCCACAAATCACGTAGAAGACATGCTAGGATGTAGTCCAAACCTAAAAATTATTTCTTTACCCCAGGATTTCCAGACTCAATCAGTCTATAACAATCCAATCAAGGCGGAAATCAGGACCTAGAGATTTAAGTTATTGGTGCTAGTTTTCTGAACTTCCAAGCTAAAATAAAGATTTCACAAAGTGGGAAATAAATATTTTAAGAAAATCCAATTCCTGCCTTTACTAGAATTTACTTTTACCTAGAAAGTTGCTCCTAAGGTAAACTGTACATGTAAATAGTTACAATAGATTGAATTTTTCATAATATGTACTAAAAATGATCATCTTTTTTAAGTTTGCAGCAATGAAAATCTTATCGTTTCTACATCATCAAGGAAAAAATATGGATCAAAACAGCCTCTAAAAACCATACACAATAATTATTCACTTAATCAATTATGTGAGCATCTCACTGAGTTGGTCATCTACCATATAATTTCAAGAATTTTTGATGACATCAAAGAAGACAGAGAAAATGTGAATGAATTGGAAAGTCAAGATGCAACATTTAGTAAGATTATTTCAATTCATTCTGAAGTATTTGAGAGTAGGTCAATTTCTATTAGTGAAGTTGCTTTAAGCATTTCTGAAATGATTATTCAAATTCTTTATAACAATAACATTATAATGGCTGACATTGCACAGCAAATTACTTCTATGAAAATAAAATACATTTACTGCTCAGAAGTAACGTCTGCTGACTTTGATGATATCTTTCAGGATCTCTTAATAGGAGTGATTCATATACTGTCCAAAAAAATAGGAATAAATCATTGCCTTGAGACAAATGGAAGAAACAAATCATATTCCATGCTTAAAAGTCCAAGAGTGCCCACCTGCAACAAAATCAATGCCATGGAAAGACAGACAGATACCAGAGACTCAAGATCATCTACTCATAAAATCAATCAAATCACTCAAAAAAATAAATTAAATTATCTAGCAAGTAAGTTAGATAGTTTGGTTGGTAACTTAAAAACTCATGAATCCAAAGAAGTAGTGAATAAAGTTTTTGATATTGTTTTGGATGTATTTTTGCCAGATGAATGTCCAGATGTAGCTCTCGATTCTGGTAAAATATCAAGGACATTTTTTCCATCCTCATGTAATCAGGAAGATAACAGCACAAATGGAAATAACCTAGGGCTCTCACCAAAGTCAGTTTTTCTTCTGAATGTCGTCTGTGAGAAACTTATTAGAACACTTTTGGAAAAATACACAAGCACTGGCTGCCTTGATAATGATGGCACTCTTTCTAATGAAATAGCAGAAAAACATCAACTTTTTAAAAACATAGAATATGAAAAATTTGATTATTGCAAACAAACATTGGACTATCAACCATTTCAAGAAGATTTCATGCCAGATCTTATGGAAATTTGGGCAGGAATAGATCAAGACTTACTGTCATCAGACTTTCTGCTTACTACTATTTCACACAGGTTGGTTAAATCATTGATGGAAAAACTATCACACAGCAATCAACATACCTCTGAAAGTCCACCTTTTGCAGACAAGCATTTGAAAGTCAAGTGTCCAGAATTCACAGAATTCCAACCTGATCAAAAATCTTTAGGATTTATGAGTTTTGATAGTAATCCTTTGAAAGGATCCATGAATAATCCCAGAAGAGTTCGATCCAAAATACAAGCACCATTTGGCAAGACATTTTCAGTAAAATCATCTGTGTCTACTTTTAGAGAGCATGGAGCAAAGCAAATGAACACAACAGTCATCAATAGCATGCTTCATCCAGGAGGCATGAATACAGGGGTTTATTCTGCCACCTTTTTGGAGGAAATAATTTCAGAACTATTTTTCAATCTCTCTACCTCACTGTGGGGCAAAAATGAAAACATCAACGAGGCCTGGCTTAATGACATAAATACATTATTTGTCAATTCTGTGGTGAATGAGTTTAATAATTCACAGGTCACTGTTTTACGGAATGCTGAAGAAAAATTGTGTTTTCCACCAGTTCATAAACAAACTATTAGTAAGATTGTTGACTCAGTTTATAATGATGTCTTACAGCACTATACATTGAAATTAACCTCTAGTAATAACCCAAAATATGACAATACCTCAGTAGCAGAAAAAATAACTAATGGCATACTGCTTGAGATTTTAGACTACCAACTTCCGTCTAACTTCAAGGGGGTGCTCATACCTAATACATATTACCCACTCAAAGCTGAAATTATACTGCAAAAACTTCAAAAAAACCTGAGAGAATTTACTTCCCAAGCCAGGTTTTCAGCAGGCTACAGCACCATGTTGTCACACTCATTTTTAGAAGATGTTATCAGAAGGCTCTTATATCAGCTCATGCCTCCACCCAGTGAGTCTTCCTCGTTGGGAAAGAAATGCTCACTGAGTTCAAATTTTAATGAAATGTCTACATGTATAGTAAATAAGGTTATATCAGTCATTTCAAAACATAAAATTTGGCTTACCATATATGATAATTACTATTTATATACAGGGAAAAACCTACAAAAGATGGTGGATTCTGTTTATAGCAATATTTTGCAAATGTCGGACTCTGTTGTTTCAATACAGAAAAGTATAATAAATCAAAGCCCAATTATAGCTGACCAAATAGCCAGCTGTATTATCCAAGAAATTATTGAAAGTCATCTTCAACCATTTGTGTGTGGAGAGAGTTTACTGCGTCCTAAGACTCCAGTAGATGAAATATCTAAAATGATTAAATATGTTCTCAGTGATGTTACAAACTCACATAGATGGCCAAAGTCATCATCCTTAGGTGTTTACCCTGCCACGTTTGTAGGAGAAATTGTTGCCAGACTTTTATCTAAGATTTTTATTCCAAAGGCTCTTACCAAAATTGAGCTGGAAAAAATGACCCAAAAAATAATAAACTCAATAAATAACCATTTTGACAAAACAAAAATTCACACTCCTTTTGATGACGACAAAGAGAAATCTTACCCTTCTATAGATATAGATATTGTGGATAAACTGGTCACCTCAGTTTATAGAAATGTGTTAAAGCAGTATGGTGCATATCCTGAAATTGTTAAAGAGTCTAAAGACAGTGATATCTTTGTGGAAAACATTACCAATTTAATTGTAGGAGCTATTTTAGATTACCTCCTTCACCCATTGTTTTCTGGAAATTTACCAGGGTCTTCTTATTCTAACTCAAAGACAGAAAATATTGTTCAGGACATCCTCAGTAACATCAGTAAATCTACCAATCCAAGTCAGCATTTATCTCCATATAACACCTTGCTTTCATACACATTTTTAGAGGATATGATCAGAGTTCTATTATCTAGAATCTTTCCTTCCACATCTAGCATGGCTCCAAACATAGAAACCCCAAAAGATAAATCAGGAAAAAACTTCAATGAAATTGCTTCTAAACTAATCAGTGATATTAGGATGAAAATTTCCCAACATGAAATTAGATTTTCAAAAGATGAAGAAGAATCTAAGTGTATTTATTCAGAGGATGATGTTCAGCATCTTGTTGACTCAGTATTCCAAAATATTTTGCAAAACTCTGGATCTCAAGAATCAATTGAGCAAAAGCTCACAAACACAAATGATGCTCTTATTGATAGAATAGCAGGTTTTATCATCAAATATATCTGTCAGCAACATCTTCAGCCATTTGTAAAGGGGACGTTATTAACATCTTCATCATACACATATTTTGATGATGAAAGAAGGCAGTTGTTTTATGCCAGTGTTTATTCCTCATACTTTTTGGAAGATGTGGTCTCTGGAGTTTTAAGCAAAATATTCCACAGGTTGTTAGGAATTGTGCAAAAAAAATCAGTAAACGATTTAGAAGATGACCTGCTAGAAACAGCTGAAAAATTAATACATTTGATAACAGCGGAATTCTCCAAAGCCCAGGTTAGCACCCTTGAAAATGCTGAGAATCAGTTGGGTTTGCCTCCAGTAGAGAGAGAGATAGTCATAAAAATCATTGACATAGTATACAGCAAATTTGTACAAGATTATGAAAGTGAAATAATGTCTAATAAAGATTTTCTAAATGACACAAAGGCATTGGCTGCAAGAGTAACTAAAATCATCCTGGCTGAAATTTTGGAATTTCAGATTCACCCAGATTTTATAGCAAAACTGCCTCATAAATCACTTTCCGAACTCAGTGCTGAAGTTTTGATAAATAGAGTTAAATATGATATTAGTAAATCATGTCTTCGAAGGCAAGCTTCAGCAGCATATACTACTATGCTATCACATACTCATTTGGAAAAAGTAGTGACTCAGCTTATGTCTCAGATAGGCCCATTGGCCTGCAATATAGAGAATGGAGATACTACTCAATCAGACTTAAGTAATACAGTCCTGATATTGATAAACGAAATTATGTCAATTATTTCAAAACATGCAATATGCATTATTAAACATGGGAATGGAAAACAAAGTATGATATCTGAAAAAGATATCCAGGCTATGGTTGATTCCATTTGTATTGATCTTTCACATTCAAATCTATACCATTCTCTTAAAGAAGATAAAAAAGGCATAAATAACATACCTGTTTCAAAAATAGCAAGTTTTATAATAAAAGAAATATTTAATCATCATCTTCAGTCATTTTTATCTGGAGACAAACGTCTCCTTTCAACTGCTATTGATCAGACTTATAAACAGAAAGTAATAAATCCTAAACAAAGTGAATTGTCTTTCATTATGAACTCAACTATCTTTTTGGAGGAAGTGATTTCTGAGCTTTTATGCAAAATCCTTTATGCATTCCCACATAATGTCTTGGCTGCTGACAACCAAGATAAAGCAAAAGCCAAAACTACTGACATTGTTACAACATTAGTAGAAACGATTATTCTGGAGTTCACCACATCAGAGATTTTTCTTGCAAACAACATTGATGAAAATCTCTGTCTTTCAGAAGACTATAAAGACATGGTTCAAAATACAGTCGACCTCATTTTTGAAAAAATATTAGATGAATATAAATCTGTGGTTCAAGTATATAGGGCTATACAATATGACACTACATGTTTTGGTAGGAAAATATATCATTTGCTATTGGAAGAAATTTATGATTATCAGGTGCAGTCATTAGTTTCAGGAGAATTAGTGTGTTCTTCCTGTTCTTTCCCACAAGCAGATAATATTATCAGAAAAGTCCTGGATAACATCATAAAGGATAACCATAACTTCCCATCATGTATTACTGTGTTACCTCGTTCCCTTTTAGAAGACATGGTCTATAAGCTACTAGTACATATGTCTCCATTAACTGATGCTAAAAATGAACTAAAAGATCAAGAGTTGCCATCAGATTATGAGTTTGTAGATGCAGCTTCCAAATTAACTGATGAAATTATAAAAGAAATTTCTGAGCATGAGATTCGACTTTCCACAGCAGAGGAGAATGCAGAAAGTATGCAATTAGAAGTAATTGAAAGTTTAGTTGATTCTATATGTAAAAACATTCTGAAAAAATCTGAATTTCAAGCTGAAGTGCAGAAAGATGCACACAATATAGGGGGGTCATTTCTAAGTAAAATAGCTGGCTTAATTATGAAGGGAATCATGGATCATCATTTGAAACCATTCTTACGTGGTGAAGAATCATCTTCTAGTGACTCATTTGATTATCACCGTGTTTCTGTACTTGCTCAGCCTGATAAAGAAAAAACACAGTCTTCTCTCTACTCAGCTACATTTTTGGAAGATGTAATTGTTGACCTTGCACGCAAATTTTCTCTTCCAAGTGTTGCTAAAGATTCTAAGAAAAAAGAAATGCCCAAAGCAAACATTGTAAGCATGGCTGTTAAATTTGCAAACTCTCTGATAAAGGAATTTAGTAAAAGTGAAATTAAAGTTCTACCAAATGCTGAAAAAATATTTTGTTTTCCACCAATTGATAAAGAGACGGTTAGTAAAATATCTGATTTTGTGTATGATCAGTTTATAGGAAAATATGACTCTGATTATATGCAGAAAGAAGATAAAAGTAACACTTTTATAGAAATCATTTCTTCTTTAGCCCAGAAGGCAATCTCTGCTTTCAAAATCCAACCTCTTTTTTCAGGAGACTGGTCCTCCACCTTTTTTTCATTTCTAAATTCAGATAACATCACTAAGAGGGTTCAACATCTACCACAAGAATCGTCTACACAGATAAACAGGTGCTTACAAGAAAACAAATTTACTTTACTGGAAGAGTCACATGAACACACTCCTCTAGCCTCAGACCAGAAAAATACAGTGGACACTTTAGAACTAGAAAGAGATGAAATACATAGAAAGAACAATTTCAACAATGAGGAGAAATCAATGAAAACTTTTAGCTATCACGATCCAACACTTATCTCTAAAACTAGCTTTACGAAAAGCAGCATTGTTAACCAGGCATCAGGATCAGCTGCAGTTTTGGCAAATAAATGGAGTGATGATAAAAATAAAATGGAAACTTCAATTCAAAAATATAATAAAAATATATCAAAAGTTACTTCTCCAACTAACATTTTGAAAAGTGAGGAAGCTCAGGAGCCAAATTTGATTGTACCACTTACAAATAATGGAAACAAGCTCAAAAGTCTGTTAACTCCAAAAGCTGAGGAGGGTCAAGGTGATGAAATAACTGGACACTTTTCAGTAGTTACCAGTGTCACAAAATATGAGAAGAGAGTATCAAGATCTGATTTGGAAATAAATGATGAAAAGAAGAGTGACATAAAGAGAATGAGATCATTACAAAATGATGACAAGCCCATTGAAATATCTTCTTCGATGTCTAATACAAGAAATAAGGATACCACAACAGACAAAATGTTGAAAGTTGTCACCTATAAGCCAAGCATTGATGGGACAAGAGACTCTCCAACTCCAATAGTTACAAATGAGGAACAATACATATATCATGAATGTGTTCAAAATGTCACTGAAAATATTTATGACAATATTTTGGAAATATCTTTTCAGGAACAAGCAAGTGATTCAAAATTCCAAAGACCCCCAGAGGATAAAGTGTTGCATGTAAACCAAGAGGTTGGCAAGGATTCTGTCCATTCTCTTCCAATAAAGGATTTATCATCCTCAATGAACAAAAATGGCCCTGCCAAAGATAAAGAAGAAAAGAAAGAGAAAGTTGAAGAGAGTAAAAGTGAATCTGGTAAACCAGACAGTTCTCAGTACTCGACAGAAAATAAATCCAGAATTTTTCCTGCTAAGTTTTTGGAAGATGTTATAACTGAAATGATCAACAAATTGATATTTTCTTCCCCACAGGAAACACAAACATGTGATAGGTATCAAAATGTAACTGATGATGAAAATCCAGCTGAACTCTACGACACAGCTATGAAACTGATTGACTCACTGTTAAAGGAGTTTTCAGATGCTCAAATTAAAGTATTTAGGCCAGATAAGGGAAATGAATGTTCCCCACCTGTAGAAAAACTCTCAGCAGTTCCTAAAGTACCTCCAAGGCAAAAAGAATCGACTTCAGATAAAGCATCATCCAACATTAAGACGATACCTGTGGATAAAGTACAACCGATGCATAAAATAACTAAAACATCCTCTTCCAATAAAGCACTTTTTCTAGATAAAATACCAGCACTTGATAAAACATTGGTTAATAAAGTTGTTCACTCTTCCATATGCAATATTTTGAAGGAATATCAATCCCCAAATTCCATTTGTAAGAACATAAATACTAATCGGGAAAATTTAGCAAGAAGGCTAACTAGTGCAGTGATAAATGAAATTTTTCAACATCAGCTTAACTTAATATTTGGTGATGAGGTTCCGGTTTCAGCATGTTTGCCTCTGCAGTCTAAGGATGTTGTTAAAAAGATCCAAAAGGTAGCCCAAACAGTCAACAAAGAATGTCAAACATCATCACCCTATACCATAATGTTGCCTCATAAATTTTTAGATAATGTGATCTCTTTGCTTTTATCTAACATTTTCTTTACAGAATCCAACACTGAAACAGTAGCATGTGCAAACAGTTTGTTCACAGAATTGGATTTTCTTCAAATGCAGTTAGTTAGCACAATTATGGCAGAGATCTCCAAAGATAAAGATATGGTTATACATTATGTTGAATCCTTACATCCTAATGATTGTGAAATTACTCAGTTAGTGGCTCAGTCTATTTATAATAATCTCTTGCCACAGTTTGGATCTCAAGAAATTATACAAAACTGTGTAACCAGTGGATGCAGAATCCTTTCAGAAGCCATAGTTGACTTAGTGCTACGAGAAGTGGCTGGCAATCAATTACAGAACTGTTTTTCTGGAGAATTAATGCCACATCAGTGTGCAGAAGTTGATAACGTTGTTGAAAATATCCTTAAAAAGGTCACCCAAAATACTGACCTTCCCCAGACTCAATTGTCACATGCTCATAAACTGTCTTATAACATCGTAGAAGAAATTGCTGTACAATTTTTATCAAAGCTTTTATCCATGTTGCCAAAGGCAAATAAGGGGAAAGCCAAATCTCTAGAAACTGAAATGCAGAAAGTAATCTCAAAGATCTTGAATTCATTCCAACAATATATCTCTAAAAGTCAGATTAAACTTGTACCTCCAACCAAGGAATCACTCACTGTACATTCAGTTGATAATACAATTATTGAAAAGATAGTTAATTCTGTTTATACCAGTGTTTTAAAGCACTCTGGTTCATACACTGCTATATTTAAAGATTTAATGGGTAAGAGTAATGTCCTCTCTGATATAATAGGTTTTTTAATGGTGAAAGAAATTTCTAATTCAGAGTTTCAGCCTCAGGTGGAAGACCAAGTACCAAATTCAGAATTAGTTCTGGAAGCTGTCAAAATTATGGAAAAAGTAGTTAAGATTCTTGATGAATTTAAGTCCCAGGAAAAATCATTAACTGGAAAAGGTTTTGTGTTAGATACTATATTTTTAGAAGAAGCATTGGCCTTGTTCTTGGCTAAGCTAGTAAGGACACCAAGTGCCTCAACAAAAGAAAAACTAAAGTTATCAAAGCCTGAGTTAAAGAAAATTGCATCCCAACTGGCAAAATCTGTAACAGCTGAAATATCTAAGAGTAACATTAGTCTTGTGGTTGCTGATCCTGAAGAACATTTTTTAAATCCAGAAAGTACAGAGATTGTTTCTCAGGTTATTGATTCAGTGTATAGTGACGTATTGCAACAGTCTGGAACTCATGAAGACCTTTATTATGATATAAAAGATACAAACAAAGTCTTCCCTAAAGTGGTGGCTAATTTAATTATTGATAACATTTCAAATGTTTCCTTAAATAAAATCCACTCAGATCATTTTAATTTTGATTTCTCTGGAGAGCTAGACATTGATAGAATTGTTCAGAAGGCACAAGAACATGCTGTTAAAATTGCCCCTGGTATAGTAGAGAATGAAGAGTCAGTTTTAGATTCAATTGAAGAGGAATTTCCAGTTAAAATAATTCCGTACATTGGACATAAACCAATGAGTATAGACCCAGCCATTATTTCAGAACACTTAGCAGTAATCTCTGTAAAAACTCAACCTATTGATAAACTTAAGAAGGATTGTTTCAAAGAAACTGGGCAAAGCATAGCAGAACTGAGAAAAGCATCAATAAGTGGGAGAGGTTACTCTTCATCAGACACTACAAATGGAGAAAGGAGAAAGAAAGAAAGACGTACCTCACTGAATAAGACAGGAAGACTGGATGTAAAACCCTTTGAGGTAAGTGCAAAAGGCAATGGTCAAAACAGCAAATGGCTGTTCTTTTGTGCTGTTAGGTGCTGTCAAGTCAGTCCCAAGACATAGTGAACCAATGCACATCAAAGTCAAATACTACCTGGTCCTGCATCATCCTATGATTGCTGTATGTTTGAGCCCTTTGTTCACGCTACTGTGTCAATTCATCTCCTTGGGGTCTTCTTCTTGTAAGCCAGTCACTTCTTGTATATTTAGCACCCCATCCCCAACTTTTGATGTCCGATGGATCTTGGCGGAAACAGAGAATACCAGAAAGACGTTTACCTGTGCTTTATTCACTACACAAAGGCTCTCAATTGTGTGGATCATGACAATCTATGGACAACATTTCGAAGTATGAGTATTCCAGACCACTTAATTGTGCTCATGAGGAATCTGTACCTGGACCAAGAGGCAGTTGTACGAACAGAACATGGGAACACTGGATGTTTTAAAATTAAGAAAGGTGTGCAATGAGGTTGTATTCTTTCACCACACTTATTCAACCTGTATGCTGAGCAAATAATCCATGAAACTGGGTTATATGAAGAAAAACGTGGCATCAGGATTGGAGGAAGACTCATTAACAACCTATGATATGCAGATGATACAACCTTGCTTACTGAAAGTGAAGAGGACATAAAATATTTACTGATGAAGATCAAAGAGCACAGCCTTCAGTGTGGATTACATCTCAATGTC
>NW_006408577.1:8974416-8975830 GCF_000296735.1 Chrysochloris asiatica
GCTGGTAGTTTCGAACTACTGGCCTTAAGGTTCACAGCCCGATTCGTAACCACTACGCTACCAGAGCTCCTTAGTTTTCTTTATATAGGGCTTTATTTCTCTGGTTACATTTATTCCTTTATATTTCATCCTTTGGGTGGGTATTGTAACTGGCATTGCTTTCTAATTTCCTTTTCAGTACTGTCATTATTAGTAGGAATCCAATTGATTTTTGTATGTTGATCTTGTATGCTGCCACTTTGCTGAAATTTCCAATGAGTTCTGGCAGGTTTTTTGTTTTTGTTTGCTGAGTTTTTGGGGTTTTCTATGTATAGGATCATGTTATAGGCAAATAGAGTTTTACTTCCTCTTTGCCAATTTGGATACCTTTCATTTCCCTATCTTGCCTTATAGTTCTGGCTAAGACTTCCAACACAATATTGAATAGGAGTGATGATAAAGGGCATCATTGTCTAGTTCTGTTCGCACAGGGAAGAAATTCAGTTTCTCCCCCGAGAGTGATGTTATCTGTTGGTTTCATATATATACTCTTAATTATGTTAAGGAAGTCCCTTCAATTTCTACTATGTTAAGTGTTTTATCAGGAATGGATATTGGGTTTTGTCAAATGCCTTTTCTGCCTCATGTGGTTCTTTTCCTTTTTAAAAATGTATATGGTGGATTATTACATTGATTGTTTTTCTAATGTTGAACCATCCTTGCATCCCTGATATGAATCCCAATTGGTAATGATGTGTTCTTTTTTTTTTTTTGATGCATTGTTGAATTCTGTTGGCTAGGATTTTGTTGAGAATTTTTACATCTATGTTCATGAGGGATTTGTTGTTGTTGTTAGGTGCTATCGAGTCGGTACTGACCCATTGTGACCTTATACACAGCAGAATGAAACACTGCCTGATCCTGGGCCACGCTTGAGTCTATCGATGCTGTCACTTGTCCAATCCATCTTGTTGGGGGTCTTCCTCTTTTTCTCTGACCCTCTACCTTACCAAACATGATATCCTTTTCCAGTGACTGGTACCTCCTGACAATATGTCCAAAGTATGATAGACGAAGTTTGGCCATTTTGGCCTCAAAGGAGCTCTCTAGCTGCACTTCTTCCAACACAGATCTGTTAGTTCTATGGGCAGCCTATGGCACTTTCAATATTCTCTTCCAACACCATAACTCAAAATTTTCTATGGTCTTCCTTATTTACTGTCCAGCTTTCACATGCATATGAGGTTACTGAAAATACCATGGCTTGGGTCAGGCTCACCTTAGTCCTCAAGCTGACATTTTTGCTCTTCAATACCTTAAAAAGTTCCTGTGCAGCAGATTTGCATAATGCAATACATATTCTGATCTCTTGACTGCTGCTTCTGTGAATGTTCATAGTTGATCCAAGAAGAATGAAGTCCTTGACAACTTCAAT
>NW_006408577.1:8978873-8983600 GCF_000296735.1 Chrysochloris asiatica
GGTTGGCCCAGGATCAGGCAGGGTTTCATTCTGCTGTGCATAAGGTCTCAATGGGTCGGTACCAGCTTGATGGCACCTAACAACAACAACAACAACAACAACAACACCTTTTTATATTCTTAACAGACACCACAGTCTTCCTTATTCACTGTCCAAATTTCACATGCATATGAGACAAAAACATCATGGCTTGCGACAGATGCTCTTTAGTCTTCAATGTGACATCTTTGCTCTTAAGTAAGTCTTTTGCAGCAGAGTTGTATAATGCAGTACATTCACTTTCTTGACTGCTGCTTCCATGAGGATTGATTGTGGATCCAAGTAAAATGCAGTGATTGACAACTTAAACCTTTTATCATGATGCTATTTGTCCAGTTGTGAGGATTTTCATTTTCTTTACATTGAAGCGCAATTCATACAGGAAGTCTTTGATCTTCATAAATGAGTATTTCAAGTCCTCTTCACTTCCAGCAAGCAGAGTTGTGTCCTTTGCATACTGCAAATTTTTAACGAGTGTTCTTCCAACCCTAATGTCACATTCTTCTTCATATAATCTGGTTTGTCAGATTAATTGCTCAGCATACAGTTTGAATAAGTAAGGTGAACTGACACACCCTAATACATACCTTTCTTGATTTTGAACAATTCACTATCTCCTTGTTCTGTTCTAACAACTGCCTTTAGTTTGTGTACAGGTAATAAATATCTTCATAGCGTTGTAGTATATCATTATAAGCAGAATAAGCAACCCAAAAAACAATATCTGCACATTCTGAATTTAAAAAGTGTTCTTCAGGATCATTGTTCTGGAATTCCCATTCTTCACAATGCTATCCATAACTTGTGATTCACACAGTCAAATCATAGTCAATAAAGCACTAGTAAACATCATTCTGGTATTCTTTGGTCAGCTCTACTTTGAGGAGGCAGTTCTTCCAATTATAAATTGAATGCCTTACAGCCTCGGACTCATCTCCTAGCACTATATTAGACAATTTTCCACTGATACCCATAAGGTTTTCAGCAGCTTACCATTAAGAAGTTGGTCTACATCTCTTTCTAATCTGTCATCGTCTGAAAGCTCTGCTGAAAGTTGCTCACCATGGATGGTGACCCTAATAACATAGCTTCCAGCATCACAGCAACACACACGCCACCACTGTACAAAAAAACTGACAGATATAATCTTCCTCAAATACAGGTCTATTTCTATATCCTTCCTCAGTAGGTCTATTAGAATGTCTCCCTTCCCCCAACATTCCAGAACAATATTAAGGTTTATCCAGACTTGCTATGTCAGCTCTGTGATACACTTTATAGATCTCAAAGTAGTCTTCCTAAACCAAACAGGTTGAACTGAAAATATTTTGAAGAATGGGGATACAGGTGCATATACTTCTCTCAACAGTAAAGCCAGAGCCTAATTTTAATCTATATTGGAATATTGAGAAGAAGCAGTCTCTTATAGTTTCTGCAATTCATTATTATGGATGTCAAATTATGCACAAAAGACTCTAAACATCAAAATTCCAAACCTCAATAATATTTTAATTTCTCAGTGTACGATTTTACAGTAGTAGCATTTTACTTTTAGCAATATTCATCAATATCAGTAGCTATTGACTAAATTCTGAATAGATAGGCATGCTAGTATATCTGATGTGTGTCGGAGTAGAACTGAACTCAGATATGTATAACAACTCTTTCTAAAGCAATTTTGAATACTTTTGAATATTCTAAGCCTCTTTCTCTTCCTTTAGATAATCAGCTTGATTATGTTTCCTGTTCTTTTTTTCTCCTAGCCACCAGCACACACCCTTTCTCTTTCCATGAGTCTAGAGAGTCCTCAACTGCTCTATCTCTCCCTGTCATCATTTCTGCCTCCATCTCTGGTGTGTCTCCTTCTTCTCTGGATAGGATCCCACATTCTGCTCATGGTCTTCACCCTTGGATGGTCCTAGGGTCCTCTGTTCCTGAATTGTAAGATGAACTACTCCTGCTCTTTTTGTTACAAAACTTCTACCTTTACAGTTATGACAATTGCAATTAGTCACAATAACAATTACATACTATTGAATCATCAGAATCTTATCCCAATCACCTTTCATCAGATCCATCTAGACAAGATGAAAACTATTCATTGGGGGTTCTACATTCCCCTGCACACTCTGAAACTAAATTCCTTTTTGAAAACTTGTAAACCAGTCACTTCATGCTCTTTTTGCTTCCTGTCCGCATTTTCTGTAGCCAGTGTCTTAGTTGCCCATCCCTATCAACCCTGTATACAGAGGGGATAGGATTGATCCTTGATGTGAAGATTCCTTCCTAGTTGTTATTTTGAGCTACTACATCCAAAAGTATAGATCAATGTCATAAAATTGTAGCAATTTATATTTGTTTCCTTTATCAAAATTTTTTTTATCTTCTCTAGTTAAGTTCTGATCATCAAGCCATCGAAGGCAGGTTAAATGGGTATTATCTACAAGTTTGGGTGTTCTTGTGCATCTCCCTTCACTTCATAGCAACTGGATGCTTCACTCTCAGCTCTAGTCTTCCTTGTTCAGGGGCTCAGGAGTCCCAGGTTTCACCACACTGCCTCTTCTCTCTCTCATCTCCAGCTTGATGGGAGTCTATGGAATATGGTCAAATTCACCCCATATCTTCATTGCTGCCTTTCCCCCACTTCCACTCACTAGTAGACCAACATAGTTGCCAGTAAACTTACATGCCTGCTCATGTGTTCCTTTTTAATGTCATTCTTGAGGGTGGGGGGCTCATCCTGAAGGGACTTGATTACTTGCCTTGATGGCAAACAACTTGACTGTTCTTGTAGTAGCCAATCAGACTGCCATTTTTGTTTCTGATTTTTCCCACTGGTCTTTCTTTTAAGAAGTATCTTCTATTTCACTAGCTGCTCCAGGCTGGTCTGCTTGGCTTTTCAAGTGGGAATATCCCACCTCTGAAGGTTCTGGATGGGAATCAGGATTCCACCTAAGATCCTATACACTACAAAGGTTCCTCAAGAAACCTATTTCTAAAACCCCTTTTAGGCATTCCAGTCAGTTATAGGCTGAAGATGGGCTTACAAGCTTACTGCAATCATGTTTCCAGACACTCCTTTGTATCGCACTAAGTGTCTATTTTGCAATAGTAGGCAAGGGAAATCAATATTCATAAGACAAGCAAGCATCTTAACATAATTTCCCCTCTTTTACCCATTCAGACTATGCCTCCATCCCTGTACCACAGAGCCCTGTTGTTCAAGGTTGAGCATACATCACTATTTACCTCTGTCCTATTTAGTCCATTCAAACCTGCCTCAGTGTTCCCCTTTCTACCTTGGTCTTTCATCCCTCTCCCTCTTCTTGTGTATTTCCCTACACAATACCTGAACTATGATGTGTCTGTCCTCTAACCTGTGCTCTACCATTCCCTTCAGCCCACCCCTGGTAACCAACAGAGGATTTTTTTTCTTTCTTTCTTTTAGTATGAGTACCTTAAGTTTTTACAATAATGGTCTTATGCAATAGTTGTCCTTTTGTGACTTGACTAATTTCACGCAGCATAATGTCCTCAAATTTCATCCATATTATGTGGTGGTTTGCAACTTCCTTGTTATTTTTCAAGGTAGCATAATATTCCATTGTATGGATGTACCAAAGTTTGTTTATCCACTGATGGGCACTTAGACTGTCTCCATCTTTTTGTTCTTGGGAATAGTGCAATGATAAAGCTTGGAGTGCATATATCTACTCATGTTCTGGCTTGTATTTCTTGTCAATATATA
The DNA here is from genome assembly GCF_000296735.1 of Chrysochloris asiatica. Classification (NCBI taxonomy): domain Eukaryota; kingdom Metazoa; phylum Chordata; class Mammalia; order Afrosoricida; family Chrysochloridae; genus Chrysochloris; species Chrysochloris asiatica. The sequence goes on from NW_006408577.1 coordinate 8,982,661, forward strand.
CCAAGTAGAGAAATTGCTGGATTATAAGGTATTTCTATTTCCAGCTTTCTGAGGAAGTGCCATACTGTTTTCCAGAGTGGTTGGACCATTTTGCATTCCCACTGGAAATCTAGGAGGGTCCCAGTCTCTCCACATCCTTGCCAGTGTTTATTGTCCTCTGCTTTTTTGAACTTCACTCTTACTGCTGTTGTGAGATGATATCTCATTGTTGTTTTGATTTACATCTCTCTAATGGCTAATGATCATGAACATTTCTTCGTGTGTTTGTTGGCGACCCGAATGTCTTTCTTGGTGATGTGTCTCTTCATGTCCTGTGCCCATTTTTTTATTGGGTTATTTTTCTTTTTCTTATAGAGGTGTTATACTTTCCTATAGATTTTAGAAATGAGTCCCTTCTCTGATATGTCATTGCAAAGGATTTTTTTTTCCCTTCTGTAGGCTCACTTTTTATTCTTTAGGTGAAATCTTTTGATGCACACAAGTTTCTAGTTTTTAGTATGTACCTAAATTGCACAAACAAAAGAAAACAAAATAGATGGCAAAAATAATCTATTTTGTCTTCTTTTGTTTGTGTAATTTTTGCAATGTTTGTGTTCCCCGTATTGGAGCCCTTAAATTTGTCCCTGTTTTTTCACTGATGACCTTTATAATCTGGGATTCACATTTGTATATGGAGTGAAATAAAGCTAATGTTTCAATTTTTGCAAATCAATTTCCAGTTCTGCCAGCACCCACCATCTGTTCAGGAGACTGTCTCCTCTCAAATCAATATACTTTGGCCCTTTGGCAAAGATCAGTTGGCTGTATGTGGATGGGTTAAATTTTAGATTCTCAATTCTGTTCCACTGATCTATGTATCTTTCATTGTACCAGTACTAGTCTGTTTTGATCTCTGTAGTCTTTTAGTAAACTTTGAAATCAGGGAGTGAGAGGCTTCCAA
>NW_006408577.1:8985845-9006266 GCF_000296735.1 Chrysochloris asiatica
TGGTGACAGCTTTTCCCCAAATACTTGGTATAAGTCACTAGTGAAGCCAACTGGACCTGGACTTTTTTTTGTTGAGAGTTTTTGATGACCTGATCAATTTCTTCTTTTGTTCACTTTGTGTAAGTTTAGGCAGGTCATACTTTTCTAAAAATGTTTTTATCTCCTCTAGGTTTTCAAATTTTTTTGGAGTATAGCTATTAATAATATTCTATTGTTGTCCTTTTTATTTCTATTGATACTGTTGTGACATCACCCATGTGTTTCTTATGCGTGTTATTTGTGTCTTTCCCCTGTTTTCTTTTGTTACATTTGTCAATGGTTTTCAATTTTATTAATCCTCTCAAAGACCCAGCTTCTTGTCCTGTTGGTTTTTTACTGTTTTCTAGCTCATTATGCTTTCATTCTTTAAGGAGCTTTTTCATACTTGTTGTTTTCCACAAAAGATATTATTTTAGGAAACCACTAGCTGAAAGAAAATATATTATGGTGCTACAAATAGATATTAACATCAAGATTACTAACTGGCATTAATTTAGGGACCCCGTAACATCAGCAACAAATGAAAAAAATGGGGAAATTACATTGCTTAATCATTGTCTTTTCCTTGATCTCTCTTTAAGACTGAAAAAGACGAAATGACATTTAATTTAATAAGTTTGTTACTACTCATCCAGTCAATTCTGACTCATAGTGACCCTATAGAGAGTTCCCTAAGAGCAACTGGTGGGTTTGAACTGCAGCCCTTACATTAGCAGTCTAGTACTTACCCTATAGTGCCACTCCAGGACTCTACAGTGACACAGCATGAGATGAAAAGAAATGGTTATGTGTTTTGAAACTTCTTTGGGAAAACTTGTTCAAAGGATCAAAAGTGTAGAGATAGGGTATAAAGATTCAAAAGCCTTCACAACTTGGCTATTATTAACAATTTTTGAAACCAAAGTTAGGTAACCCTTGCCTTTTTTCTTGAAAATATCTGCATTTCAATTACTTTATGATTCCCTATGTAGGATCTGGAGTCCTGTTGTGGTGCTGTAGGATAAGCTCTTGACTGCAAGGTCAGTGGTTCAAACTTACCAGCAACTTCTCGGAAACTCTTTACAGTGTCACTGTTGGTCAGAACCAACTTGATGGCACTTAAGAACAACAATATATGATCTTAGAAAGTTATATTATCCTGTCTACTTTTTTGATGAAGCTTTTAAGGTAAATGACAAAAGTAGAAAGTAATCAAATTATTTTGCACCAAAATGTAACATTTTAGCAAAATGAAGAACCTATGTTAAACAACCCTTTGCTTTTTTGGACTATTTGTAGTAAATTAGTATTGTCTCTGAATGTAAAAGAAATTATAGAAACAAACAAATATTTGATATAATACTCATTTGTCTCTACTTTTAAATATGCTCTCTATAGATAATGTTACATATTGAAATTTGAAATGATATTTAAATTATTTATTACAATAGAGCACAAATAAAAATGATTGAGGCACTTGTTTTGAATATTTTATGTTAAATTCCAGGCTGTTGGCAGAAATTCATTTCAGAATATAAGAAAGCCTGATATTACAAAGGTGGAGCTTTTAAAAGATGTTCAGAACAAACAAGACCTTATCATTCGATTAGTAGCACATGATATTGAGCAAGAATATTCAGAAAGTAACAGAGAAAATGAAGATGAAGTCGTTTTACGAGAGGTTGCTGTACAAGGAGGATTCAGCAAAGAAAATATTGAAGATGACGTGAAAGAATTCACGAAGCCAGTAGAAAGCAAAGTTGTTTCCCCCAAGCCAACATTAAGCTCAAATAGTCTGAAAAAATTTTTGTCTATAAGCAAGTGTTGTCAGCCCATAAACAGTACAAATAGCGGAAGTATTGAATCAAGTTCAAATCAGATAACAGAATCTAAGGAGGAACAAGTTAAAAAAGCTGTTGCTGAGCTTGACATGGCCACCTGCTCATCACCTTGGACTGAAACAAATTATTTTTTGGAGAAAAAGCCACAGCATATTGTAAGTGAGAAAAGATTGTCAGTTACTAGATATATGTGGAAAGGGTAGAGAACTTTATAAATTCTGTGCTAAAAATGCACCTTATCTAGGCAGAAAGGAGTACTAAAATGAATCTAGGCTATCCCTCATAAAGCTGGTGAAATTTACAGTATAAGAAAAATAACTAAGAGGTAAAGTAATGAACTTCAATTAGGGAGAAGCAGATAATGAAAAGAGACATAGATTAATTAGAAGCACAAATCAAACAGAAAGTAGAAACCAGTTAAGAGAAAAGAATACCATCTGTTTAAAACAATAGACTCTGGTGCTTTGGCTGCATTTTGTTGGCCTGAGGCAGAATTCATATTTCTGAGTTTGAATCCTGACTTTCACTTAATAACTGGGTAATTTTTGGAAAGTTACATACATTTTATTCTTAAAAGTTACAGTGAAACTTAATAGTCAGAATTTGCTGATACTGCCTTTTTTTTTACGAAAAAAAAAAACACACACACAAAAAAATGTTTTCCCAGGTTTTATAAGTTTCATACCTTTGACATGGTACCACTTTGTCATTACTCTCTATTAAGAATCATAACTCATAAACACCCATTGCATTTTCCTTCTCTGACAGGTTTCCACTTTTCATAGGTTCTGATTTTCTTTTTGCAAGTTTTGTTTTAATTAGCCAACTTACCCAACCTAGCCAAGTTAATAAAAATATTTCAAATATCACCTTTGTAATTATCCCATAAAACCCACTGTCTTCATAATGTACAAGTTTTATCCTGGTTCCAGGCTCCTTAATTGATGGTATGTGTATCAGTAATACATACCTGTGTTACTGATTACAGCAACTGGTGTGGCGCTGTGGGTTAATGCGTCAGACTGCAAAGTCATTTGAACTGCAAAGTCAGTGGTTCAAGCTCACCAGCTGCTCCTTGGAAACCCTATGCAGGGTTGCTATGGGTCGGAATTGACTCGACGGCACTTTACAACAACAACAACAACATATCAATAACACTTTGAGTTTCCTTGTCCCAAAATCTGTGCTATATCATGTTTTTGGAAAATCCATAGCATTTAATATGTCTTGGTGACATGATTTCCTTGATTATTCATTTGAAATGTTTCCCTGGCTGACACAAAAGCTGAGGTGAACCAGAGATACAATTTTAGACAGTTCACAGATTTTCTAGGTTATTTATCTTAACGCATAGTCTTAGTCTAATCTATTTGTTGCTAAATCGTGTGTGATTTTATGACTAAATACCTTTTGTAGCATGATCAGAAATGCTGACTTCATAGATAGCTAAAGAAATGTTATTCTGTATCATTGGTAAATATCAAAATGGACTATATGAACAATTATCCTAATTATAAAAGCCTCTTTTTTATGTCAATAACATACATCACAATAGTTATTTAAATTTTTGAATTCAGTAAAAATGAATCATTAAAAAAAATCTTAAGAAACAGAAACAGAATGTTGTATTTTTCAGATATTGTGATAGATTTATCTTTAAATCTAGGCAAAATCCAATATCATAATTAAAATTTTCACTGAGTCATTTCTAAAACACTATATCCAAAAGGACATTTTAATTGTAATTACAGTACTTATCCATCTTTTAAGTAATTCTAAAACTCTATCTCATTGCAGTGTAGATGAAAGTATAGAATATGTTAATAAGGTGAGAGTCTACATATCAAAATATATTGTGTGTAATATGTGATTTACACTTTACAGAAAGAAGAAAAGAATATGATTAATGAACCAACACATTACTTCATACACAGAATTATGAGTTCATCTTCATACAACCAAGAAGATCTGATTTCATCTGCTGGGTACATTAAAGGAATACAAAAATAGAGATCTGAGATAATTTCCCAAAACAGTAAATTATGGTTTTGGAATCCTTGATTGGTACAAATGGTTCAGTGATTGACAACTATCTGATTGTTCAAATCCACCAAGACATGTCTTAGAAGAAAGCCCTGATATCTGCTTTCAAAAGCACAGTCTTGAAAAAACTCTATGGAGCAAAGTTTTACTCTGTAACTCATGTGGTACCAATAAGTCAAAAGCAACCCAATGAAATTTCCTTGATTTGGTTTGGTTGGTACAAATCTGAGAGAGCAAATATTCAGCTCCATACTTTCCCTCACTCCTTATTCATTCTTTACTTCCTTGACTTCTCACTGTAGTCACTTCCTAAGCCTCTTCTTCCTATCTGCTCACCCATTCTAGTTACCTGATCTCTACTTCCTTATGTTGATACCTGCTTTCTAGAATAGTGCTGTCTTGGATCAAGTATTTACTAATGTGTTAGGATGTTTTAGTTGGACAGTCAGACATTCGGTTAGCAATAATGTTTGAACTATTTTCCCTAAAGGATTCCTGTTCATCTCTCTTAAGTAAGTAAGTCTTCTAGTATTTAGCACTTCTGTAAGAAGAACCAAAAGAAAAAGAGAGCAGTGCAAACTGGAGCATTCATAAAAAAATTATAAATGTAATAGAGCTTCATGTGGGTCTTTAGGGACAGGCAGGATTGAAATGAGAAAGGCAGTCCAAGTTAGGATGACTATTGGAAAAAAGACTGCGTTATATGGCACTAAAATGGACAGAGAGGGACAAGTGAGGGGTAGACTTAAAATCAGTTTGATAGCTAAAGTGTGTCTAAAATTGTTCAGTTATTAAAAACTGGAAGATAGCATTTCATATAATTGGAGAAGCACTGGATATAAGTAGAAAAATAATTTGGTTGCATTTATTTTTCCACACAACATTATGGGATTGTCTCTGTTTAACTTGATGCCCAGTGGAATAGCTGTCCCTAGTCCACCCTTGCCTCTTTTTTTCTGCTTGATAACTAATGTATCATACATGATTGCTAATGCAGATACTTCTCATTGTTTTTATCAGTTGAGAAGAGAAAGGGCACAGATAATGCCAAATAAAAGTCAATTTAGCATTTGTTTTTATTTGATTTGGATACTCAGAGATACACCATTCCAGGTTTATTTTTAAATGAAAACAACTGACACATTACTCTTTTGATTATCTAATAATTCTTTCATCTGTTAAGTACATGGAAAATAAAATATTTCATTTCTTTTGTTTGTAGTGATGCTGAAGATAGTTTCACAGAACCCAATGCTAAAATATTAGAAGGTTGGATTGATTTTTTTTTCTTAATTTAAATAAGAGTATTCAAAAAGAGATTTTGCTTACTATTCTGAAGAATGTTTTAGATTCCAAGCCTGAAACTAATACTGTTTGTCCCATCCCCAGTGGTTTATCTAATTTTGGGAAAAGATCCAATGATAAACAGCATCTTTCAATTGTTAAAATGAGCCTACTAGTTTGCCTTATCTGAATTTTTCTTAAGGTATTATTAATAATTTTGTGTAAAGTTCTTATTGTGATATTATGAATTTATAGTTATCATATTCCTGTGGAAAATATTAACAAAATAAAGACATATTTCAACGATAGTTTAAATGTGGGTCAGTACCCTTGCTACTATGATTTAATTATTTCACTGACAGATTATTTTTCTTTTTACCATGACTGAGCCCTATTAAAATGAAGACAAAGCCTTAAATCTAAATTTATTGGTTCACCTTAAAATCTGGCTAAGATAGATTTCATTTTCTATGTTTTGTCTGTTAGTACTAATTCATTTGATATTTGTTAGGACCCTTTATTTCTTTATTTGTTGAGTTATCAGAGTATCGATGTGATTCTAACAATGACACCATGCACATGAAGTAGAAATGTCAAGACTACTTTAAAGATGATCTTGAAGCTTAAACCATAGGACTAAAGTTTGCCCTATTTCAAACATGCAACCTTTTAAATAATTACAAAAGACATTTATTCTCCCAATTTATCATTAAAAAATAAATCAGATAATAGCAATGCATATGTCTGAATTCCATGAACATGCTATATTCTGACACATTATAGAAGGTGTTGCATTAGAGAATCAAGGCTATTAGAACCAGCCAGGAGCCATTCAGTACAAATTTCCTAATAATACACATGAAGAAAATGAAGCTCAGCATAAGAAAATAACTTGTGTTAGGTCACTCTGAATCCCTAGCTTGGAGTCTAAGTCTTCTGACCCCAATAGGGTTGTGTGTTTGTGTTACCCAACACTTGCAGTAATCATGCAAAAAGTAAAAACATAAACAAGGCAATTCCATGTATTTATAAATGCTTTCCATCTCACCTGGCAGAGTCAATGGTATGTTTTCCACTCTATATATTTGGAAACTGAGAGTCAGAGAAGGTAGATTTATTTTATCCTTGCTCACAAAGCACTGATTGGTGACACTAACATCTAAACATCAGTTTTATGACTTTTAGCATATTTTCTGCCTCCTTACTAGACTTTGTGAAACTTCTCTCACTGTATCAGTTCATTTCCATGAGCTAAATTTCTTTCAGTGGTAGATTGCACCTCACTGGAACTCAGGCAATATTTAGTTTTGTAACAAACCTACCAGGCTATCTCAAGTTGGTGCGTCAAAGCTATCCTGATTTTTACCAGGAGAAACTATTTCATAAGGTCAGCACCTTCTTTTCGGACAGTCCTTTATTTTAAAAACCTTTTCCCTTTTAAAAAAATTTAACTCGCTATCTACATGCACAATCAGTATAAGAGCTGAAGGGATCCTTAGAAATTATCTATGGTGTAACCCCTCTCTTTACAAATAGCCAGACAGGATTGTAAGGATTCAGAGAGTTGAACATAAATATGTAGCTATTTAGTTACAGAGCCTACCTACCCTTCTACTATATCTCATTTATATCTTTTATAGTTCTGAGTGAAGAGCTAAAATATGCCACAGCATTTTAGGAATATAATCAGTAGTTCATCTTTGTTCTCATAGTCTGTACACTGGAAAAAAAAAAAAGGATCACTGCCTCTGTATCACTCTATATCACTGCCTAAATCCTATGATTCTTTTGTGAAAAATGGTTAAGAGAAGATTTGTAACAATATTATGCATACATCAGAATTTTTTTTTCCCCAATGCTTTGTTTTGCCCACAGAATATTCTCAGGAACGAATGCTAAAGAATGCAAGCAGTGTTAAGGTAAATATATTTAAATATAATGTAATTGGGATGCAATAGGTGCCTGGTTTTGCTAGCAATTTATGATTGCCTGCTAACCTGAAGGTTGGCAGTTCAAACTTACTCAACAGCTCCACAGTAGAAAGGCACTTAATACTCTCAGAGGAATTGGAATAAAAGGTCCACATTCCAGTAATGTGGGCAAACCTCTCATTCTTTTTTCTGATTTCTCTTCTCACTTTCCTCTGGATGCAAACAGAATAATGGAAGTGTAAGATAGGATGTCATGCTGGGTAAGGTGGAGGGTCAGAGAAAAAGAGGAAGACCTCTAACGAGATGGATTGGCCAGGTGGCATCATTGATGGACTCAAGGGTGGCAGCGGTAGTGAAGTTGGCCCAGGATCAGACATTGTTTCGTTCTGCTGTGCATGGGGTTGCTATGAGTCGGTTCCGACTTGATGGCACCTGACAACAACAACAAGATAGCATATAACAGCACGCAAAGGTAAAAGCCCTCCTATCATAGTCATAGAGCCAGAAAAGGGGGCTGTGGAGAATCAGTGAGGCTGAAGGATATCACAGAGAGGCGGGATCTTGAGAAGATACAACCTAAACCTGTTCATAAAATATCCCCTGATCTGTACGTGCATGAAGCTGACCTAAAGTTACACAGTAAATAGGCTTTGAGAACTTGAATTATGGTGGTTATAGTGGTGCAAACACTGAAAAGACTTTGAAAAGCAAACTTACATTGGAATCACATCCAGTAGAATATAGGCTAAGACATATGGAATGAATCTAAATGAGTTGATTGCCTACTTAAACAAACATTTAAAAAAATCAGCATTCTCCAGGGGATTTTAACAGGACTTTGTTGGTGGTAGTGTTAGGTGCCTTTGAGTCAGTACCAACTTACAGCAACTCTATGCACAACAATACAAAACATTGCCTAGTCCTGTGCCAACCTTAAGCATTACTACATTTAAGCCCATTGCTGCTGTACAAATCCATCTCATTGGGGGTCATCTTCTTTTTCTCTGAACCTCCACTTTACCAAACATGATATCCTTTTCCAGGGACTGGTCCCTCCTGACAATATGTCCAAAGTATTAGAGACGAAGTCTGACTACCTGCTTTCTGAGGAGCATCCTGGCTATGCTTCTTTCAAACCAGACTTGTTTGTTCTTTTGGTGTCATCCATGGTACTTTCAATAGTCTCCTCCAACACCATAATGCAAATGCATCAATTCCACTGTCCAACTTTCACATGCGTATGAGATTATTGAAAATACCATTGCTTAGGTTTTAGCTGAATTTCCAAATGAAGACAGACTAGGAAGAAGAAGAAATGGACTACTTCTGAATATTTAATAACTAAAAACCTATGAATAACAGCTGAAACCTGCCCTCCATGGTTGACCCTGTTGGTATTTAAAATACCTATGGCATAGCTTCCAGAATCACAGCAACTCACAAGCCACACAGTACAACAAACTGACAGACAAGTGGTAATAACAGGACTTAGAGTCTCATAATTTATTTAAAATGTTCAGGTCACAGTAAAAAATTGTTCAACATAAATAGAACAAAGATAGTATCTATAACTTCCAAGAGAAAGGATAAGAGGCCGCAGGGTAACCAAAATTTTGGAATTTTCAAAAAAAAAAAGAAGAAGAAGAAAAAAAAACTTTCAAGTCTGTATTATAACAATGCCCCATTGAGCAAAAAATACTCTTGAAGCTAATGAGGTAATGGAAATTCTCAACCGAAGTATGCTTGTTCATCTCAAACAACACTATCATCATCTATTCTCAGCAGAAGCTTTTGGATCAGGGAGTCTTGACTTTGGTTACACAAGGAATCGTGTGGGGCCATTCTTAAAAAACTATCCACACCTGGATACCCTTAGGTATTTGAATACAATTGGTATGGGACTTAAAAAAAACCCCAACATTTCCATAGATGTTTTTGTTGTGCAACTAAAGTTAAGAACCTTTTTTAGATTGTTTCTGCCCTGTTGAATTCTTAATATATACTGTTTTTTAAAATCCTAATATATAACTAAGTACCATTAGGATACTATTTATGTATTTTGTTGTTGTTGTTGTTGTTATGTGCCGTGGGTCGGTTCTGACTCATGGTGACCCTGTATAGGGTTTCTGAGACTATAAATCTTTACGGGAGCAGAAAGCCTCATCTTTCTCCCATGGAACAGCTGGTAGTTTCGAATTGCTGACTGTGGGATCAGCAGCCCTATTTGTAACCACTATGCTACCAGAGCTTCTTTGTTTATGAACGAGGACTTTTAAAAACAAGATATAATAAGAATGCAACAGAACACAGACAATCTAAAATACTGGTTCTTAACATTAGCTATACAATACAATCATCTTTGGAAAAAAAAATTAAAGTATTCCTCAACGCGTCCAAGTATTGATACTTTTTTAACAATGCCTTACATGACTCTATGTGGAGCCAGATTTGAGACTCCCTGATCTGATAAACCAGGACTTATCTGTCAGTTTGTCATAATGTGGTGGTTTGCGTTTTGCTGGAAACTATGCCAACAGCAGGAATCCTGTTGTGGTGCTGTAAGCACTGGACTACTAAGTGTGAGGTCAACAGTTCAAACCCACCAGCCACTCCTTAGAAACCCTACGCAGGGTCACTATGTCAAGTCAGAACTGACTAGACAGAATTTAACAACAGGGTCATCCAAAATGGACAGAGCTGACAGACAAATACATACTAGGAAAAAGGAAAGGCAGATTATTTCTGAATGGTCAGATAATGAAAACCTTATAAATAGCAGTGGGACATGGTCAGATGTAGTGACAAAAATGAAAACGTGATGAAAAACAATGAAACATTGCCAGGCATAGTGTTGGTGATGAGCCTTTCAGGTTGGAAAGCATTGAAAATAGGATTTGGGAAGAACTGCGTCCTCAAAATTGTTGTTGAATGCCATAGAGTCAGTTCTGACTCAAAACGACTCTATGCACAACAGAATAAACTGCCCGGTACTGAACCATCCTCACAATTGCTGTCACACTTGAGCCAATTGCTCCTGCCACTCTGACAATGGATTTCATTGGGGGGGTCTTCTTTTTGACTGACCCTCCACTTTACCATTGATGCTGCTACTTTGCCAATCCATCTTGCTGGTGGTCTCAAGCATGGCAATGATAGTGAGGTTGGCACAGGATTGGGCAATGTTTCATTCTGCTGTGCATAAGGTCACTATGACTTGGTAGCGACCCAATGGCACCTAACAACAACAACACTTTACCAAGCATGATGTCCTTTGCCAGGACTTAAGTCATTTACTGATGAAGATCAAAGAGCACAGCCTTCGATATGGATTACATCTCAATGTCAAGAAAACAAAAATCCTCACCATTGGAGCAATAAAACACACTCTTATCAATGGAGAAAAGATTGAAGTTGTCAAGGATTTCATTCTTCTTGGATCAACTATCAACACTCACAGAAGCAGCAGTCAAGAAATCAAACCACTTATCGCATCAGGCAAATCTGCTGCAGAAGACCTTTTTGAAGTGTTGAAGAGCAAAGATGTCAGCTTGAGGACTAAGGTGTGCCTGACCCAAGCCATGGTATTTTCAATAACCTCATATGCATGCAAAAGCTGGACAGTGAATAAGGAACACCGTAGAAGAATTGATGCCTTTGAGTTGTGGTGTTGGAGGAGAATACTGAAAGTGCCATGGACTGCCAAAAGAACCAATAGATCCGTTTTGAAAGAAGTGCAGTCAGAATGCTCCTTGGAGGCCAAGATGGCCAAATTTCGTCTCTCATACTTTGAACATATTGTCAGAAGGGACCAGTCACTGAAAAAGGATATCATGTTTGGTAAGGTGGAGGGTCAGAGAAAAAGAGGAAACCCCCCCAATGAGATGGATTGGCAAAGTGGCTGCATCGATGGACTCAAGCGTGGCAACAGTAGTGAGGTTGGCCCAGGATTGGACAGTGTTTCGTTCTGTTGTGCCTAAGGGCACTATGAGCCGGTACCGACTCAATGGCACCTAACAACAATAACAACAAATTAACTTTTTCAGAGTCCTGGTGTGGCACAGTAGGCTGAGCACTAGACTACTAACTGCAGCTTCTGCAGTTCAAATCCACTAGTCGCTCCTCAGAACCCCTATATAGGATTGCTATAAGTCAGAATTGATTCTACAGCAGTTAACAACAACTCCAACTAAATTCTTCTGTATAAAACTGATCAAACATACAATCAAGATGCACTGATAGTTACTGGTTATTGGATTTTGAAATTTGGGGGAAAAAAGAGAAAGGTCAGTAGTTGGAAAATACAACCTTGGTAATAGAAATTATGCTGAAGATAGCATACCATTTTTTGTAAGAACAATGACATATTTACTGAAAATATCTTTTTTAAATAACATAAAAGGTGACTATAAGCAGGGGCATCATCAGATGGAATGTGCAGGAATCAGCTGGACTTCATCTTTAGGTAGAAACATTGGAGAAACTCCATATCATCAGGTCTATTAAGGCTGGAGTAGCCTGCAGAACAGACCATCTATTGCTCATAAGCTGAGGCTAAAGGAAATTAAAAGATGTCTGTGAGAGCTAAAAATGACCTTCAGTAATCCCATCTTAATTTAGAGACAATCTTAAGAGCATATTTCATACATTAGATATAAATGAATGAAGATCAGAAGACTTGTGGGATGACATTAGGAACATCATTCAAGAGGAAACCAAATCTCATTAAACAGAAAAGAAAGAAAAGACAAGAATGAATCAAAGGAGAGTCTCTGAAATGATGCTCTTGAAAGTAAAGATGCTGGAGTGAATGGAAGAAATGAGGAAGTAAGAGAGTTGAACAGAAATTTGAAAGGCAGCTCGAGAAGACACTGAAATATTGCAATGAAATGTGCAAAGGCCTTGAGTTAGAAAACCAAAAGGAAAGAATACACTTAGCATTTTTTAATTGATAGATATGAGAAAAAATGTAAACCTCCATTTGTGATATTGAGGATTTTATAGTCAAAATATTAAATGATGCATAAAACATCAAAAGAAGATAGAAGGACTACACTGAGTCACTACAACAAAAATAAATGGTTGATGTTCAACTATATCAAGAGGTAGTATATGATGGTACTGAAAGAAGAAGTTCAAGCTGTACTGAAGTCATTAGCAAAAAACAAGACTCTAGGAATTTACAGACTACAAATTGAACTGTTTCAACAAATGGATGCAATGCTGGAACTGCTTTCTCATCTATGCCAAGAAATTTGGGAGAGAGCTACCTGGCCAACTGATTAAAAGAGATCCAATTGTGCCCTTTCCAAAGAGAGGTGACTCAACAGAATTCAGAAATCATCACATAATATCATTAATATCAGATACAAGTAAAATTTTGCTAAAGATCATTCAAAAACAGTTGTCAGAGTACATCAACAAGAAGCTGTCAGAAATTGAAGCCATCTTTTTTAAAAAGACATGGAAATAGGGATATCATTGCTGACCTCAGATTGATCCTGACTGAAAGCAAAATATATCAAAAAGATGTTTACCTGGGCTTTATTGACAATGCAAAGATTTTTGATTATGTGGCTCATGACAAACTATGGACAACATTGTGAAGAATAGATATTTTCAGAACACATAATTGTACTCATGAGGAACCTGTACATCGATTAGTGGTCGTCATCAGAAGAGAGCAGGGGATACTGAAAGGTTTTTAATCAGAAAATTTGTGCATCACAATTGTTTTTAAACCAACTTTATTCTTTCTATATTCTGAGCCAATTATCTTAGAACCTGGATTTTATAAAGAAGAACATGACATCAGGATTGGTGGAAGGTTCATTAACAACTGGTGATATACAGATAATACAGCCTTGCTCGTTGGATGCCAAGAGGACTTAATATACTTAATGAAAATGAAAGACTATCAGTTTGAGGAGTTAAGTGTGCCTTACCCAAACCAATGTATTTTCACTTACCTCACATGCATGTGAAAGTTGAACATTGAATGAGAAAAATCATAGAAATTTTGATGCATTTGAATTATAGTGTTGGGGAAGAATAATAAAAGAATCAACAGAAGAACAAACAAATCTGACTTGAGAGAAGTACATTCAGAATGCTCATTAGAAGTCAGCATGGAGATACTTCTTTCATAATTCACACATGATATCAGGAAGCACCACTCATTGGAGAAGGATATTGGTTTGGTAAATAGCATATCAGTGAAAAAAAAGAAGACCTCCAAAAGAGTTGAATTAGCACAATGGCAGCAACAATGAGCTTAATTGTAACATACATAGAACTGGGTTAAGTGGTGTTTCGTTCTCTTGTGCATAGAGTTTCTATGAATTAGAACTGACTTAACAACACCTAACAACAATGATATATCAGCTTCCTCTGGTAGCGTAGTGGTTACGAATCCGGCTGCTATCATCAGGGTCAGCAGGTTGAAACTGCCAGCTGTTCTGAGGGAGAAAGATGAGGCTTTCTGCTCCCATAATCAGAAACCCTGTACAGGGTCCCTATGAGTTGGAACCGACTCCACAGCAAACAACAACAACAATAACAAGTCCTTTTGGGGAATTAAGTAAAAGCTTATAGTAAATGTGTGAATCTTCAATCTATACACTTTGTCTCATGTTTTGTAGATTTAAGCTTTACTTCATTGATTTTTCACTTCTTCTAACTGCCAGCACCACAGAGGTGCTGTTGTGAGATACTATTGAGTCAGTTCCGACTCATAGCAACCCTGTGTATGGTTTCTGAAGATCAGCTAGTGAGTTTGAACCACTGACCTTGCAGTCCAATGTTTATCCTATAGTGCCACACCTACACTTTAGTACAGCTACTTGCCCCAGAATATTTAGTGCCTGTCTGGGACAGTCACATTTCCTGTATTTGAAGAGGTTATAATGGTCTACAGAGTGACGATAACAGTACCTGAACTATCATCCTTCCCTTACCAGCTTCACATAGGTGCTTTCTTGTTCCAGACCTTAAAATTGATAAGATTCCCATACAAGAAAATTGAAGTGGTATAGGGAACTTACTTTTTTCACTGTCCTTATCATGTCCTGGTGTGGTATTGTAGGATAAACACTGGATTGCTAATCTCAAGGTTGGAAATTCAACTGTTCCTCAGAAACCCTATATAGTATTACTATGAGTCATAACCCGACTTCATGGCACTTAACCACAATGCAATATTATTACCTAAAGAGCTCTAGTTGTACCATAGATTAAGTATTAAGATACTAACTGAAATGGCAATTCAAGGAGCCCATCAGTTGCTTCCATAAAGAATTGCAACCTCAGAAACCTAAAGGAGCAACTCTAGTCCTTTAGGGTTGTTATGGGTCAGAACTGACTAAGCAGCAATGAGTTTATCATCATCTCTTCTCATAAAATAATTTTAAACTTATATCTTACTACAATTCAGTAGAAGGAGGGAGCAGGCAGAAGAGCTGGCATTTTTGTGACTTAAGATACCTGAGTCTGTGAGATCATCCTTTAGTGGTACCAAGTTCCACATCCATGACAAGAGCCTCTATACCTGGTAGAATGTATAAGCCTAAGTCACAGAAAATAATTCTTTGAGACTACAGAGCATAAATATTACTATGTCTGATGTACAATGAATATGTTCCATCTCATGGGAAGCTTCTAGATATCTCTAGTGTTTACCGTTTACCAAAGACTAAGCTAGTGTTTCATGTTGTCTTTGCAGTTTTTCACCATCTATGAAGGACATCACAATGCTCTTAGCAGTGAACATTCCTCAACAGAAGTCATTTCAGGTATAAAATATGCTGTCATTTTCAAAAGTAGTGTAACCAATCTCTCCACTATATAACTTACATTTAAAATTTTGATGAATTATCCTCCAGGACTAAGTCATTCCTCCCTTGCAGCATTCACACTTACTATCAATACAGGAAACCCACAGGTTACAAATGAAATCTATTCTTAAATGGCAGACCAGAAGCATCAGATTGTTCCTGGTTACCACTACCAGGCTCTGAAGGGATCACATTAGAAATTACTGGATAGAGTGAGAGAAAATGTGGAACAGAGTTCAAAATCACACACAGACACACACACACACACACAAACACACAAACAAACAAAAACAAACAAAAAAACCCAGGCTTACTGAAAAGCTAGAGACTTGTGAAATCCTGAGAGTATGGATGGCCCTTGGTCACCCTTCAGGCCTGGAACTGAACTCAATCTCATGGCTCAATGTTCAGACAAGTAATAGGTCTACAGAGGAAACAACATTAGTGAGGTACACACAATATAGAATGTTCAACCATTTGAGACCCAAAGGGCAGTATGTACCCAAGGACAGAATTCAGACGGGTTGGGAAAGGATACAAGAAGCACAGGGAGGAAGTGGGATCAAAGATGTTACATTGAGGGGACTGCAGTCATTGAGATGAAAGGAAGTGTGTGCATGATAGTGAAAACTGATGATCTGCTCTGTAAACCTTCACAGAATTCATAATAAAAATTGTAATTTAATAAAAATGTTTTGTAAAGAATTCCAACCAGGTACAAACAGTCCTTATTTATCTTTATTTTAGAGCAAGTAAGTGAGCCCTAGTGACACAGTGGTTAAAATGCTCGGCTGTTAACCAAAAATTTGCCAGTTTGAATCAACCAGTAACTCTCTGGAAGAAAGGCATGGCAGTCTGCATCTTTAAAGTTGTTGTTGTTGTTGTTGTTGTTGTTGTTATGTGTCGTGGAGTCGGGTCTGACTCATAGTGACCCTGCAGAGGGTTTCCGAGGCTGTAAACCTTTACGAGAGCAGAAAGCCTCAGCTTTCTCCCACAGAGCAGCTGGTAGTTTTGAACTGTTGACCTTGCAGTTCACAGACCGATTTGTAACCACTACGCTACCAGAGCTCCTCTTTAAAGAGTTACAGCTTTAGAAATTCTATGGAGCAGTACTACTCTGTCTTAATAGTGTCTAAATAAGTTGTAATCTACTTGATAACAGTGAGTTTGGCTTTCTTTTTATTTTAGTGTGAGAAAAGTATAAATCCTTTCTAATAATTTAAAATCTGCAGGTGCAGTAAGTGAAAGAGATTATAATGAAGACATTGTTGCCAGTAGGTTTGGCTCAGTTTTTGTAAAGTAAGGACAATTTCACATACTATTAAAGGACAAGTTGTTAAGTGCCATTGAGTTGCTTCTGACACATAGTAACCTGTATAGGCTTCTCTTTCCAAAGAGAAACTTGTGAGCTTGAACCACCGACCTTGTAGTTCAAATGGCTTTGCAGTCTGGCACATTAACCCACAGTGCCACACCAGGACTCTAAAGGACAAGCAGGAGTTGGTAAGTCAGACTTTCTGACTTTTGTAAACCAAGTTCTACCTGTACTGGATTGCAGTAATATACTTATTATTTATATAGATGGCAGTTTTTCATTTATTATGCAATTCTCTTATTTGAACCCCACCATGAAAACAGAAAATGGAACAATGTACTAGGATTTATTCTAAGTGCTTTCTTCACATTAGCCCTATGAAGAAGGATAATCCTTATAGTATTAAGAAAGAAAGAGAGAGGTAATAAGGAAGATGATAGTAGTTTATTCATAGCCACTCCACAGCTAGTAAGATATGGAGTTGGGACTTAAATACATATGTATGTAGCTTCAAAGCCTAATCTCATTCCACTCGAACATAGTTCAAACGCTCAAGTATATGTATATCATACATAATGTAAACAATAGGTATGAAATATAAACAGCACTAGTATATCGAGCAGGAGTTTGTGGTTCATGAAAGATGGAATGTCACATCTAAAGGAGGAAATTGCTACTCAATGCCAATACTTGGCATGCTGGATTGTTGCTAGGGCTTCTAATTGTTCAAGAGAAACTTGAGATAAAAGTTTTCTGTGATTTAACATTATTAAAAAAATCAACTACAACTTGTCATTTTTAAATCACTAAAAATTAAAGTCCTGATGTTTAAATATGAGAAAGTAATTAAAAGTTTTATGACATACTTTGTGAGTCTAACTTGTTTATATATATAGCACCATACCATTTTCCTTCTTCATGTCTTAAAGAAAAAATAAAGGTAAATAATCTAATTAAAGTTACATTTTTAATTAACATGGCAGGCCCAGTGCTCAAAATTAGATCAAAACCAGCCTGCCATCCTATCTCCTTCCTTCCTTCCAAATTGTGGCCCAATCTAGTTGCCATTGCATCAGAGAATAATGCACATGTTAGGTTGTGCCCATGTGTAACATGTAGTTTTGCTTTGACAAAATTAACTGGAAGCCACAAGAGTTCACTTTGTTCTCTGGGGATGAGTTTTATATGTACTGTTAATTTAAGACATCTGCCACCTGTCAATCTCAAACTATATTCAGGAATTTAATACTAATATGTAGTCTTGATGTGGTGCTGTAGGATAAGCACTGTACTGCTAACCAAGGTTATTAGTTCAAGCCCACCAGGTGTTCCTCAGAAATCCTATACAGGGTTTCTATAAGTCAGAACCAACTCGATGACGGTTGTTATTGTATTATAACAAAATAACACTGATTTAGAACAGTGTCCTTAGTGTTTGTTCAGGGATGCCTTACCTCAGAATTACCTAAAATACTTGTTAACGATACAGATCCTGAACCTTTTTCAGACTGGTTCTGTTAGCATCTCTTGTAAATAGTCACCTGGAATCTGTCTTTTTAATAGAATCCCCATGTTTTAATAATAGAGCTTAAATTTCCTCCTTCAATAAAAATTTCATAATATGGTCTTTCAACAATTCCTTAATCCTATTACTAAAATTTTTGTTTTACACTTTACGTCTCTTACTCATGTAAATTTGTCTTTGCTATTACAGATTTTGAGTTCTATATTTTTTACTATTTAGGTCTTTTACTTGCTAGGTTCTTGATTTAAAAAAGTAATTCCCCTTTTAAAAAGCTAAACAAGCTTTAACTTTTTAAATTGTTTATGGCTAAACAAATAAAAAGCAAAAGAAGCTTTCTATTGACAAACATAAAGTTTTGATCATAGGAGAGACCAGATTATAGAGAAGGATACAGCCTTGTGTGTTCTAATTGATGAAATAAATGAAGAACCATGAAAAATGCTCCTTTTCTCCTTGCCTTTCTTTTGTCCATATAGTAAATAGCATTACACTGTGTTATCTGGTGGACTGTCTTAAAAGAGGTATTACTAAAATTCATGTAAATAACTTTTATATTGACTTCATCTTTCTTAATATTATGAGCTGTCATTTCAGCAAACACAGACAATTGGGCAGCTCTTACATTAAGAATCACCACCTTAAAAAACAAAATGTGTGCTGCTTTTGTGTGGGATTTTCCTGATTTTGGTGTCCAATAAAAATTTGAAGGTTAAAAAAAAAAAAAAAAAAAGTTTGTTCTTTTTTTTTAAAGTAGCAGTCCCTTTAAAAAGCTAAACAAACTTTTGTTTTTCATTCTATTTATGGTTAAATTTGCTATCTGTTATCTCAGTTTTAAGGAACCCTATGACATAATGGTTAAGCACTCAGCTGCTAATCAAAAGCTCAGTGCTTCAGACCCACCCTATTTGCTTCCTGAGAGAAAGATTGGACAGTCTACTTTTGTAAAGAGTACAGCCTTGGCCAATTTCTACTCACATTACCAGAAACAAGATATTTGACTTCACCAAACTCCAATGTCGACAAGTAGAGACAGCATTCCACTTGTTTCCTTCACAGAAGTCTTGGAAGCATCAAATCAAAACATTTTTTGTGCATGTTCTTTAAAACCCACAAATTCTCAATTAAGTGTCTATTTTTGAATTATAAATCATTGTTGCTTTAGTATTGCTGATTCAATTAAAATATCTAATAAATGTGTATATTCTTTTTTTTTGTTTGTCCACAGAACCTCCCAAGTCTAGCGCTTCCAAACAAGGATCTAAAATGCTGGCGAGGGTATCTTCAGCTCTGTCAAAGGTGTTTTCCCGAACTAACACCAATATTTCCAAATCTTCCTCACAACCTCAGAAGAATGAGCCCTAAAGCTACTATACCTAATATAATAATCTGTACTTGCTTCCTTATCAATAAAATGTTTTTTAAAGCATAACATGGTGTGCTATGAGATGATCTTTATGATACTGAAATAAGAACTAAAGGATGTACAAGGGACCGGAGTAAGAGAAGGTTTTGATAAATGATTTTGATAAGCATGTTGGTATCAGAAGGGACTAGCATTAGTATTACCTATATTCCTATGGGATTTAGAAACTAAAAGTGAACCTTATAAACCAGACACTCCTCAAATGCTCATCAGAAAATAAACTTAGAATTTTGAAATAAAATGCTAACATTTTAGAATATATTATTACCAAATGGACAAGTAAATTGATTTTTTTTTCTTCACCAGAAGCATGTCTTGAACGTCAGAATATAACTGATGAAAATCAACCAGAACTCTGACAAAAGTATGAAACTGACTCACTGTTGCAAGTATATTCAGAAAAATACTTAGAACAAATAAAGGGAATACATTTTTTGCAACTCGTACATGCAACTTATAGATAGGTCATCAGTTTATAAAGTTATCCCGAGGGTTAAAAAATAAAAGAAACAACTATGGACAAGACACTCTGGAAGTAAAATAATAACTTGATAAAATACAATATATGTAGACATGAACACTTCAAAAATTGTATCTGTAAATTAAATGCCATCAATTAGTAAATTGTTGTTAAATACTTTATATACTTTCCCCACAAATTTTATCTCAAGACTCCATTTGTACGAATATAAAAAGTAATCAGGGAAAATTTAGCACGATGGTTAGCTAGAGCAGTGTTGGTGTTATTTGTTTTTAAGTATCATAGTACAGGGTTTCCTACACTATGACTACAGTCCTGGTGTGGCACTGTAGGCTAATGTGCTGAACTGCAAATTTGGTTTGCACCACAAGTCAGTGGTTCAAGCACACCAGCTCCTCCTCAGAAATGCTATATAGGATTGCTATGGGTTGGAACCAACTCGATAGCACCTAACAACAACAACACTGTGACCCCATATAGGATTTCCAAGGAGTGGTTGATGGGTTTGAACCTCTGACCTTGTAATTAGCAATCCCATGCATATCCTACAGTACCACACTAAGACTCTCCACTAAGCCGGTAATACATTTTTCAACATTATCTATAATATGTCTAATGTTCCAACGCTAACATGTTTACTTCTAGAAACTAAGGATATTGTTTAAAAGACCCAAAATGTGGACCAAAAAAGCCAAAAAATAGTGTCAAATGTCATTTCCAAATACACTAAT
>NW_006408577.1:9007400-9027180 GCF_000296735.1 Chrysochloris asiatica
ATCTCACAAGGTTGTGGATGGGACTCAGGATTCCACCTAAGGTCCTATACTCTGTGAAGGCTTTGCACAAGGCCTATTTCACTGGGCAAGTTGTAGAACCCCTTTGTGGTATTCCAATCAGTTATAGGCTGAAGGCGGGCTTACAAGTTTTCTCTAATCATCCTTCCCAACATTCCTTTCTATACCACTCAAGTGCCTGACAATTTTTTTTAAAAAATATGATGACTTCTCATTTGTCTGATATTTTTATGACAGTACTAGAAATAATATAGTCATACGATGAAATTTTGTTTTACAAAATTAGATTTACTTCAATGATATTAATGAAATTAAGACAGAGCGCTCCAACAATGCAAAGATGAACACCTACTTATACAGTAGATAGAATCTGTACAGATCAATTTATTCAATTATTGGGTCTGTCTATTTATTTGGACATCTCAGAGATCATACAAAATCTCATAACCTATATTGCAAGACCTTTCAGAAGTCAGAAATGAGAAGTGTCTACAACAGTTTCTTGAAAGTTAAATCCATATCACAGTTCAGAATTTGATAGTGTTGTAGAAAATATATTTACAATGCTATCCAAACCATTGATTTTCTCAAGTCTTAGATATTTTTGTTTCTGGTATTCAGAAGTAGTTGAACATTGACCATTTCTTTTTGATAGAATGATTCTGTGTATCCCTTGCATTTTGCATCCTTCAATATTTCAACCACTGTTATTTGTTATTTTTAAGAGTCTTTGAGTCATTTCTGACTCATAGTTACCCTGTTGTATGGTTTCCAATGCAGAAGCAAAAAGCCTTGAATTTTTTTTTTTATATTTAATTCATTCAGCTTGAGAAATGCTGAGCTTGTCCTTCCCTTTTGTTTTTTTAATTCCAGATCTTAGAACATTTCATTATAATACTTGATTTTGTCTCCTCTTACTTACCTTTGAAATTTTCTCTTCAGATCTTTTGTTTCCTCATTTCTTCCATTAATTTTCGTATATCTCTACTGGAGTGACATTGTAGGATAAACAATGGATTATGAGCCATAATGTTGGTGGTTCAAATCCACCAGCTGCTCCTCAGAAACCCTATGTCACTATAAATTGGGACAAAGTCAACAGCACTTAACAACAAGAAAAATGATGGAGAGCCAGTTCCAGACATCTGTTATGATGTATGTTTTGGTCTTTTTCTTCTGTCTTATCTTCTTAATTACTTTTTGGATTTCTTCCACTATGATGTTCTTGATAATACACCACAACTCTTCCAAGTATATCCATATACCAAGTACATTGAGCTTTATGCATTCCATTTCATTTTTGACAACTTCCAATTGACCTAGATTCATACATTATATATTCCATGTTCTGATCAATAATGGATGTTTCCAGGTGTTCCTCCTGATTTTGAAGTGTGCCTCATCAACAAATGAAAGTCCTGAATGGTGGTAGTGTGGTGGTTATGTGCTGTGTCATCAGAACCAACTCATAGTGATTCTGTACAGGGTTCCCAAGGCTGTAAATCTTTATGGGAGCAGAAAGCCTTATCTTTCTCCTGCAGAACAGCTGGTAGTTTAGAACAGCTGACCATGAGGTTTGCAGCCTGATTCATAACCACGTGTGCCTCATCAGCAAATGAAAGTCCTGAATGAATTATTACATTTGTGTCATCATGGTAAACTCTGCTTCTCCAGATGTATTTTGCATACCTTCCTACCTTAGAGTCTCATCTTCTGGCACTATATGTGACAATATTCTGGTGCTCCTCATAACGTTTTCATCCTCCATAATTATATCTAACAAGATCCCGCTGCTATTCATAAAGTAGAGTCCTGATGTGGTGCTCAGGGTAATGCATGGGGCCAAAAGATCAGTTTGAACTGCAAAGTCTGTGATTCAAACTCACTAGCCTCTCCTATGAAACCCTACATAGTGACCCTATAAACTGGAACTGACTTGATGGCACTTAACAACAATAATTCATAAAATATTTACTGGTTAAGCATTCCAAATTAGTCCTCTTCTCCTTTCTAGTATGTCTCAGTCTGGAGAGTTAACTGAACCCTATCTGTCATTAGTGACTCTGCTAGTATTTAAAATACCAGTAGCATGACTTCCAACATCACAGCAAAACACTAAGTGACGAGCAAGTGCTGGTTAGTGAAGCAATGGATGGTACTCATATTTTACAGGTTCTGTGTTAGCTGCCATGTATTAGATAAAACACTGATCTTGCTTATAGCTAAAATCAGGAAAAGTATGCTTCAGAGTTGTATCCAATCACCATAGTTATTAAATCTGCATTCTGAATAATTCATTCAATTATCTAGACTTTATGAAAAATATGATGAAGAACATAGCATAATAATTGAAGGAAGACTCATCAACAACCTAAAGTATGCAGATGACACACCTTGCTTATTGAAAACAAAAAGGTCTCGAAGCACTTACTAATAAAAATCAAAGACTATAGCCTTCTCTGTGGATTAAACCTCAACATAAAGAAAGCAAACATCCTCATAACTGGAACAATAAGCAACATCATGATAAGCAGAAAAAAAGATTGATATTATCAAGGATTTCATTTTTCTTGGATCCACAATCAACACTAATGGAAGAACTCAAATGAAGTATTGCAATGTACAAATCTACTGCAAAATACCTCTTTAATGTTGAAAAGCAAATATGTCAATTTGATGACTTACATGAGCCTGACCCTCCAAAATGTATTTTCAGTAGGCTCATATGCATGAGAAGTTAGATAATGAATAGGATAGACTGAAGAATTAAAACATTTTAAATATGGTGTTAGCGAAGAATATTGAATATACCATGAATTGCCAGAAGAACAAACAAATTTGTCCTGGAAGAACTCCATCTAGAATACACCTTAGACATGATAGTGGCAAAACTTCATCTTTGGCAAGAAATATTTTGGATATGTCATTAGGAGGGGCCAGTTCCTGGAGAGGAGTATCATGTTTGATAAAATAGAGAGTCAGAAAATGAAATTAGGAAGACCTTCAACAAAATTGAGTGACAGATTGATTGCAACAGTGGATTTAGGAGTTCTATCAAGAAATGGAGGATCTCTGGTAGCACAGTGGTTACAAATCAGGTTGCTAACCAAACAGTCAGCAGTACAAAACTACCAACTGTTCCACAGGAGAAAGATGAGGCTTTCTGCTCCCGTAAAGATTTACTGTCTCAGAAACCCTGTACAGGGTCACTATAAGTCAGAACTGACTCCATAGCACATAACCACCACCACTATCAAAAAATGATTGCAAGTGTGGAGTTGCAGTGAAGTTTGCCATCAGCCATACCACAGAATACCAGGCAAAGCAGATCCAGGGCAGAGCTCCAAAACTCAGAACCACATAGCTAGGAATATTTTTAAAGTTTGAAGGTTTATAGTTAATGGAACTTGAAGCCAAAGTAAGAAATTGTATATTTTTGAATGTGCCAGGCTAGGAGACCTGGAGCTGACATCTTGGGTGGGGCCAAATGGCAAGACCAAGCAGGGGAACAGAAACACCAAGGAAAAATGCCACGGGAACCTTGGAGCAAAGGTGGACAATACACTTTGTCGGTTTTGCTTTATTCTGATTTTTCTTTTTTTTTTTGGTATCTGATCATTGCCCCCCACCCCCCACTGTTTGTGCACCTCCATTCTGGTGACTAGAGGGGGTGCCTGAGTGAGGGGACATCCCACCCTCATCACTGGTGGGTTCTTCTGCCACGCATGTGCACAGATACTCAGCCCAAGAGCAGGCCCTGAATTATTATTTTTTTAAATACAGGAAAGGCCAGGACAGGATTGTAGAGATGGAAAGAGACTTTAAAAACAAAACAGGCTGAAAATTAAATTAAAGCCTGAGGTATAGCATAACAACTAACACTGGAATCTTGAAATCTCTCAGGCAGCTTTGAAGGCAAGACACTGAAGAGAAGATGTTAAAGTCATACTCATATTATGATACAGATTTTTTTTTCTTCTCTCCCTCCTCTCCCTTTTCTGTGATTATAGACTGCACTATTCAGTCTAGTTTTTTTTGTTGTTGTTGTTGTTGTTGTTGTTTGGTTTGTTTGTTTGTTTTTGCTGGTGCTGTTTTGCTGTTTTATGCTCCCCCTTCTACCTTTGGGGGACTCTTTCTCTCCCTATATTACCCAAAAAGAGTCAGCAACTGCTGTCATATAGTTAAGCTACAATCACACTCTATAAAACACCAAAACTCAGGCAAGAACCAATACAAACTGCTATATACCAGGGAGGCAGACAACACCTGTGAAAGTTACTCTGAGTTAAGCAATAAGAAGAGTGAAAAGGGAAGCCCACATCCTGATCAAATCTACTTGGAAGCAATCAGAAAGCACAAAAAATGCCAAAACACATACTCAATTAAGTTTTAAAGCTACAGATAAACACTAAACATGTCCAAGAAGCAAAAACACATGTCCAGAAACAAGATAAAATGTCTGAGACAAATGGAAAGACAAATGTCTTTCCATTCTGGAAAGAGGACAGGCCTTGGAAATGCCTGAGAAGGAATTCAGAAAAGTGACTATAAAATGTTCAAAACACTTTACAATGGAGTTGAGAAAAATAAGGAAAAAGTCAGGAAAGTGCTACAAGAACAATCAAATAAGATAGATATAGCATTGGGAACATTTCAAAACCTAAAGAAAGAGGTCCAAACAGTCAATAATAGAATATCAGAAATAGAGAATAATCTGAAAGGGCAAAGGAGTAGAATAGAAGAGATATAAAGCAGAACCAGTGAGGTGGAAGACAAATCTCTCCATACCAGTAAGACAGAAGAGCAAACAGAAAAAAGGATAAAAAATATTTGAAGAAGTTCTAAGATTCATGTTGGACAACATGAAGAGGAATAACTTAAGAATTTTCAGTATTCCAGATCAAGAAGAATCACAAATCCACAGAGGAAATTAGTTGAAGAACTGCTGGAAAATTTTTTTTCTAACATCCTGAGAAGTGAAAAGATAAACATTCAAGAAGCTCAATGAACTCCAGGAAGGATAGACCCTAAAAGAAAATCACCAAGACATATCATAATCAAGTTCTCCAAAATCAAAGATAAGGAGACACTCCTGAAAGCAGCTAGGGAAAACAAAAGTGTTACATACAAAGGCAAGCAAGTCAAATTAACCCCGGATCTCTCAGCAGAAACCATGCAAGCCAGAAGGCAATGGGAAGACATATATAAAAAGCTGAAAGAAAGAAAAAAAAATTGACAACCAAGAATCCTTTATCCAGCAAAGCTATCAATCAAATACAACAGAGTAAATCAAAACATTCCAGGATAAACAGAAGCTAAGGGATTTTGCCAAAGCCAACCCTGTGCTTCAAAACATCCTATAGGGAGTTCTGTGGACCCTGATGAAATGTGACTTGGTAGTAGAAGAAATTAAACGTGAATTCACAAAGTTCCTAGAAACAAATGTGAATGAAAACACAATATGCCAAAATCTTTGGGACATGGAGAGAGCAGTGTCGAGAGGACAATTTATTGCAATAAATGCACACATCCAAAAAGAAGAAAGAACTAAAATTAACACAGCATCTACAGCAATTAGAAACAGACCAACAGAGGGAACCTACAGCCACCAAAAGAAAAATAATAATAAAGATTAGAGCAGAAAAAAATGAGCTAGAAAACAGAAAAGCTATAGAAAGAATCAACAGGACAAGAAGCTGGTTCTTTGAAAGGATTAACAAAATTGACAGACCATTGGCAAACCTAACAAAAGAAAAGAGGTTGAAGACACAAATAACACACATTAGAAAACACATGGGCAATGTCACAATGGAACCAAAGGAAATCAAAATGATAATAACAGAATACTATGAAGAATTGTACTCCAACAAATTCGGAAAGCTTAGAAGACATGGATACAGTTTTAGATAAACATGACATACCTAAACTTATACACAGTGAAGTAGAAAACTTGAACAGACCCATAACAAAAGAAGAAATTGATCAGGTCATTAAAAGACTCCAAACCAAAAAAAGTCCAGGCCCAGATGGCTTCACTGGTGAGTTCTACCAAACATTCAAGGAAGAGCTGTCACCAATTCTACTCAAATTATTCCAGAAGATAGAATAGGATGGAAAACTGTCTAATACATTTTATGAAGCAAGCATAACCCTCATACCAAGACCAGGGAAGGACATCACTAAGAAAGAAAATTATAGACCAATATCCCTCATGAACATAGATGCAAAAATTCTCAACAAAATCCAAACCAACAGAATCCAGCAACACATCAAAAGATAATACATCATGATCAAGTGTGATTCATATCAGGGAAGCAAGGATTGTTCAACATTAGAAAAATAATAAATGTTATCCACCATATAAATAAGAAGAAAGAAAAGAACCACATGATCATATCAATTGATGCAGAAGAGACATTTGACAAAATCCAACACTGGTAAAAACACTCAACAAAATAGGAATGGAAGGGAAATTCCTCAACATAATTAAGAGAATATATACAAATCCAACATCCTACATTACTCTCAATGGAGAGAAACTGAAAGCCTTCCCTCTGAGAACAGGAACCAGACAAGGATGCCCTTTGTCACAGCTCCTATTCAATACTGTGCTGGAATATTAGCAAGAGCTATAAGACAAGACAGAGAAATTAAGCGCATCCAAATTGGAAAAGAGGAAGTAAAACTCTACTTGCAGATGATATGATCCTATATATAGAAAACCACAAAGACTCAGTAAAAATGCTACCAGACCTCATTGGAAGATTCAGCAAAGTGGCAGGGTATAAGATCAGCATACAAAAATCAGTTGGATTCCTCTATACCAAAAATGACAGCGTTCAAAAAGACATTAGGAAAAGGACACCATTTACAATAGCCACCTAAAGGGTGCAATATCTAGGAATAACTGTAACCAGAGAAACAAAGGACTTATACAAGGAAAACTACAAAACACTACTACAAGAAACTAAAAGAGACCTAGAAAAATGGAAGACTGTACCATGCTCCTGGATAGAAAGACTTAACATCGTGAAAATGTCAATACTGCCCAAAGCAATTTACACATAAAATGCGATCCCAATCCAGATTCCAACAACATTCTTCATAGAGATGGAAAAAAACATTTACAAACTTTATATGGAAAGGAAAGAGACCCAGGATAAGCAAAGCACTGCTTTAAAAGAAGTTTGGACACCAATCACTCCCCAACTTCAAAGTTTACTACATGCCTACAGTGGTCAAAACAGCTTGTTACTGGAACAATGAAAGATGCATAGATCAATGAAACAGTATCGAGAATCCAAAAATTAACCCATCTACATACAGCTAACCGATTTTTGACAAAACAACAAAATATATCATATGGGGAGGTGATAGTCTTTTCAACAGATTGTGTTGGCAGGAATGGAAAGCAGTATGCAAAGGATTAAAACAAGACCTTCACCTCACACCTTATACAAAAACCAACTCAGCATGAATTAAAGACCTAAATGTGAATCCCAGAATTATGAAGGCCATAAATGAAAAAATAGGGACAAATGTGAGGGCACTACTTCAGGGAATACACAGACTACTAAACATTTTGAAAACTACACAAACAAAAAGAGACAAAATAGATGAGTGGAACATACTAAAAATTAAAAACTTATGTGCATCAAAAGACTTCACCAGAAGATTAAAAAGGGAACCCATAGAATGGGAAAATCTTTTGCAATGACACATCAGACAAGGGACTTATTTTAAAAATATATAGGAAACTACAACACCTCTACAAGAACAAGGCAAATAACCCGATTAAAAATGGGCACAGGACATGAACAGACACTTCACCAAGGAAGAGATCAAGGCAGCCAACAAACATGTGAAGAAATGTTCACGATCACTAGCCATTAGAGAGATGCAAATCAAAACAACAATGAGATATCATCTCACACCAGCAATAACAGCAAAGATAAAAAAAAAAAAAAAAGTAGAGGACAATAAATGCTGGCAAGGATGTAGAGAGACTGGGATGCTCCTGCATTGCTGGTGCGATTGCATAATGGTCCAGCCTCTCTGGAAAGCAATATGGTGCTTCCTCAGAAGGTTGAAAATAGAAATACTTTATGATCCAACAATCCCTCTACTTGATATTTACCCACAAGAAACATGAGGCATAACACAAGTTATGTTCATAGCAGCACTATTAAAAATAGCAAAAAGTTGGAAGCAGCCTAAGTGCCCATCAATTGAAGAATGGATAAACAAAGTTTGGTACAGACACACAATGGAATACTATGCCACCCTGAAGAACAACAAGGAAGTTGCAAGCCACCACATAACATGGATGAGTTTTCTTAGGACATGTTATAATGCCATTATCAACAGCTTTGCTTCTAGAAAGGGCACACTTAATTTGGGGCAAGAAAAAGGCCACAGTTACGTTTTTCATTGATACTAGAAAACTCAGTAGGAAATGAACAGGAACATCTACAGCTATGCTAACATTAGGTTAATGTTATAATTGTTACAAAGGGTTTACCAGCCAAAAATTCAACAGAAGAGTTGTTGAAGAACTAGTTAATATATTCTTATACTCAGAAAGATGTATCTGAAAATCTATTACAATATATTAGTAAATCAAAGTAAAAATGTAAAAACAGGTTGTTGTTGTTTTTAAATGCCATCGAGTGGATTCCAACTCATAACAACCCTGTATAGGGTTTTCAAGGAGTTGTTGGTGAGCTTGAACCATCAACCTTGCAGTTCTAATGACTTTGCAGTATGACGCATTAGCCCATAGCGCCACACCAGGACTCCAAAAACAGATTTGTTGTTGTTATTGTTGTTGTTGTTGTTAGGTGCCATCTAGTCGGTACCAACCCATAGCGACCTTATGCACAGCTGAACAAAACACTGCCCGATCCTGGTAGTATACCATTAATAAGTTGCATTTATTTCTAGAATGCACTTGTGGTTTAACATTAAAAAAAAAAAGTCAATGTATGTTATGAGGCCTCTGCTCCCGTAAAGAATTACAGGCTTGGAAAGTCTTACACAGGGTCTCTGTGAGTTGGAACCTACTGGATGTCAGTGGGTTTGCTTTCTCGGTGTTTTTTGTTTTGTTTTGTTTTGTTTTCCCCTTGTTGTTGTTGTTGTTATGTGCCGTGCCGACTCACAGCGACCCTGTGCAGGGTTTCCGAGGCTGTAAATCTTTACGGGAGCAGAAAGCCTCATCTTTCTCCCGTGGAACGGCTGGTAGTTTCGAACTGCTGACCTTGCGGTTCGCAGGATAAAAGGAGCACTGGTGGCACTGTAGGATAAGTATTAGACTGCTAACCATAAGGTTGGCCTTTCAAACCTACCAGCCGTTCCACGGTTGAAAGATGAGGCTTTCTGCTCTCATAAAGCTTTACAGCCTAAGAAACTTTATATAGAGTCGTTATGAGTTGAAACCAACTTGATGACATCTAACTACAACAACAAAATAGGATAAAGAAAGATCATGTCAAACACAAAAACAAGTATGTGACACATCTCAACATATTCCTGATAAATACTACCATAAAATGAAGAAAGTAACTCATTCTACATTAAATAATTACATCTAATGTTTATAATTCTTAATGAGAGCTTTTTATAATTTTCCTTTCCTTTCTCATTTAAAATTTTCACATGTATGTTTTCCTTTCTTCAGCTTTAGAAAATGTACTCTCATTTTCCAAATGTTGATAAACTTATAGAATGAATCATTTGTGTGTCAGTTTTCAAAGTATTTTTAAAAAGAGAGAGAAAGATACAATTTTATATTTATGGTAACCTTTATTTGGAATCTTAGAGATCAAATAGTTTGTTAATATAAGGATGTTACTTCGACTACATCATGCTTGGAAAAGAAAATGGATCGACAAGGTGACAATAACAGTTCAAACATCACAATGGTCATAGAGACGGTGCAAGTTCAGACAGTTTTATTATGTTGCACATAGGATTTCTATGAGTCAAAACCAAATCCAGGCAAACTAATAACAAGAAGTACATCACATTTGACTGCTTTTTATTTTTTACATTTTATTGTGAATTATGTGATAGTTTACATGGGAGAACATTAGCTTTACATTCATCCTATCTTATTTCGTTTCATTGCAATGATTTCATCCTATCTTATTTCATTTCATTGCAATGATTACAATCTCCTGCATGCATCATCTCAACCAAAGGGTACACCCTACAAGCCTGCCCATCCCCTCCCCCCACCCCCACCCCGGTCATCAGCACACAGCCTCTCTTCCTCTCTGAGTCTAAAGTCCCCAGCTACTCCATCTCTCCATGTCTCTCCCTCCATGTCTGGCGTCACTGCTTCTCTGGATAGGGTCCCCACACTTCGCTTTTCTCCCTTGATGGTTCCAGAGACCTCCACTCCTGGACTGCAAAATCTGCCACTCCCCTCCTTTTGTTATAAAACGTCTGCTTTTACCTTTGCAACCCTCACAGTCAGTCCTGATAGCAATCATTCACTATTGAACCACAAGAGTCTTATCCCCATCTCCTTTCATCAGCCCCATCCAGACAGGTTGGAAACCACTCAGTGGAGAATCTACCTTTCTCAGCACCCTCTGAAACTAGGTTCCCTATTGAAAGCTTGTAAGGCAGTCACTTCTTGCCTTTTTAGCACCCCCCATTTTGGGTAGCCAATGTCTAAGTTGCCCATCCTTGTCAACCCTGTGTACCAAGGGGGTGGGAATGATGCTCGATGTAAAGATTTGTTCCCTCCTTTGACTAACTGCATCAACAAACATAGGTCAAGTTCATCAAATTATAGCAGATTACTCTTTTATTCCTCTTCTTTCTTCCTCTATTCCAATTCTGATCATCCAGCCATTGAAGCCAGGTCAAGTGTTTACTATCTGCAAGTATGGGTGTTCTTGTGCATCTCCTCTCACTTCATATCAGCTGGTCCTCTGCTCTGGTCCTCTGTGGCCATGTTCCTGTCCTTGGGCCCAGGAGTCCCCAGGTCTCATCATACTGCTGGCCAACCAGGTCTCAATCCTGGTTAACAGGAGTCTGTTGAGTGTGGTCAGATATAGCTCAAAACTTCATTGCTGTTTTTCCCCCACTTCCCCTTATTGATGACCAACGTGGTCAGCAGCAAGACCACATGCCTGTTCATGTATTCCCCTTGAGTTTTTGGATTGCTATTTTTGTTTTCTAGTGCTAGTGCCTCTGGTGTGGTGCTGTGGGTTAGTGCGCTGAATTGCAAAGTTGGTTTGAATCACAAGATCAGCGGTTCAAGCTCACCAGCTGCTCCTTCGAAATCCTACACAGGTTCGCTGTGGATCAGAACTGACTTGATGGCACTTAACAACAGTGCCTCTATAACATAAATACAAGTTAGATGCTTTATTTTAAAGAACAGAAATTGTTTTTCTTACAATGTGGGAGGTACAATTCTAAATAAGGCTCCCTCTATTATTCTCTACGAAGTCCTGGTATGGCGCTGTGGGTTAATACGCTGGACTTTGCAAAGTCAGTTTGAACAGGCAAAGTTGGCAGTTCAAGTTCATCAGCCGCTCCTCAGAGACTTCATACAGGGTTGCTATGGGTCGGAACCAACTTGACAGCACTCAACAACAACAACAGTCTTCTCTATGAATTGCAGTAGAACACTGCACCCTAGTCTTGTTAAGAATAGAATCATTGGACAATATCATTCATATCACATGCAAATAAAATTTTGCTCAAGATCATTAAAAAATTGCTGCAATAGTACAGGACATGGAACTGCCAGAGGTTCAAGCTGGATTCAGAGGAGGACATGGCATGAGGAATATCATTATTGATATCAGAAGGATCTTGACAAAAAGCAGAGAATACCAGAAAGATGTTTGCCTGTTCTTCATTGACTATGCAAAGTTTTCACTGTGTGGATCATGACAAGCTGTAGATAACATTGTGATTAATGGGTACTCCAGAATACTTAATTGTGCTCATGAGAAACCTGTGCATCTGCTAAGAGGCAGTAATTCAAATAGAACAAGGAGACACTGAAAGGTTTAAAATTATGAACTGCGTGTCAGGGTTGTAGCCTCTCACTGTACTTATTCATTCTGTATACTGAACAAATAATCTGAGAAGCTGGATTACATAAAGAAGAGCATAATATCAGGATTGGATACAGACTCGTTGTCAACCTGTGATATGCAGATGATACAATCTTGCTTGCTGAAAGCAAGGAAGACTTAAAATACTTACTGATGAAGATCAAAAACCATAGTCTTCAGTATGGATTGAACCTCAATGTAAACAAAACAAAAACTTCACTGCTGAACTAATAAATAACTTCTTGATAAATGGAAAAACAAAGAATTCATTTTGCTTGGATTCACTATCAACAATCTGGAAGCTATAGTCAAGAAATCAAAGGTTCCATGGATTTAGTTTTGACTCGTACAAATCCTATTTACAACATAATAAAATGCTTTCTGACCTTGCGCCATCCTTACAATCTCTGCTATACATTTGAGTTATCATGTTGGAGAAGAATATTAAAAGTACCGTGGACTGCCAGAAGAGTAAACAAATATGTGTTGGAAGAAATACAGCCAGAATCCTCTTTAGACGCCAGGATGGTGAGACTTCATCTCTCATACTTCAAACTTATTATCAGGAGGAACCAGTCCCTAGAGAAGGACATTAGGCTTGGTAAAATTGAGGGTCAAGGAAGAACAGGAAGACCCCAATAAGATGAATTGGCACAGTGGCAGCAGTAATGGGGTCTCAACTGTAACAACAATTACTAGGGCGGTGCAGGACCAGGCAGGCATTCTGTTATGCAAAGGTTTGCTGTGAGTCGGAACTGATTCCACAGCACCTAACAAATCTCTCAGGGAAAATCTCTCAGTTTCTGTAGACCTAGCATTCTCTGATTCTTTAGTGATCTTTCTGTGGCATGTCTTTTCTCCTCTGTGCTTGTTTCTCTGACTCTAATCTGGAGTACTGTTGGGGTGCTGTGGGTTAATGCACTGGACTGCAAAATCGGTTTGAACTGCAAGATCAGTGGTTCAAGGTCACCAGTTGCTCCTTGAAAACCCTATACATGATTGCTGTGGGCTTTTGATATGACATCATTAATGTAACAATGAAAATCTTATTCTCAATTCAAATTGCACCCATGGTTCTAGGAGTTAGGATATTTGGGGAGGACACAAACCATTCCATAACAATTTCACTACTCTGTAATAGAATAGCAATATTGTCACTAGCTGACCAAATTTTAGGGTTTGTCTCTTAATAAGCACTGGACTGGTAACCATAAATTTGGCAGTTTAAACGTACCAGTCACTTTTCGGGAGAAAATATGAGATTTTTCTACTCCTGTAAAGATTGTTGTTGCTGATAAGTACCTTCAAGTCAGTTCTGACTCATTGTATAGGGTTTCCAAGGAGTGGCTGTTGAGTTTGAACTGCTTACAGACTCACAAATCCTTTGTAGGGTCTCTGTGAGTCAGAATAGACTCAATGGTAGTAAGCTAGACTTAGTTTTTTGAGATATTTTAAAATATGCCTTGTCTTATCGCCAACAAGGAGAGTATCCTTTCAAATGTAATCTACAACTGTGCCCTATAAATATCACCATTGTAAGTCAGCTCCCTGCAGGCTCAAGAGTATTGAAAAGGATTAGCATAGTTTTCTGTGGCCTCCACTACAATATACACGCTATTTGTAGGACCCTGAGATACATGTAGAAAGGGCTTTCCCTTGATTTTCTCTTCATCAAAGACTCCCACTATTTGCATTGTCGCTATAAATGTTCTACTATTTACTGCCAAAACTCCTAGAAATTTCAGTGTTACTGAAAATTTTATCTATTTTTCTAAAGCAATATATAAGTCTGAAAGACTAAAAAAATAATAATTTAAAGTACAATATGAACCTCAGATCCCTAATCAGAGCCTTACAAACAGTTGATTTTGAAACATAGCCTTAACTTAAAGTTCTCTTGGGCTTCCAAAAACTAATGTGCTAAGCAAATTATGCTTTAACTTTCTGTAAACTAATTTAAACCAGAATGAAGCCATACATTATACAGTAAACACAAAGATTTTAAGTGTGCATTTTAGTGGTCTTTTATTAATACTTAAACCAAGATGCAGAACATTTGCATCAAGCCAGAAAGCTTCTTCAGGTCCCTACCTCAATGGCAAATATTAAAATATTATTTAGATTTCTATCTCCCTTGATTAGTTTTGCTTGCTTTATTTAGCTCTACATAAATATAATCATAGGAGTTAGGATATTTTGCATCTAACTTTTTTCCACTCAACATGTTACATTTGAAATTCCTTTTTTTTTTGCTATATCAGTATGTTGTTGTTGTTGTTATGTGCCGTGGAGTCGGAACCAACTCATAGCGACCCTGTACAGGGTTTCCGAGGGTGTAAATCTTTACGGGAGTAGAAAGCCTCATCTTTCTCCCGCGGAGCAGCTGGTAGTTTCGAACTGCTGACCTTGCGGTTCACAGCCCGATTCGTAACCACATATATATATATAATTGATGAGTAGTATCATTTATGGATATACCACTAACTATCAATCATACTCTTTATGAGTTTAGTTTGGGATTATTATGAAGATTCTATGAGCATTTTTATTAAAATACAGTTTATATTGCTAATATATAAAAATTGAGTCCTGGTGTGGTGCTGTAGGAAAAGCACTGGACTGCTAACCACAAGGTCAGAGTTTTAAACTCATCAGCTACTCCTTAATACCCTATACAGGATTGCTCTGAGTCAGAACCACTCAATGGCACTTTTTGTTGTTAGGTGCCATTGAGTCAGTTCTGATTTATAAATACCCTGCACAGGGTTTCAGAAGAGCAACTGATGGACTTGAACTATGGACTTTGTGGTCCTCTGTCCTGCGCTGAACCTACAGTACCACCCCAGGCTCTTACAGTATATAAAAAAATTGTAGTTTTACATATTGATCTTGTATCCTTTGACAATACAGAATTAACATATTAATTTTAGAAAACATTTTGTACATTTCTCTAGGATTTTCTACAAAATCATATCTTCATCAAATTTACTTCTTTATTGCTAAAAGTAAATGTCTTTTCATTCTTTTTCTTACCTCACCTATATCTGGCTGGACTTCAATATATCCACTCATTATTTATCAAATATGATTAAGGACTACTTACTATTGCTCTGGTAGCATAGTGGTTACGAATCAGGCTGCAAACCGCAAGGTCAACAGTTAGAAACTACCAGCTGTTCTGCGGGAGAAAGATGAGGATTTCTGCTCCCTTAAAGATTTAGAGCCTCGGAAACCGTGCATAGGATCGCTATGAGTCAGAACCGACTCCACAGCATATAACCAACCACCACTATTGTCCTTGTTGTTAAGCACCGTTGAGTCACTTTTGACTTTTAGCAATTCGGTATAGAGTTTCTGGAAAGTGGCTGGTGAGTTTAAAGCACCGACCTTGAGGTTCAAATTGACTTTTGACAAAGTGCTTATCCTGCAGTACTAGACCAGGTATGATTAAGCACCATTTGATTGCATATTTGTCATAAACCTAAACAAAAACACCAAATTCCCTGCCATTGAGTTGATTCCAACTCAAGGCTGACTGGCTGGTTGCATGCCACTGAGTCAGTTCTGACTCATAGTGGCCCTGTATATGGTTTCTGAGACTGTAAATATTTATGCCATCAAAATGTTTGAGCTTTCTTAAGATAAAGCTGGTGGATTCAAACTGGAGACCTTGCAGTAAGTAGCCCAACATGTAACCAACTGCACTACCAGGACTCCTAATCAAAAAGCTAAAACCATGGCCATCTAGTTGATTCCAACTCACAGTGACCCTGCATTCGGTTTCTGAGGTTGTAAAGGTTTATAGGACCGGAAAGCCTCATCTTTCTCCTGCAGAGAGTTTGGTGGGTTTGCACTGCCAGCCTTGGGGTTAGCCATCCAGTTCTTACCCTACAGTGCCAGCAGGTCTCCTTCATATTATGTATATGTTTCGTGTTATTCTTGTAAAGTGCAGTTGGGTCAGTTCTGACAATTAGCACCCCTCTAGTGTTTCCAAGGAGAAGCTTGTGGGTTTGAACTACCAGCTTCATGGTTAGCAGTCCAGTGCTTATCCTACAGCACCATACTAGGACTCTTGTTGTTGTTAAGTGCCGTCGAGTCGATTACAACCCATTACAACTCTGTATAGAGTTTCCAAGGAGCAGCTGGTGAGCTTGAACCACCGAACTTGCAGTTCAAAAGACTTTACAGTCTGATGCATTAGCCCACAGGAGAGAGAGAAAGAGACCAGGACCCTTAGATGCCTCAAATTCAGGGGCCTTTCTTATTTTCCTTTACTCATAAATTATTCTTTGTTGGGGGAATAGCTTTGTCTGATTTTATCTTCATGATTAAGCTTTATTCACAAAATGAGTTGAGATGTGATCCACCATTCTTTACTTTCTTGTTCTTGTTGTTGCTGTTGTTGTTAGGTGTCATCAAGTCAGTACTGACTCATAGTGTCCCTATGTACAACAGAACAAAACACTGCCCAGTCCTGAGCTAAACTCACAACTGTTGCCATGTTTGAGCCCATTGATGCTACCACTTTGCCAATCCATCTCACTGGGGTTCTTCAGTTTTTTCTCTGACTCTCCAGTGACTGGTCCCTCCTGACAATATGTCCAAAGTTTGGCTAACCTGGCTGCACTTTGTCCAACACAGATCTGTTAGTTCTTTTGGAAGCCTATGGTACTTTCAATATTCTCCTCTAACACCATAATTCAAAAGCATCAATTCTTATATGGTCTTCCTTGTTCACAATCCAGCTTTTGCATGCATGTGAGGTTATGGAAAATTCTTAGATGTCTTTAAATTTGGTATTATACCTTCCTTTAAAGAATCTTCTCTTTACATCAATATGAGAGTAAACCACTATGAATTTTGATTTTCAGAGGTATTTGGTGATGGCTGAGGAACTTAGAATATAGAAATATTGTTATCCTTTTATGTGAGGGGAGAACTCAAATTTGGGGACTTGTTAAGAGTCCTCATCATAGAAATTAATAAATATACTTGTAAAGGACTTATTTGATTCTTGATAGAGTTAATAAGTCATTTTTACCACAATAGATATGGAAAAGCTTTATGTTAACCTGATAAATTGTTCCTGATATGCAAATGACTTCCTTAGGAAAGACTCCACACACAGTCAATTTAACACAATCAAAGGCACTCTGAAAGACTTAAGGAGAGAGAGGCACTTGAATGGTAGCAACATCTATACTAATTACACGGTGGGATCAATCCCTGGAGAAGGAAACCATGCTTAGAAAATTAAAGGATCATCTAAAATGAGGAAGACCCCCAGTGAGGTGGACTGACACAGTGGCACCAGCATTGGGCTCCAACATAACCATTATAGGAATGACTCAGGAATGGGCAATGTTTCATTCTGTTGTGCATAGGGTTGCTATGAGTCAGAACTGACAGAACCTAACAAAAACAAAAATATGGAAACTAAAAAGTATTGTTTCTGTGATATCAAAAACTAAATTAAGAACTAGATTATATTCCACACAGAATTTTCGATTTATAGTCTGATGCTCTTGAATGTTAACTTTAGAAGATTGACATCTCAGGGACTATGTACTGTGAGGGATACAAGAATAAATAAGACAGTTTATAGGGTTTGGCTCATTGTAATGTACAACAAAACACATTACAGTAAATATTATGTAATACTCCTGTTAGGACACTGTAGGACAAATACTGGACTGCTAACCTCACAAAGTCAGTGGTCCAAACCCACCAGCCACTCCTTGGAAACCTATATAGGTTGTCTATGAATCAGAACTGACAACAGCAATAGGATAAGTAGTACAATAAATGTACAAAAAGCATGAAAGAGAGATATGAACATCATATTAAAATGTTCTATATCATCATTTGTAAGTCACTGGATTGAAGCTCTATTGAAATTACATTAATAAATTCTTAAAAATTCACATTAAAAATTTATCTTCCATAATGAAAAATTATTATTTTTTATAATGCTAATAAAACACACAACAATAAGTAACCATTTTAACAGTATTGTGGGAAATCGTCTGATTTCAGATATCAAGATATGCAGAGAAACATTTGCAAATATCTGTATATAAATAGGAGCTTGGAAGTAACATGGGAAATTGAAAGAGTTGTGTTAGATCTGGGTTTCTTTCATTTTTTTTTACATTCTTGATAATAAAATTAATAAATTATATGTAAACTTTTAAGATATACATGTTCATTCCTTATTAATTTTTTTCAATATGGATTTTTTGATATTCTAAACACATCATTTCGGTTTCAGTGGCACACATTTGAAAGGTTTTTTAGCCATATAAATACTTGCAAGTACAGTAAATTTAACTATGTTAGAAAAATATTTTCTTTAAAATGCCCACTTAAAAGCTACATGTCTGTCATTGTATCAGATTCATTTGGGAAGATAAATTTTGAATAATGAATGGCATTAGAAACTTTCTGGTAGGTACAGATGTGTTTAGTTTCTTAGATGCATAACCCAAGCACAGTAGGCTATAGGATCACATGACATGCAAAAAGTTTAGACGTTTTCTCTACGCATTGCAGATTTACAAACAGGATTTTATAAATGTATTTTTTTCCTCACTGAAATAAAAAATTCATGAAGGAAAACAATACATTTTAATTCTTTCACACATATTTATTGAATAATCTAGGTATGTTTCATTCATTGGAAACATTTCAAATTTGTAAATTTCTAAATATTGTACTTCTAAATTATATTGTATTTTGAGTAAGTTGGAAGTTCCTGTTAAACTATTAATAAAGCATAATAGGTGATAAGTGCATTTCTTCAGTACTTGTTATAGTACAATAATCAATGCAGTTAACTCATTTACACAAAAGGAATTAAATTTTCATTACATTTCACTGAAAGTAAGATTATTAATATTTAAACAATGAAATCTTTTTTTATAAGAACAAAAGGACCATTACCAACGATTTATTTGCACTTTCAACTATTTTTCATGTGTAAATAATTTTTGCAATAATCCTTTTCAAATGTTTAATAAATAGGCAAAGACCATACTTATCAAAACCACTGGCAAATTGGAGACTAATCTTAAATGTGAGATGAATACGAACATACTCTTATTTAATTTGGCTATCAAATATTACATAATATGTTGTTGGTAAGTGTCAGGTTGGTTCCAAATCATAGTGACCCTATGTAGGATTTTCAGGAAGTGGCTGATGGGTTTGAACTACCAACCATTTGGTTAGCAGTCCAGTGCTTATCCTACAGCACCAAACCAGACTCCATTACATATTGTGGGCACCATTATACTTAAGGCTAGGACCTATCATGCAATGACTATTCTTTCTAATTATGATGTCTTTTAGAATATTTATTTATTATTTTGAAAGACATTACTAAGTATTTACGCTGGATACTTTCCTTACTATGAGCATATGATCCAAAGTAACAAAACAAACCAATTGCTGTTGAGATCGTTCTGACTCATGTTGTCCCATGCATTTCAGAGTGGAGCTCTCCATCATAGGATTTTAAATGGTTGTGATCTCTTGGGAGCAGACCATCAGGCTTTTCTTGTAGGTGCCTCTGGGTGGATTCAAACCGCCAAACATTCAGTTAAATCGAAAGCACTTAGTCATTTATACTACCCAGTGACTCCATGTACATCATTGTTGTTGTTGTTGTTGTTATGTGCCGT
>NW_006408577.1:9027390-9031024 GCF_000296735.1 Chrysochloris asiatica
TATGACTGGAACTGGAAAAATCAATAGTGACATATATAGGAAAATGATATATAAAAATTACAATCAAAAGTGGGATTTTTTACAAAGAATAATAACAATACTCTTTATACTACTCAATGTTAAACTCTAGGAAAAGATGGTAAGGATGCCTAGAAACTATTTTCTGAATAATCTTAATAATAAAAAATATTCCAAATGAAAAACAGTTGGTAAAACTGAAACCAAGTGTCAAATATCTTCCTTCTACTCCTACCTTTAAAACTTCACAAAACAGCCAATGAAAGATGTGCCTGTAAAAAGCTTAAGTATATGCTGAAACTAAAAATTGGTAGCAATCTGCTAGGATAACATTAAAGAAATAGAAGCAACAAATTTAAAAATGATCAAGTAGAAATTTCCATTTTAAAAATAGCATTGCAATGTTACTTAAAGAAGTGTCAAAAGTCTCATTAACTATGCTTGAGGAAATGCTTAGAAACCTCACTGAATTGCCTGAAGAACTCTACTAAGAAATCCCATTGATTGTGCTTAAAGAATTGCAAAGAAACCTCATTGATTATTAAACTCAGCTAGAGAAGACAGAGGATGTGAGAGAGAAAGAAACACCACTTCCCACAAACAACACAGTTTTGGAAACAGGTAGGATATAAGAGTATTTGTGAGTACAATGACTCTGTAGCATAAGAAATGGACTGTAAACCATAAACCCATTAGACACTATGAGAGAGAAAGATGAGGCTTTCTGCTCCCACAAAGATTTACAGCCTCAGAAATCTTATACAGGGTCACTGTGAGTTAGAGCTGATTCTATGACACTTAATAACAACATGTGTATTTGTAAAAAGAAAAAGAAAAATCCAAACACAAGGTTAAATGATTTTATTTTGAATGAGTATTTTCTTGTATCCGGGGACAAACAACTACACTATTATTCAGGTGTTAGTTCTAGAGAAGAAGAACGTGAAAAATGGGTACGTCATTATTTGGAACTCAGAAACAGATTTGAAGGCACTTAACAACATTTGTCACTGCTATGGTTCAGCAGTAGTCAGATAGTTAATTAGTCTAGTAGACGTTCTGGGAATAGCCTTGTTGTTGTGAAGTTCATTTAGTTCCAACTCATAGTAATCTTGGATAGGGTTTTCTAAGAACTGCTGGTGAGTTTGAAAAGTATTATTCTGTCATGACTGGAACTGGAAAAAATCAACCTTGTGGCTAGCAGTCAGGTGCTTATCTTACAGCACAGTACCAGAACTCCAAAGTGGCCATAGAAAATAAAAAATTTCAAATTGATACCATAAATTTTATATCTAAATTTACTCCATATGAACATCCATATGGAAAAAAAAATGACTATCAATTCTTACCTTACATAATGCATGTATAAAAAGATGTATTTTAAATATATTATAGATCTGTATATAAAATCTGAAAATAAAACATAAATACATAACGTTTCTGGAAAGAAACATAATACATTATTTGCTACCTAATGTGAAGAAAGATTTCTTGGAATTAGACAAAATGTGTTGACAATAGGTTTACAAAATCAAAAAATAAATGAACATGGATGGGCAATAAATGCATAAAAACTCAACAAATAAAAAAATTATGGTATAGCTACAATATGGTAGACTATGTAATAATACAAAAATTACTACATGAAATAACATGAATGAATTTCAGAATTATTTTCCGTGTTGAGCAAGAACATATGCAAAGGTTCATAAGGTTTTTGTTGGTATGATGGAAATATTCTTTATCTTAATTGCTGTAATGATTCCATAGATCTATTCACTGGTCAGACCTCATGTAATCTTATATGTTAAATGGATTCAGATTATTTTATCTATATTCTACCTCAGAATTTGATGAAACAATATGTAAAAGATTAATATACAAGGATGTGTATTGTGCTACTATTTTAAGTAGAAAAATGGAAACATGTCCAATATGAGTTAAATAAATTCTAGTCCAGTTGCATAATCCAAATTAACTAAAAATAGAATAATAAAAATGACTAATATAAAGAGAAAATAAATTCCTACCTAGAAAGTAGACCCATATGTACTTAGAGAAAGGTGATGTACAATATGAGGAGGTCTGCCAAAATAATGTAATAATAGGTATATAGCTAGACATGCAAGCTGAACATGAGTGAGAAAATACTCATATATAAAGGTTTAACAGAGAATATTTATACACAAGTGCTGTAAATATATCCATAAACATAATAAAGCAAACAGGTTTCAAGGTTATGAAAACTTTTTAACCATAAGCAAAGATTTTGAGGTATGGATTGCCAGGCCTGGGAAGTCAGGACCATTGTCTGCCAGGACCAGGACAAGTCAGGACCAGGACTCCAAGGGCAATTGACATAGCATAGTACACAAAGACAATATTCTAAATCCTACAGACTACTGGTGTGGCACAGTAGGATAAGTACTGGATTGCTAACCAGACGGTTAGTAGTTTAAACCCACCAACCATGTCTTGGAAACAACATACAGGGCCTTGATGAGTTGGAACCTACTCTATGGCACTTAACAACCATCTTAGTAAGCAGTGACTGGAGTCTTAAAGCTTATGAGTGCCGCCTAAGATACAATTATTGGTCTCTTCCCATCCAAAGTAAAGAAGAGCTAAGAAAATCAAAGAGGCAAGGAAACAGTTAGTTAAAAGGACTTATAAACCATCCTTCATGACACTGAGAAACTGGTGGAACCTTCCCGAATGGGGCCCTTGTTGTTCTTGTTTTTGCTAAGTGCTGTCTGGTTGATTCCGACACATAGTGAACTTGTATAGGATTTCTTTGCAGCAGATGATGGGTTTGAATTGAACTGCTGATATTGTGGTTCACAGTCTAGTGCGATTCCTACAGCGACATACCAGGAGACATGACCCTAAGACACGCTTTAAGCATGGAACTGAACTCACCCCAGTGGCTCAATATTCAGCCAAATTATAGGCTATAAAGTGAACAATAACACAAGGAAAATATGCAATCTTTAGGGCAATCAACCGTATGAGATCCAAAGGGCAGCATTTGCCCAGGAATAAAGCAGGTGTGCTGCTGTAGGGTAAGTATTGAACTGCTAACCACAAGGTCGGCAATTTAAACCCACCAGCCACTCTTTAAGGAGCTCTGGCAGCATAGTGGTTGCAAACTGAGCTGCGAACCTCAAGGTCAGCAGTTCAAAACTACCAGAT
Organism: Chrysochloris asiatica; assembly: GCF_000296735.1. Classification (NCBI taxonomy): domain Eukaryota; kingdom Metazoa; phylum Chordata; class Mammalia; order Afrosoricida; family Chrysochloridae; genus Chrysochloris; species Chrysochloris asiatica. The sequence goes on from NW_006408577.1 coordinate 9,030,601, forward strand.
GTTCCGCAGGAGCAGGATGAACCTTTCTGATCCTGAAAAGATTTACAGCCTCAGAAACCTTGTACAGGGTCACTATGAGACAGAACTAATTCCATAGCACATAACCACCAATACCACCAGCCACTCTTTAGAAATCCATCTATACAGGGTCATTATGAGTCAGAACCAACTTGAACTTGACAGCATTTAAAAACAATAACAACAAAGCTCAGAAGGCAGGATGGTATAAGGAAAAAAGATGGAAACCGTAATCACAGGAAGGATATGGGAAGAGTGTTGTTACGTTATGGAGGTTGCAATCACTGTCACAAAACAAAACGTATCTGGATTGTTGCATGAAAAACCAATGTGCTTTGTAAACTTTCAGACAAATCAAAATAATTAAGTTAAATAAGGTGTGTGTGTATATATATATATATATATA
>NW_006408577.1:9031124-9037500 GCF_000296735.1 Chrysochloris asiatica
AAACAAAAGTTTCTAATTAATACAACATAATAAGAATAATTATCAATATGTTTTGATGCAATTAATATAATCACTTTCTGAAAATAATTTATGTCTAGCCATAGCCAATTGTAAAGACTGAATTTTATGTTTTTATGTATTCCCGCTATGATTTATCTTTGATTGTAATTTAAGGAAAAAGAAAGCAGCTGCATTTTCCAGCTGTGACAAAGTGTTTCAATAAATGAGGCAAGCAACATCTATAATAAAGCAATTTACTCTTTTGCAGAAATGATTATCTCTGTTTAAAATCAAAGTTGTAGCTGGTAGAAGAGCTTACCAGCTGGGATGGCTAAAGTGAATACTTATGGGGAAATTAGATTGGCACTATATGAGCTTTATTACACTGACAATAGTGTACTAAAATTCCTGTGGAAAATGTTTAAGTTTTCTTTTAGAATTCATTAGAAAGAAACTCATTCACATTAGGTCACTGCTTGCAGTTAAGTGACAAAATGTAGTCCAGTTTCTATTATGACAATGAACTTCCACTTTCTATTGCAGGCATTCTGGAGTGCTCTTTAATAACACATAGGAAGAAGTGTAGGGAACCTATAAGATGGATGCTAGCAAATAAAAATATTACTTCTCTATTGGCTGCTGTGTTTGTATAACAGTCAGGCATTGAGGAAATAGATCATATTCCAATGTGAAAGCAAAACCATATCAAACCCAGAGCCACTGAGTCAATTTTGACTCAAAGTGACTCTGTTTAAGATTGATAACTGCTCCTTATAGTTTTCCAAACTGCAAATCTTTATGAGAGCAGAGAGCCTCATCTTTCTCCCACAGAGTGGTTGGTGGGTTTGAACCATTGAACTTGTGATTAACAGTTCAATGCTTACCCACAGAACCACTAGGGCTCCTTCCAATGTGAAAGTCTTGAGTTATTCATCATTTTATACATATGATCCCTTTTTATACACACAAATGCATACACACACATTTGTCCTTGGTTCTCAACTGTGACAAGTTAGACTACCATGACAAAATAAAAAACTCCTTAGGTGTCTTAGAACTAATTGAATTTTCTATCAACAATGAATTAGTGAGGATCTACAGTTAAATTGAGTTCCATAATTCATTGTACACTGGAGAAACCATACAAATATCTATTAACTAAATTAAAACTCCCAGACAGGAATCATATTCTTACACTAATATTTGTATAGAGTACTGGTATGGTGCTACAGGCTAAGCACTGGACCTCAAGGTCAGTTTGAACTGCAGGTCAGCAGTTCAAACTCACCAGCTGCTCCACAGAAACACTATGAATCAGAACCCACTCAACAGCACTTAAAAAACTACAGCAATATTGGTATATTTGAGTTCAAGGCAATATATACTCATGGATCCAGACTCATCTTATTTGCAATGTGGCACTATAGATACGAATCAGGCTGCAAACCTCAAGGTCAGCAGTTCAAAACTACAAGCCATTCCACAGGAGAAAGATGAGGCTTTCTGCTCCCATAAAGATTTACAGCCTCAGAAACCCTGTGCAGGGTCGCCTATGAGTTGGAACAACTCCATGGCACATAACAACAACAAATATGTGGCACTTTAGGATAAATATTAGATTACTAACTGAAAGATCAGAGATTCAAACCCATCAGCTGCTCTTCAGAAATCCTATACAAGGCTGCTATGAGTCAGAACTGACTTGATGGCACTTAACAAGAAGAGTCACCGAGGTCATCAATTTTCAGCAGTACTTGCAGACTAAGAAAGATGAGGGAGAGGCAAACTGCTTCTGAAAATTTAGCCACTAAGATCCTTATGAATAGCAGTGGAATACTGGTGGATACATAACCAAAAATGTGTCCCTCAGGTTGGAAGACACTCAAACTGCAAGTGCCTTCTCACAGTAATGTTAACCTTAATGACATGGATGGAACAAAGGTTTCAAGACAATTTACTAATGTGGCATGATTCAAAATGAGAAGAAACAAATGTAAACATTCACTAATAATTGTAACAAAGCATGAAATTAAAAATCATTGTTGCTGTTAAGTGTGTTCTAGTCAGTTCCATAGTAACCCTGTAAAGGGTTTCCAAGGAGTGGCTGGGGAGTTTGAATTTAAAAAATTTGAAGTCATCAAAACTGAAATTAAGCACATGAAGAGACATCAATATTCTGGGTATTTGTTGTTAGGTGCTGTCGAGTTAGTTCTGACTCATAGTGATCGATGTGCAACAGAATGAAATACTATCAGCCCTTGCACCATCTTCATAATTGTTGCTATGCTTGAGTCCATTGCTGGTGCCACTGTGTGAATACATCTTGATGAGGTCTTCTAGATTTTTGCTGAACCATCACTCTACCAAGCATGATGTCCTTCTCCAGAGATTGGTCCTTCCTGACAACATGTCCAAATTATAAGAGACATTTTCTTGCCATCCTTGCTTCTAAGGATTACTCTGGTTGTACTTCTTTATGGACACATTTATTTGTTCCTCTGGAAGTCTGTAGTACTTCCAATATTCTCTGTCAATGCCATAACTCAGTTAAATAGATTATTCTCTAATCTTACTTATCCATTGTCTAACTCTACATGCATATGTGGTGATTAAAAATACCATGAGTTGGGTCAAATGTACCTTAATTGACAACCTGAAGTCTTCACTCTTTAACATTTTGGCAGCAGATTTTCCCAATGAAATATGTCCTTTGATTTCCTAAGTGCTGTTTCCATGAGTGTTGATTATGGATCTAACAAAATGAAGTCTTTGACAAAATCAATCTTGTATCTGTTTGTCATGAAATAATTTATTGGTCCAGTTGTGAGGATTTTCATTTCCTTTACATTGAGGTCTGATCAATACTGATAGCTGTAGTCTTTGATCTTTATTAGTAAGTTTTTCAAGTCCTCTTTACTTCCATCAAGAAAGCTGGAATCAGCTGTATATCATGGACTGTTAATGAACCTTCTTCAAGTTCTGATGCCAGGTTCTTTCTCATGTAATCCAGCGTCTCAAATTCTTTGCTCAGAATACAAACTGAATCATAACCACCAACATCCATTGCCATTGAGTTGATTCAGGCTAACAGTGACTCAGTGTAAGTTGTAAATCTTTATGGGAGCAGAAAACTTCTTTTTACCTCAGACTGCTGACCTTGTGACTAGCAGACCATCTCAAAACCCATGTGCCACCAGGGTTCCTCATATATTAAATAAGTATCATGAAAGGATATAACCCTGCCACACAACTTTCATGATTTTGGAACATTCAATATCCGCTTGTTCTGTTCTAACAATTGGCTTTTGGTGTATGTACAGGTTCCTCATGAGCACAATAAAGTGTTCTGGAATTCCCATTCTTTGCTATGGCTAATTGTAGCTTTTTATGATCTGTACCGTTGAATGCCTTTGCATAGTCAGTAAGGAACAAATAAACATCTTTCTGGTATTATCTCCTTTTAGCCAAGATCTATTTGACATCAGCAATGATACATGTCATTCCAAATTCTCTTAAATGAATTTGGCTTGAATTTCTGGCAGGGTATATAAAAAAGGAAGATAGGTGTAGACAGGGAAATATGCATAGGCTAAATGGGATAGAAGTAAGTAGTATATATATATATATATACACATACAACTGTTGAAAAACAGAGCTCCGTGATACAGGGATCGAGACATAGTCTGAATGGGTTAGGGAGGTGAAATGATATTAAGATTCTTGACTGTCTTGTGGATATTGGTTTCCTCTGCCTTCTATTGTAAAGCAGACATTTAAGTGGGACAGAAAACAATATTGGGAAATATGATTACAGAAATCTTGTAAACCTGTCTTCAACCTATCACTGACTGGATTAGCTAAAATGGGAATTAGAACTTGACCTTGGAAATAGGCTTCTTGTTAAGCCTTTGTAGAATGTGGAGCTGTAGGTATCATCCTGAGCCCCACCCAAAATTTCTGAGGTGGACATTCCCACTTGAAAAGATATGCAGACCAACCTGGATTGACTGGAGGAACAGAAAATATGTCTTGAAAGAAAATAATCAGGCTGTTTGTCTGTTAGAATAGCAAGAATGCTGTTTGCTTTAGCGCTGTTAAGGAAAGAGAAGTCAGCCCATCAGGGTAATCCCCCTTCTAAGACTGAAATTCAAAGGGAATACATGAGCAGTCTTGTATGGTCGCTGATGATCACCCTGGTCTACTTGTAAGTGGAAGTGGGGGAAATGTAGCAATGATGACATGGGCTGAGTTTGGCCATGTTTCATGGGCACCCATTGACCTTGAGATGAGAGAAAGACGAGGAAGAACTGGCTAGTCTGAAGTTCAGGTAGGCATGTGAACTTCTGAGCTTTTGAACACTAACTTAGTCACTAGAAGTTAGAACTGAGAGTGAAGTGGCCAGCTGGTCTGAAGTGGGGGGTGGTCTGCAAGAACACCAAAACTAACAGATAGTGCACGTTTGACACAGCTTGGATGGCTAGCTAACCAGAACTTGACCAGATGAAGATAAAGAAGTTTGATACAGGGAGCAAGGGTAAATTGCCATAATATGATGAACTAGATCTTTGCTTATGCATGTAGTTACTAAAATTTCCAACCGAAATGGGAGGACTCTTCATATTAAGGGTCACTCCTACCTCTTCAGTACATTCGGTTGATAGGGGCAGGCAACTTAGATGTTGGCTATCAAAACTGGGGGGTTATAAAAGCATGCAGTGGCTGGCTTACAAACTTTCATGAGTGTGTTTAGTGTCAGAATGGGATAGGTAGAGTAGAATTAGCACTGAACAATTTTCTTCTTTTCCAGATGGATGGGTCTGATAAAAGGGGATAGGGGACGATGGGGATAGGATTTTATGATCCAATTGTGGGTAATTGTTATCAGGACTAAAACTGTAAATGTAGAAAATGTGTAATCTACCATTTCAGGGACAGTTGATCCTAGGACCAGCAAGAGGGAAGAGCATGAGTGGAGCCTGGAATCCTAACTAGAAAAGCAGCTACAGCAGAGACAGTGGCAGAGGTGATGGCATAGAGAGATAGAGTAGTTGAGGACTCAAGGCCCATGGCCTGAAAAAGGCTGTGTGCCTGCAGGCAGGAGACTGTCTTGCACAGTATGTTCTTTGAATGTTTAATTGAATATGTATTTCTTTTTTTGTATGTGTACATCCAAACCAAAAAGGAAATAGAGATAAATACTGTTGACTGCTGGTAGGATGGTGGTACATGGAGGGAACTGTGAGCATTGCAATGAAGTAAACATTGATTCAGTGAATGCAAAACTGACAATCTGCCCTGTAAACTTTCACTCAATTCACAATTAAAAAACAAAACAAAACTTAGACACAATAGTTCATAGCAACATTATCCATACCTACCTACTGTCATCGAGTCATTCTGATTTGAAATGACCCAATGTGCATCAGTTGCTGAATGGATAAAGTGTTATATGTACCATGGGGGGGGGGGAGCGGGGAAACAACTTATAAATAAATTCTTAAAGTGCTCTTTGGAAGCACTGAAAGGATAATTAATGAGTATTTTATAAATCTTCACCTATCAAATACACATAGAATTTAAGTTGAGAAAGAAAACAAGCAATATTACATAAGCGCTGTTAGTTGCCAGAAAGTTTGCTAAATAAACTATTAAGACTAAACTATAAATATGGTGCAGGCAATCGTTTTAGAGAATTGATACTCTCAAAGAACTGTAAATCTATAAAGAAATGCAACTATTTCCTTGTAATATAGAGGAAAAAAAAAGATGTAAATAAAGTAACTATATGCACAAAATTGTAATAAAATTTTACATATCTAAATTAGCTGTCACTTATTTCTTTATAAGCATTATTTCTTCATAAATATAAGGGTTTTTGTGTTTCAGTTAATCCCCCTTCTAAGACTGAAAGTTAAAGGGAACACCTAGCAGTCTTCTATGCTTGCTGGTGACCACCCTGGTCTACTTGTGAGTGGAAGTGGGGGAAATACAGAAATGAGGACATGGGCTGAGTTTGGCCATGTTCCATAGTCACCATTGCCCTTGAGATGAGAGAAAGACGAGGAAGGAATGGCTGGTTTGAAGTTCAGGTAAGCACTTGATCTCCAAAGCCCATGAACACTGATTTAGCCACTGGAAGTAAGAGCTGAAATTGAAGCGGCTAGTTGGTCTGAAGTGGGGAGAGGTGTGCAAGAATAATTTGATCACTCTTTATATATAATTGTTGTTGTGAAGTGCCATCGAGTCAGTTCCGACCCATAGCGACCCTGTATAGGGTTTCCAAGGAGCAGCTGGTGCGCTTGAACAGCTGACCTTGCAGTTCAAATGGCTTTGCAGTCTGGTGCATTAACCCACAGCACCACACCAGGACTCCTTA
>NW_006408577.1:9038270-9044685 GCF_000296735.1 Chrysochloris asiatica
TTTCTTGACTGCTGGTGCCATGAGTGTTGATAGTTGATCCAAGAAGAATGAAGTCCTTGACAACTTCAATCTTTTCTCCATTGATAAGAATGCTGTTTATTGGTCCAGTGGTGATGATTTTTGTTTTCTTTACATTGAGATGTAATCAATACCAAAGGCTGTGCTCTTTGATTGTCATCAGTAAATATTTTAAGTCTTCTTCACTTTCAGCAAGCAAGGTTGTATCAACTGCATATCGCATGTTGTTCATGAGTCTTCCTCCAATCCTAATGTCACATTTTTCTTCATATAAACCAGCTTCTCAGATTATTTGCTCAGCATACAGATTGAATAAGTATGGTGAAAGAATACAGCCCTGTCACACACCTTTCTTAATTTTAATCCATTCAGTGTTCCCATATTCTGTTTAAACAACTGTCTCTTGATTCATGTACAGATTCCTCATAAGCATAATTAAGGGTTCCTGAATACACACACATACACATATGTATTGAGTCCTGGTGTGGCACTATGGGTTAATGTGCCAGACTGCAAAGTTGTTTGAACTGCAAGGTCAGTGGTTCAAGCTCACAAACTGCTCCTTGCAAACCCTATACAGGGTCGCTTTTGGTCGTAATCATCATGATGGCACTTACTGACTTGTAACCACTATATGGAGGCCTGTATGATTCTGTGAGCTAATGCATTGGACTGCAAAGTTGGTTTGAACTGCAAGGTAGGCAGTTCAAACTCACCAGCTGCTCCTTGGAAACCCTATACAGGATATCTATGGGTTGGAATCAACTCGATGGTACTTAACAGCAACAACATACGTATATATACATTCTTTTGCATTTTTCCAATATATTAGAGTTTATATGTGAATTAGAGATTAACAAGAGTGTGCCATATATGATTAGAACATGAAAGACATTATAAAGTAGAAGTGGCATGAAAACACAAAAATAAGTTTTATGAAAGTGCTTTAAAATACAGGGGAGGAACAAAAAAGTCTGGAAACCACTCCCCAGGTTAGTGAATGGCATAGCAAATCATAAATAAGATTCAACATACAATCAACAAGTTAGAGAGGTTAATGACAGAACAAGTTAGAGAGGTTAATGACAAATTATCTGTTGTTGTTAAGTGCCACCAAGTCAGTTCTGAATCAGTGACTTAGAATCATTAGGTTTCCAAGGCTTTATTCTTTTCAGGAACAGAAAGCCTTATCTTTCTACCATGGAGTGACTGGTGCTTGAAACTATGGACCTTGGGATTTGCAGTACAGTGCTTATCCTATGGAGACACCATGCTCCATATATATGTGTGTATATATAATATATATTGGAGTTCTATTATGGCACTGCTGGATAACGCATTGGGCAGCAAGTTTGGTTTGAACCAGAAGGTCAGTGGTTCAAACCCACCAGCTGCTCCCCAGAAACCAAATACAGGGTTGCTATGAGTCAGAATCAATTTAACAGCACTTAGTTACAACAACATAATATACATTACAGAAATAACATATAATGCATATTACATGTTACTGTAATTAAGTGTCACCAAGTCGGTTCCAACTCATAATGACACTCTTTCTATAGGGTTCCCAATGAACAGCTGGTTTTGAACTGTCAACCTGTGGTTTGCAGTCCAGTAATGATCTGACAGCACTATACCATGCATATTTTAAATGCATATAATCTATATGTTTCCTAATTTCCTATATATAATACACACACACACATATATATCCTAATTTCCTACAGTTTTCTAGAAACAAAATTAGAATAGCACATTACAAAGGCATTAGTTTCAAGATATGGGTAAAATTAATAACTTGAAACCTTCAGCCAGAATAAAAACAAATGACAAGTGTATTGCTTCTTTTGTTGAAAACAATGAAAAACATAAAACCCTCAGGAAAGAGAAAGTAAATTTGTGTGTTAAATACTAAAAGGCATTTCTCACAGCCTGGTTGTGATCAATACATAGCCTCTAAAATCAGACTGCCGAAGATCATATTCTGTATCTGCCATTTCTAAGCTAGCAGTTTCTTCCTTTAACATGGAATTCTTGTCTTTATTATGTGTCACACACATAAACATGTAACATGATACCTTATACATAGGTTAATTCCCACTGAATGCATATTATAAATATATTATTCATATGAGAAATATGTATTGAGTGTTGTCGTGGATTCAGTTGTGTCCCCCCAAAATATGGGTCAACTTTACTGTGCCATGATTCTCAGCAGTTTGGCATTTATGTAATGATGCAATCACTTCCCTTGATGTGATCTGATGTGACTAGCCAATCAGTTTTAGGGGAATTAAGGTGTGATTCAACTCCCTTATTCAGGTCACAGCTCTAATCAGATGTGAGGGAAGTTTCCCTGTATCAGCTTTTATTTTACAAGAGATAAAAGGAAAAGGAAGTGAGCAGAATATGAGTGATTTCAGCATCACAAAAGAGAGTTGGGAATGGAACACATACTTTGGTCCCAGTTTCTCTATGCCAAGACCTTCCTAGATTCCAGGAGAAGTTTGAGTCCGTGGGACAAGGAGATCTTCAAGGAACACTACACCCACTGATGTTAAAGGAAACAAGACCTTCTCCCAGAGTCTATAAAGAGAGAAAGACTTCCCCTAGAATTGAAACCCTGAATTCAGATTTCTAGCCTCATAAATTGTGACAGTACATTTCTGTTTGTTTAGCTAGCCATTTGTGGTATTTCTGCTATGTTATTGTTGTTGTTGTTATTGTTGTTAAGGAAAGTTGAGTTAGTCCTGACTCATAGAGATCCTGTATAGTGTTTCTAAGGCTTTACATCTTTAATGGACAGAAAGCTTCATCTTTCTCCCATGGTGGTGGTTGTTGTTGTTATGTGCCGTGGAGTCGGTTCTGACTCATAGCGACCCTGCACAGGGTTTCCAAGGCTGTTAATCTTTACGGGAGCAGAACGCCTCATCTTTCTCCCGCTGAGCAGCTGGTAGTTTTGAACTGCTAACCTTGCGGTTCGCAGCCCGATTCGTAACCACTACGCTACCAGAGCTCCATGGTGGTTTGTGGACTCAAACCATTGGCTTTGTGATTAGCAGTCCAGTACTTATCCTACAGAGCCACCACACTCTATTTCTGGAATAGCAGAACTATATAACTAAGAAAAGTATTTAATAATACATTCCAGTGACTGTTTTATGCACTGGGGATATAGTAGTAAAGCAAATAGACACATAGAGATTGTATTCTGAAGAAAGATAAATGCTATAAAAATATTAAAGAAAAATTGAAGCTAGAGAGTAATGGTGCAAAGAAGAGTGTTTTACATAGAACGGTTCAGGAGACTTCTTTGATAAAGTAAACTTTGAACAAAGCCCTCACGGAACTGAAGAAAGAAACCATGTGGATACACACGTGAAGAGTGCCCTAAGGAGAATACAATTTATAAAGTGCCAAGTATATTTCAAAGCATCCTTAATTTTTTCAGAAACAGCAATGCCATTTTTACAGAGTAGATGAACAAGGAGATGACTGATAGCACATTACATCAAAAGACTACCTTATGAATCATAGTGAGAACTTTGGGATTTATTCAGAGTAATACTGGGAATCGAGAGATATTTTGAGATAAAGAAGGATCTTATTTACAAGGGATTATCCTGACTGCTGTTTGGAGTATGGACTATAAGAGGGCAGAGATTGAAGAAAGACCATTATTTTTATCTGTTTATCATCTAGCTATCCAATCTATCTAGAGTATATCACATGAGGGGGCTCTAAAAAGTGCATGGGAAAATTCCATTATCCTTTAATTTCATTTTCCCAGGAACTTTTTGAAGCACCCTCATGCACACATTATATGAATAAAATAATAAAAACTGTTGTCTTTGCCTATATGAGGTGAAATAAATCTTCTTTGTAGAAAAAAAATATATATAACAAAGGTAAATGAAGGTGTTTTTTTTTTTAAACATATTTCTTTTTGTCTTGAAATTGCTTTAATAAAAGGTCAGGTAAGTGAAATTCAGTGTAGGTTAGTTTGTAAAGATGTAGGTTTGCCTCAATTTGAATCCTGTCTGTCACCTTGAGCAAATTACTTAAACGCTCTGTGACTCAGTTTCCTCTCTTTCATATTATTTCTGAACAATGGAAGGAAGGAAGAAGAAAGAATTCATTGGTTAAACATCAATACAGCTCTAAATTGATGTTTTAAATTCTAACTTTAACAATTAGAACTTTATCTGAGCTAACATTAAAATTCTCAGTCCAAGAAATGCTAGTAATATGCTTTGTTCCACATCACATAAATGACAGTTTTTTGTTTCTTTGTTTTTAGCATTTTATTTTTGTGTATAAATTTGTTTTAAAAAGAAAGTTTCTAGGCCTGGTTCAGGTAAATGAAGGGCTAGATGCAAGGTGTGCTGCCAATAAAGTCTGGAACAAAATGGGAAATACCATAATTCTAAAGATAGGCTTAGAAATTTGAATCCACTAGGTATGATTCTTGCTTTCTCTGGTAGCCTAGCTGGATCATATCGGGCTGCTAGGCTACCATTCACAAAGACTGTCAATATAACAGAACAGAAACCATCAAACCATGCCCAACCAATCCTCCCTATGGTACAGTACAAGTTTCACAACTCAAACTGCTTGGACTCAAAAGTAAACTCAGAATACTTTGTAAAATATTTCTGCTGTCTAAAATGGAATCACTGCCTTTGGTAAGCCTGTGTCACATTTCAAATGTCAAAACAGTCAAAAGACTGTTTGCTATCAGGTCACAGAGTGTACCATTAAATTTAATATATGTTACTCCATGTTAAAGTAGATTATTTTCTACTTTTGAAATTTGGTTAATTTTTCTGTTTACAATATCAAAATTTCTCATTAATAGTATAATCTGGTATATAATTTCTATCATATAGTCTTATACTCCTCTTTTCTCTGCAGCTGATGCCTCCCCTAATCTTCCTCTACTATCAAATTTCAGCTTTTTAATCCTCTAGAAAACTAATATTGAAGCAAAGTCATCTTGTGAAGAAAAGACATAAGTTATAAAATAGGGATTTTGATCTACTGATCATGCTTAAGCAGAAACTAGAAATGATCTGTAATTAAATTCTATTGAAGTTCAGGATACTATTATACATTTTCTCTCCATTTAAGTAAGCATGAGATGTAAAAATGCCGTATCTGTTCTTGCCTGAGGAATGGGGGTTTTGTGTTATAGTTAACAGACAACTATATAATAGAAAATTAACTTGGCATGAATTTACCCATATTTGAGGAAATCAGAAAAGTGTGGGCCATGTTGCTGTAATTAAGCTTGTATACAGAAAAAAAAAATGTTGTTTATACAAGGAAACTTCAAAAAGTTTATGGAAAAATGGAATTAAAAGATAATGTAATTTTTTAAATGAAATTTTTGCAGCCCCCTTGTAGCACAGGGAATCTGGCACAAGGAAAATGAGGCACAGATATGTACACATTCAAGTTATTTATGTGTTCACTGTTTTACTCATTATATTTCAGAATACCATAGATGGATTAAGGCAGTCTTGGCCTAGGTAAATTTACTTTTCTGGACAATTAGAGGGCAAGGGCTCCTTTGGGAAATAAATCCAATGGGAGTAATTTTTTCATTGGCATTTGGAAGCTTCCAAAAGATGCCAAGAAAGTAAATCTGCCTCCCTACAGAAGATTGTATACACACAAACTAAACTGATTAACATATAATCCTGAGCTCTGTGATCACCCCATCTGTTGGCTCTATGACTGCTGACTAATCCCTTTCAGCTGTGTCTACTACTGCTCCCTCTGCTTTCTCGCCTCTGTCAGTTCCACCAATCACCATTTATCCTCACCCATTTTTGATGCATTTTTTATACTCAAAATGCTTTCTCTGTACTCTCCTATATTCCAAAGATTCTAACAACCTTGAAACCTCTTTCCTGATATGTCCTTTAAAATACACATGGCACTACACAGGGTAGCTAATAGGAAAGGAGAAAATCCCAGACACCAGTGGCATGTCCTTTACGTCATTGACTTATACTTAGCTATATAATATTGTTACAGGTTTACCAGATGTACAGAAGGATCCTTATAAATTCATTAAATAATTAAAAGTCCTTATAAATGCATAGCAGCCTGAATACCCTGGCTTATATCAATTGGTTCATATTTTATTGAGTTAGGGGGACTCTCAGATATGGCTGGAGTAAGCATAAGCAAGTCTCTTTAAAGATCCCCCCAAAATACCTTATCATCTATTTAAAGCAACTGAAAGGTATGCAAAAAGATTCTATGATACCATCAAGGAAATGTTTTCCCTGTTAATAGAATGGACTAAAATTTTTCTTGTACAGGAAGAAGGGTGAAAGAATTTGATTATATTGTTGTTGTTGTTGTGAAGTGTCATCAAGTCGGTTCC
>NW_006408577.1:9045115-9046209 GCF_000296735.1 Chrysochloris asiatica
ACTTTCAATATTCTCCTCAAACACCATAGCTCAAATGCACCAATTCTTCTACAATCTTCCTTATTCACTGTCCAACTTTCACATTCATATGAGGTTATTAAAAATACCATAGCTTGGGTGAGGCTCATCATAGTCCTCAAACTGACATCTTTGCTCTTGAACATTTTAAAGGGGTCTTTTGCAGTAGGTTTGCCCAACGCAATACACCGTTGGTTTCTAGACTGCTGCTTCCATGAGTGTTGATGGTTAATCCGAGCCTGATGAAGTGTTTGACAACTTCAATGTTTTTCTCTATTTATCATGATATTATTTATTGGTCCAGAGGTGAGGATTTTTGTTTTCTCTACATTAAGAAAACAACCAATACCAAAGACTGTGGTCCTTGATCTTCATCAGTATTTTAAGTCCTCTTTGCATTAAGCCAGCAAGGTTGTATCAGCTGCATATCACAGATTGTTAATGAGTTTTCCTCCCATTCTGATTCCACGTTTTTCTTCATATAATCCATTTTCTTGGATTATTCAATACGGATTAAATAAGTATGGTGAAAGAATACTGCACTAGCCCACACTTTTCCTAAATTTAATCTATTCAGTGTTCCTTTGTTTTCTTGGTCTATATACAGGTTCTTCATGTGTACACTTAATTGTTCCTGAATAATCATTCCCTGCCATGATGTCCATAGTTTCTCATGATCCACAGAACTGAAATTTTGCTTGCATGCAATATTAATGGTATTGTCCAATGATTTCTGAATTCCGTTGGGTCACCACTCTTTGGAATGGGCACAAATATGGATCTTTTAGAGTCAGTTGGCCAGGTAGTGGCCTTTCAAATTTTTTGGCAGAGATGAGTGACGTCCTTCAGTGCTTTGTCAGATTGTTGAATAATTTCAAGTTGTAATCCATCAATTCCTGAAGCCTTGTTCTTTGCCAATGCCTTCAATGCACCTTGGACTTCATTCCATCAGTATCATTGGCTCTTGATCATATGTTACATCCTGAAATGGTTGAACATCAGCCATTTCTTTTTGGTGCAATGACTCAGTGTATTCCTTCCATCTTCTTCTTTTTTTTTTTCTTCTATTTATTTAT
>NW_006408577.1:9051154-9070374 GCF_000296735.1 Chrysochloris asiatica
TGAGTAACCCTACTGGTATTTAAAATAATCACAGAAACACACAAGACTCCAGAGTATGACAAACAACAGCCAAGTGGTTGTAGAGAACATTAAAGACAAGATAATTGGTAGAGCTAACATGAACATGTATTTGGAACAACTGTGTCCAAAAATAGGGTGACAGTTTGAATGACTTGTGATGGTATGCTGAGAAGGAAAGTTTCTGTTGAAGAAAATGATGTAGTGATCCTGCCACATTGTTGTTGTTAGGTGTCTTCCAATCAGTTTCAATTCATAGTGACCCTATGCACAACAGAATGAAACACTGCCCTGTCCTGCAACATACTCACAATTGTTAAACTTGAGTCCATTGATACTGTCACTGTGCCAATCTAGCTTGTTGAGAGTCTTCATTTTTGCTGATCAAGTATGATGTCCTTCTCCAGTGACTGGTCCCTTCTGCTAACAGGACCGAAGTATGAGAGACAAAGTCTCACCTTCCTGGCTTTCAACACAGACCTGTTTGTTCTTCTGGAATTCCATGGTACCTTCGATATTTTTCTCTAATGCCACAGCTCCATAAATGGAAGACACAGTCCTAATAGGAGAGAAAGTAGAAAAATGCATGTGTAATAGATAAATTAGGGATAATTCATCATTATGAAGGCTCTGAAGCAGAGATAACATGTGTACTAATGTTCTAAAGTATACTGACTTAGCAAAATAATAGATTTGTTAGTGAAAAAGTGAAGCTGTTTCTTTCACTCTGATTACTTCTTTTTTATATGTGACCTGCACAAACTTCAACAAGTGATGCTGAAGTAAAATTGCCTTTAGACTGTGTTTAATCTAGGATTGGAATTTTGGTAGACAAGGATGAAGGAGGAAATGGAATTCAAGTGAGTTAAGTATCTATGCATGATGTCTTCATAGTGAGAGACCATATATTCTTTAAGAAAAGACCAAAGTAGATGTCTGAAGACTCTGAAACTTGTTCGTGAATGTAGATTAATTAAAGCAAATTGGAGAAATGATGAAGTATAAGAGCTGAGTAGAAATTATCAAAAGACAGCTCAAGAAGAGAAAGTAAAGTATTAAAATGAATGTGCTAAAACCTGAAATTTGAAAGCAAAAGAGAACACAAAAACACACTCAGGATTTCTTTAGCTGAAAGAACTTAAGAAAAGAAAATCAAAGTCTCAACTTACAATATTGAAAGATTCTATGGACAAAATGGAGTCCTGGTGTGATGCTGTGGATTAATGCACTAGACTGCAAAGTCAGTTTAAACCGCAAGGTCAGTGGTTCAAATTCACCAGCCACTCCTGGGAAACCCTATGCAGGGTCACTGAGTCAGAACCAACTTGATGGCACTTAGCAACAACAATTGGTAAAATATCATAGATGCAGGAAGCATCAGAAGAAGATGAAAAGTATATAAAGTTACTGTACCAAAAATAATTGGTCCAGGTTTAATCATTTCAGGAAGTGGCATACGATTAAGAACACATAGTACTGAAGAAGTTGAAGCTGTATTGAAGGCATCAGCAAAAACAAAGACTCTAAGTATTCACTGAATACCAACTGAAATGTTTCAATAAACTGAGGCACTCCTGTAAACACTTGATGCCAAAATATTTAGAAGACAGCTACGTAGTTAACTAAGTGGAAGAGATTCATACTTGTGCTCATTAAAAAAAAATAAATAATAAAGGTGACCCAATAGAATGTGGACATTTTCAAACAATATCCTAAATATCACATGCCAGTAAAATTTTGCCAAAGGTAATTTATGAATGATTGAAGCAACATATCAACAGGAAGTGCCAGAAGTTCAGGCTGGATTCAGAAGAGGATGTGGAATAAGGGATATCATTACTATTGTCAGATGTATCTTGTCTGGGAGCAGAGACGATTAGAAAGATGTTTACTTTTGTTATATTGACTGCAAAACCTTTCAACAGTGTGGATCATAAAAGAAAAACAAAACAAAACAAAAAACTATGGATAACATTGCAAAGAATAGGAATTTTGTAACATTAAACTGTGCTCCTGAGGAATCTGTTCATAGACCAAGAAACGGGCAATGGTTCAAGCAGAATAAGGAGATACTGTGTAGGATTTAAGGGAAATGTGTGAAGCCTACCCGGCAGTAGCTCTCTAAACCAAAGAAGACTTTGGGGAGATCTTGTGAATCATTTAACTAAAGATGTATGATTTGCCCTCTCCCTCATACCTAAGAAGTACGCATTTAAACTGAATCTGTAAGACAATAAAGCACTCTCGACTGACCATCCTGAGTCTCCTATCACTTTAATCCTCGGTCTGCCTCTGGGAACCCGTTCGTGCAATACTTCAAATTGTTTAATTAGGAAGGTATGCATTAGGCTTGGATAATTTCACTATGCTTATTTCATCTGCTGTTGTTAGGTGCCATTGAGTCGGTACTAACTCATGTCGACCCTATGCACAACAGAACAAAACACTGCTCGATCCTCGGCCAACCTCACAATTGTTGCCACACTTGAGCTGATGCTGCCACTTTGCCAATCCATCTCGCTGGGAGTCTTCCTCTTTTTCTCTGACCCTCAACCTTACCAAACATGATATCCTTCTCCAGTGACTGGTCCCTCCTGACATTATGTCCAAAGTATGAGAGACGAAGTTTGGCCATCCTGGCCTCCAAGAAGCACTCTGGCTGCACTTCTTCCAACACAGATCTGTTGGTTCTTTTGGTAACCTCCCCCAACACCATAACTCAAAAGCATCAATTCTTCTACAGTTTCCTTATTCACTGTCCAGCTTTCATATGCATATGAGGTTATTGAAAATAACATGGTTTGCGTCAGGTGCACCTTAGTCCTCAAGCTGACATCTTTACTCTTCGACGCTTTAAAAAGGTCTTGTGCAGCAGATTTGCCCAATGCAATATGTTGTTTGATTTCCTGACTGCTGCTTCCATGAGTGTTGATGGTTGATCAAGAAGAATGAAGTCCTTGACAACTTCAATCTTTTCTCCATTGATAAGAATGCCATTATTTGGTCCATCTGTAGGATGAATAAATAATCTGAGAAACTGGACTATATGATGAAAAGCATGGCATCAGAATTGTAACAACCTGGGACATGCAAATGACACACCCTTGCTTGCTGGAAAAAAAAGGGACTTGAAGTACTTGCTGATGAAAATCAAATACCTCAATGCAAAGAAAACAAAAATCCTCACAGCTAGACCAATAAACAACATCATGATAAACAGAGAAGATATTGACATTGTCAAGGATTTCATTTTACTATGATGCATGATGTTCATGGAAACAGCAGTCAAGAAATCAAATAATGTAGTGCATTGGGAAAATATACTGCAAAAGACCACTGTAAAGTGTTAAAGAGCAAAAATGTCACTTTGAGGACTAGGATGTACCTGACCCAAATAATATTTTTGATCCCCTCATATGCATGTGAAACCCAGGCAGCGAATAAGTAAGATGAGGTAAAAATTGATGGATTTAAATTTTGGGACTGCCAGAAGAACAAATTAATATATTTTAGAAAAATTATAGGCAGATTGCGCCATAGAAGTGAGGGTATTAAGACTGCATGTCAAGTGCTTTGGATCCGTTATCAGAAAGGACTAGTCCCTAGAAAAATACATCATGCTTGGAAAATGGAGGGACATTGAAAAAGAGAAAGACACCACAAGCGGACTGACACAGTGGCAACAATGGGCTCAAACATAACAATTGTAAGGGTGGTTCCGGACTCGGGAGCGCTTCATTCTGCTGTGGAAAGTGTAACTATGATTTGGAGGTGTCTCAGTGGCACCTAACAAAAACAACATACATCAATATATTCTTAAATAGTTTTCCCTTTGGTCCTAATCTAAGTCCAGGGTTATCACTTAAGCCTCAGGTGATGAATTAAACTATAAGGACTTCAAGTTCTTCAGGTAAAATAACATCTGTGTTTCTCCCCCAGCATACTGGTGTATTACTGAAAATAATTCTGAAGAAAAATTAGATTTTCTTCTGTACATGGATATCGGCAATGGTTGTTGTTATTGTTGTTATATGCCATGCGGTCTATTCTGACTCATTGAAACCCTACATAGAGTTTCTGAGGCTGTAAATGTTCATGGGTGCAGAAAGCCTCACCTCTAGTAATAGACCTGGAAGAATATCACGGCATACTCAAACAAAACAAAATTGAGAAGAGAGTAAAAATGAGACTATCTGTAACAAGTGTGAGATAGTTAAGGACGATCGAGACGAAACCTAAACCACACTATTCATGTTACTGCTTTCGCCACGCATGCATATGCCCATGCACACCCATACAGCCCAAAATCAAATCCAAGCAAACCCACTTCCATTGAGGAGATTGTGACTCATAGTGACCCTGTATAATGTTTCTAAGGCCATAAATATTTACAGTAACAGAAAGTCTCATCTTTCTCCCATGCTAATAGCTGGTTGGTTTGAACTACTGACCTGTGCTTATCAGTCCCGTGCTTATCCTATCATGTCAACAAAGCTTTTCTCATATGCAGACGTATCAGTAATTATTGGCATAAGATACTTAATTAACCATTTAAACACTTTTTCCCACTTACTCCTACATGACTACATAGCTCATATAAAGACCCACACAACTGAAAGCAGATATACACTTAAATTGACATGTATAAATATACCTGAATGCATTTATATATTACTGGACTATTACTAGATAATTTAAGTTTTAAAATAACCTTGTTGTATTAATATATTGAGAAAATATATGTGTAGTATTTTCATCAATAGTATCAAAATACTTGTCACTCTTGAATTGTCCCTAATAGTGCATCAATATAAACAACTCATGAAACCATTGTCATAGATTGAATTGTGTCTCTCCAAATATGGCCTGCTTGTCTGGGCCGTGATTTTCAGTGGTTTGACAGTTCAATAATTATGTCATATGACAGTCATAGGATGATCTCCCATGGTGTGATCTGATGTGATAAATCAACAAGAGAATTAAGGGCAGGATGGTGTTCTTGTGAAGTGCTGTAGACTTGGGTTCGGACCCACAGAGACCCTGTATAGGGTTTCCAAGAAGCAGATGGTGAACTTGAACCACTGGCCTTCTGCTTCAAGCAGACTTTGCAGTCCAGTGCATTAACCAACAGCGCCAATCCCGTTACATCCTTGATGTGACATAAGGGGAATTTCCCTGGGATGTGGCCTGCAATATTTTTACTTACAAGAGATAAAAGGAGAGAGGTGTGAGCAGAGACCTGAGGGAGCTATGACCACCAGGAAAGAAGAGCAAGGAGTGGATTGGATCTGAAGTCTGGGCCTCGTGACACCCCTAAATCCAGTGAGAGATTGGTACTGAAAGGAGACAAGGGTCTTTCCTCAGAGCCAAGTGAGAAAGAAAGTATTTCCCTTGAGATGGCACTCTGAATTTAGACTAACTTCCTAAACAGTGATGGAATAAATTTGTTTGTTAAAACCATTCACTTGTGGCATTCTGTTATACAGAACTACATAATTAAGACAATGGTCAACTCCATAGCCTATCAATTCCCTTGTTTTAAATACACGTTATTTCAGATGACGATTTGCTTCAGTGTTCTATGGACTCCAAATACAAACAGCATTCCAGAAAATATATGTCATAAAGAATAGAACATTTTCATACATCATATTTCCTTAGATGGTCACTATTTTGATGATTATTTTAGGTTTTACCTCTTTTAATCTGGCCATCAGAGTTTTGAACAAATTTATCACTGAGTCATGGGCCTGGATGTAACTAGCTGAGACTGGCCATTGTGAGATAGCACCTGCATTGCATTTACTCAGCAGTAATAGGATTTGTAGAACTAAGCAACAAGCCTAGCTCATTCTGTTAAGAAGATTAGATTTTTAAATAAATGATTTTTATGTAACAAATGGCTGATCTGTTTCTCAAAATAAAACCTCTTGCTAGTTCTCCTCTGAATACAAAAAAATATTTTTGTTGCTTTTGGCAATATACAAACATAAATAAAGATGTAATGCCTTAAAAGGCATGCACACTTCAGAAATTAATCTGAAGACACAATGTATTACAATATACCTCAATGTTAACATTGAAATGCATTAAAATTAATCAATGAGTTTATATTTTGTTACCAGTATAAATTCATATTTA
The DNA here is from genome assembly GCF_000296735.1 of Chrysochloris asiatica. Lineage (NCBI taxonomy): Eukaryota > Metazoa > Chordata > Mammalia > Afrosoricida > Chrysochloridae > Chrysochloris > Chrysochloris asiatica. Next base: position 9,057,314 of record NW_006408577.1, read on the forward strand.
GACCAACTCTGGTTTGGACATAGTTTACATCTGCAACCAAGAAAGTGAAATTATTTCCATAATTGAATCATAAATTTTACCCATTACACCTGGACTTTACTTCTATGTCTTTCAGAAGAGCTCTAACATCTTTAATTATATCCTGTATAAGTTCTGTGAAATAGCTTTATTTTATAGATTTACTACACAATTATTTCAGGGCAACATGAGAACATAGAGATATCACATTCATTTTATAAGCATATTTTCCTTTCCATTGTGTTTTATGATTGTGTAGGGAACTGTAGTTCTGTATTTTATATTTTATTTGAATATGGGATACTACATTAACTAAATATTTTTAAATAAACTCATAGTAATCTATACTGAAGAAACATTCTTATTTCAGCCTTGTGCTAGATATGGAGATGTTAAGGAAGATCTTATTATTTACTACTGGAGCAGAATAACAGTAGACAGCCTTCGTCTCTCATTTCTGAGTCTGCCTGAGCTGCAGAGACCTGCCTCACCCACCTTTACACCATACCTAGGAGCTCTGGTAGCCTGGTGTTAATGAATCGGGCTGCAAGCTGCAAGGTCAGCAGTTCGAAACTACCAGTGGTTCTGCAGGAGAAAGATGAAGCGGTCTGCTCCCGTAAAGATTTACAGCCTTGGAAACCCTGTGTAGGGTGGCTATGAGTGGCAACTGACTCCAAGGCACATATAACAACAACAACAGGGAAACAAGGAATCTATAACTGAGAGAATTAGGGGTGTAAGGCCCTGATCATTTTGGCAGAGCAAGATATCGCTGTTTATACATATAAAAACAAGAGCCATTAAATATGAAAAGGCTATGTCTAATGTTGTTGTTGTTAAGTGCCGTCGAGTCGGTTGCGACCCATAGCGACCCTGTATAGGGTTTCCGAGGGTGTAAATCTTTACGGGAGTAGAAAGCCTCATCTTTCTCCCGCGGAGTGGCTGGTAGTTTCGAACCGCTAACCTTAAGGTTCGCAGCCCGATTCGTAACCACTACGCTACCAGAGCTCCAGTTAAACTGTAACATAACAGTTATATTGAGGTAATTTTGGATCCATTAAAGATTTGTGTTTTCCCCTTTAAGATATGCAGTATACATTTTGCAAAAAGCTTGATCAGGGACATACTGAAGTCAAGATTATGGACAAATTCCAAACATTGCTGGTATATATTTATACAAAATTATTGTGGTGGACAGCCTCAAAGTTGTTCTCTATCCTCAATGACCCCTACTGCTTGCTGACATTCAATGTAACCCCTCCCCTGTAATGTGGACAGGACTTAGTGACACTTTTAGCAAGTAGAATATGGAAAAATGATGGCATATGACTTCTGGTAAAAGGTTATAAAAAGAAGTGTGACTTTTGTCTTGGGTACTATCTCTTGCTCTGTCTGGAATTGCTCATTCTGGGCGAAGTCAGTTCGCATGCCCTAAGTAAGCCATATGGAAAACCCAAATGGCCAGTCCTAGAAGCAGATCATCTGGAATATGCCGAGAAGCTTAAGAGTAGGCTTGGAAAAGGATCTTTCCCAGCTAAGTTACGAGATGGTGAATGTCCTAGCTAATGCATGTATTGCAGTCTTCTAAAAAGACAGAATGAAATATCTAACAAAGTGGCTCCTAGCTGATTACCCACAATAATTGTGAGGTAATAAATATAGACCAATAAATTTAGAGTAACTTGTTAAATATCTTAAACCAATAAATTTAGAGTAACTTGTTAAATAGCAATATTGTTTTTGTTGTTGCTAAGGGTCATCGAGTCAGTTCTGACTCATGGTAACCCTGTATAGGGTTTCTGAGAAGGGGCTGGTGAGCTTGAACCACCAACCTTGCTTTCAAACTGACTTTGCAGCCCAGCACATTAACCCACCGTATCATACCAGGACTTCTAAATAGAAATAGATAAGTAATAAAATTTTGTTATCTAAAATTAGAGCTTTCCATAACAAAAGTCTACAATGTGTGAATGCTTTGAAATCAAGTAGTGGTCCTAGAGGAGAGAATTAATGAAAGTTTAAAGTGCCATGGGCACTCTGTTTATAAAATTTTGGACTTTATGTTTGTTGTGGGTGAAGGTAAAAAGAAAAAAAAAAAAAAAGATTCTTGGAAACTAGAAAAAAGATCACTGTTATTTAGTGGGAATATATGAAGCAACACTAAGGTGTACTTCTTAGAAAATATGCCTATCAAACTGGGTAATCTATCTCAGGACATGTCTAAGACAAGTTTTGAAGATTTCTTCAAGTTTCCCAAAGTGAAATGAAAGAGAAAATAAATGGAAAGGCCGTTAAATAAAAATGAGGCAGGGCTTAATAATTTTAAAAGTCATCTTATTTTCCATATAGAAAATCATGCTAAAATAGCAACAAGTAAAGATAAAATTTAAGATGTTGTTGTTGTTGTTAAGTGCCGTCGAGTCGGGTCCGACCCATAGCGACTCTGTACAGGGTTTCCGAGGGTGTAAATCTTTACGGGAGTAGAAAGCCTCATCTTTAAAATTCCACACTTGTCTGTCAATTTGTAATATTGTGGTGGCTTACTTGTTGCAGAGGGTGTACTATGGTTGTTTTTGTTAAGTGCTGACCCTGTATATGGTCTCCGAGGAGAGGCAGGTGAGCTTGAACCACCAACCTTACAGTTCAAACTGATCTTGCAGTCCAGTGCATTAACCCACAGTACCACACCAGTGTGGTGAGTGCTCTTAAAATGACTGTCAGTATTCCATACCTCCTGGTTTCATGTCCTTGTGTGATAAATAACCTAACCCTAAGGCAGGAGTGAGTCCTGGTGTGGCACTGTCTGTTAATGTGCTGAAATACAAAAATGGTTTGAACCTCACAGTTGGTCCTATACAGGGTCATTATGAGTCATTACTGATTTAAACGTACTTAACATAAACAACAAGAAAGCAGGGGTGCAATAGAACTGACTCAATGGCAGTACACAACAATAACTAGCTAGCAATATATTAGAGTTTTCTGTTATTCCAAAGCCTTGTCAATAATTTGTATTTCAGTCTTTTATTTGAATCAGTGGACTTCTGGTGTGGCACTGTAGGATTAGCACTGGACTGTGAACCACAAGGTCAGCAGTTCAAACTCATCAACTGCTCCTCGAAAATCATTTCCAAGGTAATTCTGAGTTGGAATCAACTCAAAGCATCTAACAAAATGTATACAATGTTACTGAACATGGCTCACTTATTTAATGAGGGCTGACATCTTTTAAAAGATTTATTTTGCATTCATCTATCTTCTTTGATGACATATATGTTCTAATTCTTTTATGATTTTTTATTTTATTATTTTCTAATTATTATTGACTTGAACAAAATATTCATATTACTATTTATAAATTTTTATCAGCATATGTCTTGCCGTTTTATTTTCTTACAATGCCTATGGAAGATCAGAAAAATATGAGTTTTAACAAAACCAAGTTTATCACTTTATTTTTTGCTTTGTAAATTTTGTGTTCTATGAAAGAAATATTTGCCTACCTAAAAGTCACAAAATGTTTTCTTTATTTTCTTCTAAAAGCTTTATAGTTTTCATTCTTACATTTGAGTTAACGATCATTTTGAGTGAAGTATTATAAATAGTATAAATTTACTTTTGAAATTCACGTTGTTTTCTGTGAATACCCAATTTTCCCATCACTTTTTTTTTTTAAAGTATCATTTCCCACTTAATTTCTCTAGGACGTTAGTCAAGGCCCAACTGACCATATGTTGTTGTTAAGTGCTGTCAAGTCATTTCTGACCCATAGTGAACCTGTATAGGGTTTCCAAGGAGTAGCTTACCAACCTTGTCGTTCAAATGACTTTGCAGATGTGTGTTTATTTGGGAACTTGCTATCTGTTCCATTGATCTGCATGCACATGTTTAAGCAATGTCACAGTATATAAATCATTGTAGTTAGGGAATAAGGCAGTGTAAATCTCCTTAAATTAGTCTTCTGTTTTGACATTGTTTTAGCTTTTCTAGGTTCTTTTTGCTTCCTTATCAATTTTTAGAATCAGCTTGTCATTTTCTGAGAAAAACTCCCACTGGGATTTTGATTGAAATCTAGTGTTTTCTAAACATTAGTAGATACAGAAAAAAATAACTTAGCTTTCAAAAACCACTTACACTGAGAAAATATAAACTGATAATTAGATGATAATACGAAAGAATATCTTGGAAAACTGTTTTCTAATCAGTTAATATTTTTCTTCATTTGTTGTTGTTGTTGTTAAGTGCCATTGAGTTGGTTCCAATTCAAAGTGAGTTTATATAGGGATTCTGAGGAGCAGGTAGTGAGTTTGAACCGCCGACCCTACAAGTCAAACAGGCTTTGTGGTCCAGTGATTATCCTACAATACCACATCAGGAATTCATCAATGATTATTCTTAAATATAAGAAACACAATATTGAGTTTAACCAGTCCGTTCCCGATGAGACATTGGCCAGTCGTGGGACCTCGGGCTCAGGGGCGGGAGAGAAGACTCCTGCTCCCACCTAGGGGCTGGAGAGGTGGACTGAGGATGATTTATGCTGCAGCCAAGGGAGGCTTAGAGAGAGGGCCTTGGATCCTCCAACTCCGCCTCTTGCCTGGAACCATGCTGTGCCAGCAGCCATCAAGCCAGTTTAAATAAGACCAGGCAAGTCTGTTTAGAGGTGGCACAAGTCTCCCAGGACCTAAATATTCACCCTCCCAGTTCGGTGCCCTAGCCTCAACCAACAGTGTTGTCAACTGGGAATAAACCCTGCCTCTTGCCTGGACTGTTGGGTGCCTCCATCAGTGCTATCCCAGTGAGAGCTGCTGGTGTGGATGGTCATGGGGGAGACTAGTAGAGAGGAGTGTAAAATCCAGTCTTTTGATGCAGAGACCCATTAACTGCAGCTCAGAACTATTAATATAGCAAGGTTTCCGACTAACCCTCCAACGAGCTAGGGCCTTCATCAGCATAACCAGCCCTTATCCACCCACTTTCCAACCTGGTAAGGGAGTCTTTTGCTTCCCTCAACACTTTCCTTCTAGACTTTTCAACATCTCCCAAGGTGCCTTCACCTTGATCCTCCCCTTCTAGGGCCAGAGAAAGGCTCGATTCCTCAGGTTGGACCTGCTGATGAGATGTCTTCCTCCTTCTTTGCTCCCATAGCCCCATCAGCTACTCTCTCCCACTACCTTCCACCTGGGCCAGGCAGAGAGCAACTCCCCACAACCACTGCACTATGTAACCATCGGTGCAACAGCTATGTTGGTGCCTCAGTTTCCCCACTTGTAAACTGGGTGCCCATAGTCACCGGTGGAATGCTTTGGAATGCTAAAGGCAGAGGCTAGCACACAAGTCACATTAGAAATGGATTTTTAGACGTTTTATATAAGGGCCCTTTTGGCAACAAATTTGTTTTCACATCAGATTCAGTACACTAAGCAGTACGGTATCATGTGCTATACCAGTAAGGGTAGGGATTTTCTAATAAACCTTTTCTGTTACCAAAAAGAAACATATATATATATATAAAGTCCAAACTATTCCTGTCTCTTACTTCATATTATTAAATATCTTCTTTACTATAGTCTAGGTGAAAATTAAAATTTTGTGCAAATTAACAAGACTAGCTATAATAAGCATAATATAGGCCTTTCTTAATGGTCTTAATATTTGTTAACTTGGAATCAACACATTTTATTTATGTATTATTATTTGTCATTATAAACACAATTAGCACTCTTATGATTTTCAAATGCACCATTTAATGAATCTGATGATATAATTCTCAAGAGAGAGCAATATATAGTTCTACAAGGCTAAAAACAAAAGGTTCATTTAACAGTTTGTTTCAGTTTGTAGCAGACTCAATGTTCATACAATTCTAATAAATGTATTTCAGCTTTATTTAAATCGTAGCATGCCATTTTAGCAATATGTGTCAACAACTTTTAATACAAGTGGTATTGTAGGATTAAGTATTGTTGTTGGTGTTGTTATTAAATGCCATGAAGTCAGTTCCTACCTATAGTGATCCTGTATAGAGTTTCCAAGGAGCAGCTGGTGAGCTTGAACCGCTAACTTTGTGGTTCAGACCGACTTTGCAGTCTAGCACATTAACCCACATACACATTTATAAACATGGCGCTCTGGTGTGGCGCTGTGGGTTAATGTGCCAGACTGCAAAGCCGTTTGAACTTCAAGGTCGGCAGTTCAAGTTCACCAGCTGCTCCTTGGAAACCCTATACAGGGTTGCTATGGGTCAGAATTGACTCGACAGCACTCAACAACAACAACATTTATAAACAGTCATCTCTTTGTCCATATTTATAAACATACTGCATTAATTTAGAGGTATCACTATATACTTGAAACTTTGTTGCATAGAGTGACAATAGAAAATCATGGAGAGTAAAACCTTTGAGAAATATTTTTACGTATTCTGCCTGTTTGGTTGTAAGCACACTGAAATATTTCAGTCATTCATTGTCTTTTCCCACAAATATAGGCAATTTGATTCCTGTGTATTCCATCTGATGAGCTCCATGTGTTTAGTCATCTTTTTATGTTGTTGAAGACAAGGTATTTGCAATGAATGCATCATTGTTCTTGCAAAATTCTAACATGTGATCTCCAACATCATTACTGTTACGAAGACCATATTTTCCAATATTTATCCTTCCTTTGTTACCAAGTTTTGTGTTTCAATCACCAGAAATTATCAATATATCTTAACTGCTTTTTTGATCAATTTCAGACTGAAAAAATTGGAAGAATTCTTCCATTTCATTGTCACTGATTTTAATGGGCAGTGCATAAATTTGAATAACAATGGTATTAACTGGTCTTCCTTGTTTTTTATTTTTGTTTAGTGCCTTTGATTTGATTCTGATTCATAGCAAACCTTCATGGGTTTCTAAAGAAGAAAACCCAGTGGTGGGTTTGAACCACTGACCTTGTGTTTTACATTCCAGTGCTTATCCTATGTCACCACATCAGGACTCCCATCTTCCTTGTAGGCATATAGATACTATCCTATCAAACTCCAGAGCAGCTCCTGGAAAATCCTATACAGGGTCACTAAGAGTCCGAACCTACTAGATGGCACTTTACAACATTTACTTCTATTAGATTTATGTTTTTAAAAACCCTATATAGGGTTGCTATGAGTTGGAAGTGTTTGTTTTGTTTGTTTGTTTGTTTTGTTTGTTTGGGGTTAGTGGGATTTCTGTTAGCAATTAACACAGTTGTAACAACGATTGTGAAGTTGGCCCAGGACCAAGCAGTGTTTCACTCTGTTGTGCATAAGGTCACTGTGCATCAGTACCAAGCTGATGGTGCCTAACAACAACAGCAATTTCTGTTATTGCTGTTGTTAAGTGCCATCAAGTTGGTTCTGATTCATAGCAACACAATATAGAGTTTTTAGGGTGGATTTGAACTGCTGATCTTGTAGTTCACAGTCCAGTGTTGATCCTACAGCACCACACTAGGAGTCCATTTCTATTATAACAGCACTAGATAACTAAAACAATTACTAATTCACATAGATATAAAAATAAGCCTATGTAGATTCAAATCCCAAATGTAATATGTAAATATGAAGTTCAAGAAAATAATAAAATAATAAAAAGTTGGTTCTTTGTATTTTTGAAATGGGAAGGCTTAAAAAACCACAAGCTCTAAGATAAAATTTTGATGAATTTTACTATAAAATATATTGATACATCTATACCTAAATAATCTCCGTATCTAATATATGTTTTCCAATATTGGTGGTGGTGGTAATGGTGGTGTGCTGTAGAGTAGAGTCTGACTTATAGTGACCCTACATGGGATTTCTGAGGATGGAAATCTGTTTTACTCTATCTCTTTTCTCTTACACTTTACTCCAAACAGCATGGAGAAACCACAGGGCCTATTTAAAATTTCATTGTTTAGAAATCTCCGCAGCCAGGTACCATGTTCATCACTTATATATTGTGCCATCAGCTAAATATTTTGAATATAATTCAGGCAAGTTCTTTGCCATCATATGAAACAACAACAAAAACAAAACAACAACAACAACAAAAAAAAACCCAATGCTTTTCCTCCATTGTCTAAGCATATATTCATTATGATTTTTTAAAAGAACTTTTTTGTGAATAATCCATTTTTGATAAGTTGACATGTTCATGAAAAATATGACAAATGGAATTTGATAGTTTTATTATTAAGAATTTCAAATTACTGATTATATTTCTAAATTTTATGTTTTGAAACACAATTTACCTAGTATATGTTATCTTATTTTAGATAATCCAGTAAAAGCTATGTTAAAGATTTTTTCGTAAATATTTATAAAACCACTTTTCAGTCATGCTAATTAACACATTTGCAAAACTGCTTTAAAATACAATTTAATTTTCACTTAATTTTAAGCTAACCTAAATGAGAAAATTTGCTAAATGTTTACAATTGCTTTCTTTAACTAATATACCTGTTGTTAAGTTGTTGTTAAGTGCCGTCAAGTCAATTCTGACCCATAGTGACCCTGGATAGGGTTTCCAAGGAGCATCTGATGAGCTTGAACCACCAACCTTGCAGTTCAAACGACTTTGCAGTCTGACGCATTCACCCACAGCGCCACACTATAGGACTCCAATATACCTGTACGTATACGAATTTTCAATACCTTTGTTAAAAGTTTGTAGGGTCTCCCCTATAATTATATTATGTAAATTTCTACTTAAGTCATGTGTCATCTGTGCCAAAGCAGGGAAAATTCATACCATAAGTTCCAAAAGGCTGGACTCTCTTTAATTAGGGTTTTAATACCAACAAATTAAATCACAAAGCATGAATTAGTAACTAAATTATTAAAGTGCTTAGTTTTAATTAAACACATTGTAATCTCTCTTCATTTATCAAAGATGATCACCCTTTTTCTATGTCTACTTATAAAAATAGAATACCAAAAAGTCAATTAATTATAATTAGCTTTGTAATTTTTATTTCTAGAAATTTTATATGCTCTTTAATATGCATTTTAGCTTATCTGGAAATAACATAAAAGTGATATAAAGATAAATTTGTGTCATAGTCATATATTAGATCCTATGTCACATTCAAATATGGGCAGTAATCAATGTTTAGTGAACCAAATTTGGCAAAAACACACATCTTTCTCTAATAGCCACTCTGTTGGAGAAAAATGTGGCAGTTAATAGATTTTGCTGTCGTTGTTTTTAAGTGCTGTCGAATCGGTTCAGACCCATAGCGACCCTGTATAGGGTTTCCAAGGAGCAGCTAGTGAGCTTGAACTGCCAACCTTGCAGTTCAAATAGCTTTGCGCATTAACCCACAGCACAAAAGCAGGACTCCATAATGATTTATATCCTTGTAAATCCTATGAGGCAGTAATAATTTCCCCCATAGGGTTGCTATGAGTTGGAATCTACTCTACTAAAGTGGATTTTTATTTTTGTCATCTGACATCTCTTGGTGGTTTCATTTTTTAAAAAAATTCTACATGTCTCTCAAGTTTCAGAGTAGACCCTATCTGTACCTTGGTGTTTTCTTGACTACTAAAATTCAATCTCTGTTTGTTCCAAGAATCTATATTATGTAGAGTGTGAAATACTCACAGAGCATTCTTCTTTGTCTTGTATTATGTGTTTTATCATGCCTACATTTGTTTTGATATTTATTTGCTTTACTATAACTGTCACTTGTCTTGCAGCAAAAAAGATTAGTCCCGTAAGTGTAGAGACAATATCATAGTCAGTCAAACAATGTTGCTACTAAGGTATGTGCAAGGATTTATTCCAAACAAAATGTATTTAAGCGTATCTTTTCTATCAGTGGATGACTACATACAAGTACTCTAAGTATACATTTGTCAATACCTTAAAAGAAAAGGACCAATCAAAACAGTGGCTTCCCTTGGGATCAACTGGAACAGATAAATTCAAGGCAGAGAGGTCAGCTCAGAAGGTTATGGTAATTTTTAAGGAAGGAGAACAAAGGAGTAATGTTGACAGATTTTCTCAAAGGATACAAGAGGTAACAGAGACTTATGAGGAAGATTTTTCTTTTTTTTTTAAAATTAATTTTTGTTGTAAACTGAGTGATAGTTTGTTTACATGGGAGAACATCAGCATTGCACCATTGTTTCATTGCAATGATTACAATCTTCTCCGTGCAGTCAACAGTATTTGCTTCCATTCCCTCTCTCTCTTTTTTTTTTTCCTTTAGAGGTGGTAGGAGGGGAGGATGTACACACAAAAAAACTCAGGACTATGCTGGAACCAACACAACTACTGGAGCCAATACTAGGGCCAACTGCCATGTCCGACAATTGGCTACACTCCACAATCTGCATGGAGAGATTAAACCTGAGTAGGGGTGATGGGAGATGAGAAATAAAAGAAAGCCACAAGACACATTTGAAATATAGCAAAGTTGGACCAGGTGGGCCACAGCACTCTGATGGAGATACTGTGACACCAACCAAGGCAAAGAGTTTATTTTATATACAGTTCAAGGGTAGGTGCTTGGGGTCAGGGAAAAGAATAACATCTGGTGTTTTGATGCATGCAGTAAGTGGGACTTTATCAGAAGAATGTAGTTACTAGGAAAACAGAGATAGGGTGGCTAGAATGTTGCACATTGCGCAGGCTGAGATGAAGGACATACCTAAATAGAAGGAAATACCTTGCAAGTTCCTGATCAGGGGTAGGGACTTTGAATTGGCAGCAGCCCGAGTTTCTGAACCACAACTGTTCAGTTGCAATCCTTCAGTTAAACTACCCCCAAGTTATGGACCTTTGGTTCAGCTGCTCTCAACAGGAATATATAATAATTCAAACAACCAAAGGGCATATTCTGCAAGCCTGTCTCCTGGCCGCCAGCACCCAGAAGTCCCTCTCTTTCCAAGAGTCCAGATATTTTTTTAAATTGAAACTACATTGGTCAGAAACAGTCCAGAAAAGCTACGTTGAGTAGTTTTTTTTTTTGTTTTTTTTGTTTTTTGTTTTTTTATCATGACATTGTATCTGCTCCTTCTTTGAGGGTAACAAGGCCTATTCTATGAGAATCTCGTTGCTAAATTTTACCCTACAGTCTGAGAAATCTCACATGTTTACCCTACAGTCCTGAACTTGTCCCTTCAGGCTCCTTTTTATTTCCCAAATTCAAAAGAATATTGGAAAAGGAACACAATTTAAGTCACTTGCAGATTCCAAAACTGCTATTTTAATGTGGCTTAAAATTGAGAGTGCAGAAATCTTTTCAGAAGAGTTTGAGAGATGGAAACACCATCTTCAGAAGTGCATGTATCTATGTGGAAGATAGGTTTAGAAACAGTAGCTTCACATATATATATTTTTTAAATAACGGTTTCTACTTATTCTCATACAGAAAATATGAAGAAGATAGGTTTTCAAGTGCTTACAGGTCCTAAATAGACAAAGCAGAATAGACTCCTATTACTTTCTGCTATAGGCATCATTACACATCAAGTATATTTTTCACCCCCACACACACAAATATACACATGCACATACAGTTTATTATCATTATTGCAGTTTTCTTAGTCACGAAATTGCCTCTTTGCTAAAATACTCATGGTAATTCCAAATCATTCTTAGATGAAACCCAGCACGATTGGTTTGGTATTTTCTAATTTAGTGTTGGCAAGAACATTATAAAACTACCACAAATAATATCAACTTCACACACATATACACACACATAGATACATGTTAATGATCACACACATAACTTTTAAGAAATAATTTTTCAATAACTTATTTAAATTTCCTTCTACTTATTCTCCAACTATCTTTAACTACTTTCTGAAGGTAGAAGGGATTGAGGTGTGAAAAAAATGCCATGGAATGAAGCTCCTGTACACTGGAAGAGTAGACCTTTGTTATCAAAATAGATACTTTGAGCACATGTCTCAATAGTTCAATATTCTCCTCCCTCTGCCAGAGCTTTGAGGAGGGGTCTTACTTTTCTTTTTACTATAAGAACCCATTGGGACTCCTGATGATAAAACACACAAGTGTGGATTTTCCACGTAGACTTAGGCATCTCAGGAGTTTCTCACACTAGTTTACATTTGTTCTCCGGAATCCATCAATTATCAGTTAAGAGTTCCGATAAATTGAGTCAGAGTCCTGGTGTGGAGCTGTGGGTTAATGCGCCACACTGCAAAGCCGTTTGAACTGTAAGTTTGGTGGTTCAAGCTCACCAGCTGCTCCTCAGAAACTCTATACAGGGTCGCTACGGGTTGGAACTGACTCGACAGCACATAACATCAACAACAACAGTCAGTTGCGTCAGAGCCCTGGTGTGATGCTTCAGGATAATGCATGGACAGAAAGGTCAATTTAGCAATTCAAACCTGCCAGCCACCCCTTGGAAGCCCTATAAAGGGTTACTATGAGTCAGAACTGACTCAACAGCACTTAACAACAACAACAATCAGTTTATTGGAGTCCTGGTAGGGTACTATAGGATAATGCGCTGGACCACAAGGTCAGTTTGAACCACAAGGTCATTGGTTCAAACTCACCAGTCATTCTTCAGAAAACACATACAAGGTCACTATGAGTGGGGACTGACTCCGCAGCACTTAACAACAATAACAACATCATCAATTTACGGCTCCTGGTAATCTGATCTCACTGTAAACCTCTGGTTATGTACGCATGCATGCCCATCCTCAGTTTCAGGCTCTGAAGTTTGCCCTGAGACCTCAGTTCTCTAATGGGCCTTAGAAATTTCACAGATATTCAATCTATTCAGTTTTATTGTTGTTGTTGTTGTAAGGACAGGAGCTATTATTTTCAAATTCTTTATGTTCAGATCTAAATAAGTCCTAAATCACTTTTTATGTATTTATTATATTTACATTTTTTGCCTTCTAAAGTTTATTCTTCCTCAAAATGTTTCTTCTTCAAACTCCATGAGGACTAGGGTTATATGTCTTGACAGTGTGTATCTTGTACCTAGCACAGTTTTTGTCTTACTTAATATTTTTGAAGTAATGAAATTTTAATATTGCTTGT
>NW_006408577.1:9076964-9078389 GCF_000296735.1 Chrysochloris asiatica
CAACTACTTAGAATTTAAGCTGTATATTATCAACAAAGCCAAGCATATTCATTCATTTCAATCATTTTGTAAATATATGTTTGTGATGTTTTTATATGTAGACAACTCAGTAAATCATGGAATCACTGACAATTTTTTCTAATTTTGAGTTCAGACAAATATGCTACATGGCAGCCAGTATTGTCCTTGTGTGCACTGTGAAGGTGGTTGTTGTGAAGTGCTGTCAAGTTTGTTCTGATCATAGCGACCCTGTGTAGGGTTTCCGAGGAGTAGATGGTGAGCTTGAACCACCAACCCTGTGGTTCAAACTGACCTTGCAGTCCAGCACATTAGGAAGGATACTGAATGTACTATCAGTCAAATAATTGAATCCAGTAAAAGTACAATTCTTTATGGCAGTAGATCTCAAAGTAAGGTCTAGGAATAGCATCATCAACACTACTTGGTAAATGTAAATGTTCTGATCTCCCCAAACCTACTGAATCAGAAACTCTGATTTGTGTTTACAAGCCCTCTGAAATGTGGTGTAGTTTGAGAACCAAAGCTGAAGACATCCAATTTGTCTCAATAGCTGGTTTATCTTTCCAAAAGAATGAGGACCATCCATCTTCAAAGTCAGCTTGGTGGGATGAATCCTCATGATTTGAATCTCTGATCCTCCTTTCTTTTCTGTTTCTCTGACACAGCCAAGAAAAGTTTTCCACTGCTGAGTATTGATTATACTGGGCCTATCCAGATAATCCAGTATTATCTTCCCATTTTGAGATCTTTAACCTTAATCACACCTACAGAGTCTCTTTTGCCATGTGAAATGACTTATCTTTTATATATTTTCATAGGTTACAGAAATTAAGACATGAACATCTTTTGGGGAGGAAGGGTTGTCCTGTCTCCTGAAGTTTGAAATCCTAAATCAAGTACCAGGCCAATTTTCCCAAGAAGGCTTTCTAAACATTGGCTCCATAAAGTCAATAAAGTATAAGAAATTTTTCAAATTATTCCCTGGTAACAAGAAGGATGGAGTACTGGTGTGGTGCTGTGGGTTAATGCACTGGACCGCAAAGTTGGTTTGAATGGCAAGGTAGATGGTTCAAGCTATGGGTTGCTATAGGTCAGAACTGACCTGACAGCACTTAACAACAACAACAAGGAGGATATATTCTTAATGAACATAAGCAAATTACTATAGTTTCATCAATATTAGAATAGTCAATAAGAGTTTCCAAATTCTGGACTGTCAGCAAGAAAAATATCACTGACAAATATCTTATTTCTCCTTATAAAAACATAGTCTATAAAATTGTAATGAGTTATGAGTCTTGGTGTGGTATTGTAGGATAAGCTGTAGATCATAAGATCTGTTTGAATTGCAAAAGTGGAGGCTCAAACTCACCTACCGCCTGTCGGAAAATATTTGTAAGGTCG
>NW_006408577.1:9079094-9081308 GCF_000296735.1 Chrysochloris asiatica
CAGAAGCAGACAGCCTCATCTTTCTCCTGCAGAACCGCTGGTAGTTTTGAACTGCTGACCATAAGATTAGCAGCCACACTCGTAATCACTATGTTACCAGACAGAGTTCCTTTCCTCACAGTACTGGAGGCTGAAAGTCCAAAGCAGGGTCTCTGCCATATCATCCTCTTCGAGAGCCTCTGTCATGGTTTTTGGTATCTGTTAATGATCTTTGGTGTTCCTTTGCTTGTAGACAATCAGCACAGGCAGAGGAGTATATATAGCACCTATGGCAGAAAATAGCATCCATGGCAATAAGTTTTAATTGCTGAATAATCTTTTACATCTGACATGGAGACCGCCATGGCCAATGGAAACTGCCAAAGTGGTACCCAGGGCATGTGCCATATATGCCGTACACTAACTACACTTCTGATCACATATTATCTGCTTTCCCCAGGGTGTGTGTAATTCTAATTTACTCTTTGAATAACTCTGAAGTGATTAGATTTAGAACTCAGTGCAGGTATGATCTAATTAACACAAAAATGAAAACCCTGTATTCAAACAGGATTTTATTCACAGGTGTAGGAGTTAGCATTTCAATGCTTTTTTTTTTTAATAGGGGAACACAATTTAATTCACACCTGAACATAGTGATCCATACTATATCTGAAGAGTATCTATACAAATACTTTATAACCATTAATGAACACAATAACTGCAGAGAAAGATATAGTATATAATTGATTACATTACATGTGGGAGATGCAAAAAGGTTCATGGAAAGATTCCATATCTTCCATTTCGATTTTCCATGAACTTTTTGAAGCTCTTTTGTGTTTTGCAATATATATATATATTTATACAATAATTATGAGATAGAACATATCATGAATACTCTAAGCATATAATTAGAATGGGAGTGGGATGGCTCTGTAGGATAAACACTGGACTGTGAACCACAAGGAGGTTGGCGGTTCAAACCCACCAGCCACTAAGCAGGAGAAAGATGCTTTCTGATCCCAGAAATATAAAGCCTTGGAAAACCTATACAGTGTCGCTATATGTTGGAACTGACTTGATGGCACTTAACAGCAGCAACAACAACAGTTAGAATATACCAAGAATACATAAAAAATATGAAATTCAGTAAGGCTGGAGTAGATACTAAATAAATATCTATATATTAATAAAACTTGATAGATAAGCAGTATGAATTTCTAAATGTAAGCCAATGGCCTAGAAAAGTCTAGATTCAATTTAAAGAAATAAAATAGCAGGTAAGTTGTTGTTAGGTGTCATCACATTAGTACAGACTCATGGCGACCCTATGAACAGCAGAACAAAATACTGCCCGGTCCTGCATCAAGCAGGTAAGTTAGGATTCTACAAAGAACTGAAGTTGTAACTGTTCTTTCTACACTTTGGTTGCCTGAGATCAGGCACTGCAGCACAGGGCTCCAATAAGTAGAATCCTGTCACTGGTTAGTCCTGGTGTGGTGCTGTGGGCTTATGCGTCAGACTACAAAGTCGCTTAAACTGCAAGGTGGGTGGCTTAAGCTCACCAGCTGATCCTTGGAAATCCTATACAGGGTTGCTATGGGTCAAAATCGACTCCATAGCACTTAACAACAGCAGCATCATGGTTAGTGATGTGGAACTGTGGGCTAAAGCACTGGACCGCAAGGTCAGTGTGAACCACATGGTTAGTTCAAACTCAACAGCTGCTCCTTGGAAATTCTACACAGGGTTGCTATGAGTCAGGACCAACTCAATGGCACTTATCAACAACAATTATGGTTAGTGAGGGCATTAACACATTTCTAGGAACTTCTTATAAAATTCCTGAAATATTTACACTATTAACATTTTATGCTTCTGAAGTTAGCCTGGTGAATGATAAACATTTTCTACTTTGACAATCCTTCCCAGAAAGTCATCAAGAGTATCATTTCAAATAAACATAATTATTTCTTACACCTTTATATTTGTAAAGTGGAAGAACAAATCTTTGAGATGCCTCAGAGGACTCCTGGATAATTATAAACATAGTTTTTGGTTCAAAAAAAACACTCTGAAGGTTCTGTATTATTTTAAATTTAAGATACGATTTTTTAAAGACAAAAATAAAACATTGGGAGATCTGAAAACTTAAGATAGAAATTAAATCATGACTACTTGATATATAATAAAGCCAACAATAATTTCTCAGGTTGTTGAAACATTAGTGTT
>NW_006408577.1:9081969-9083575 GCF_000296735.1 Chrysochloris asiatica
ATTAGTAACCACTATGCTACCAGAGTTATTTAGAGATTATGAAAAGTCCTCATTTCATCCAGTAAAGACAATGTTTCTAATAAATGCTGCCACAATGTTTTCTTTTATGTGTGTCTATAACAAATAATCTTATAATGATGTTTTGAATTAAAATATAAAAATTTAGGAAAAAAGATTACCCTGCAAAAATATCAAAAATTTAACTTAATAATTAATATCCAAAGAAGTTACAAATTAAATTGTTAATCTTCTTCAATTACTAGAGGAAGCAGTATTATAAAATAAACACTTCATGTTTCTTAATCTTCTCCCATAGGACCTTAAATAAAATAATTATAAAGGCTTTATTATAACATAAATTATAAATGATTTCAAAGTAAAGCAGAAAGATAAGCTACAGTGCTTTCAATGAAGCAGGTTCTGTTTTCTGTAATAAACTGGTAGATTCTTTATAAATTTAAAAGTACACATAATTGTGCTTCATAAAATTATTATCCATTTTGAGAGATAGAAGGCTTATGGAATATAATTGTAAAGCCTACAAACCTAATTGCACAGCTGATGTTCACTTCAGTGTACAGATTTACACAAACTGTCTAACGTGTTTCAGCCAGTTTTTCTGAGTATGCTGAAAAAAACTTTACCCTTCATTGTTACTGTAGCTCTTCATTTTACCTTCAAGATGAAAAACAAGAAAACTTCTGTTAGAAAACTTTTGAAGTATTTATTTTCACAGCATACATGCAGAAGAAAATAAAGCATTTTACTATGAAGCCTCAAATAATCAATTACGTAAAAATAAAACCCTTTTTAAATATTTAAAGGAAAAAAGACCCCAAATTCAAATGTATTTGTTGTTATTGCTGTTATGTGCTATTGAGTTGGTACCTACTCATAGCCACCCTATGCACAGCATAAAGAAACACTGCCTGATCCTGGGCCAACCTCAAAATTGTTTACACGCTTGAATCCATCGATGATGCCACTTGGCCAATCCACCTCATTGGGGGTCTTCCTCTTTTTATCTGACCCTCCACCTTATGAAACATGATATTCTTCTCCAGCAACTGGTCTTTCCTGAATATGTCTGAAGTATGAGAGATGAAGTTTGGCCATCCTGGCCTGTAAGGAGCACTCTGGCTGCACTTCTTCCAAAACGGATCTATTGGTTCTTTCGGCAGCCCATGGCACTTTCAATATTCTCCTCCAACACCATAACTCAAAAGCATCAATTCTTCTACCGTCTTGCTTATTCACTGTCCAGCTTTCACATGCATATGAGGTTATTGAAAGTACCATGGCTTGGGTCAGGTGCACCTTAGTCCTCAAGCTGAAATCTTTGCTCTTCAGCACTTTAAAAAGGTCTTGTGCAGCAGAATTGTCTAATGCAATAAGCCATTTGAATTCTTAACTGCTGCTTTCCTGATAGTTAACCCAAGAAGAATGAAGTCCTTAACAACTTCAATCTTTTATCCGTTGATAAGAATGTTGTTTATTGATCCAATGGTAAGGATATTTGGTCCAATGGTAAGGATTTCTTAACTGCTGCTTTCCTTGATAGTTAACCCAAGAAGAATGAAGTCCTTGACAACTTCAATCTTTTATC
>NW_006408577.1:9083675-9085070 GCF_000296735.1 Chrysochloris asiatica
ATAAAAATCCTCATCACTCGACCATAAACAACAGTCTTATCAACTGAGAAAAAATTGAAGAGGACTTCATTATTCTCGGATCAACTGTCAACACCTGTGGAAGCAGCAGTCAAGAAATCAAACAATGTATTGGATTAGGCAAATCTGCTGCACAAGACCTTTTTAAAGTGTTGAAGAGCAATGATGTCGGCGTGAGGACATCATTGTGCCCAACCCAAGCCATGGTATTTTCAATAACTTCATATGCATGTGAAAGCTGGACAATAAATAAGGAAGACTATAGAAGGGGTGGAGTAAGGTAGGGTAAACTAGATAATTACCCAGTATTTTTACACACCAGTGTTTGCAACAGAGTAGCAGAAGATAAGAATACATAAACACAGTTTTCTACAACCACATACATCATCTATACACTTCTCAATGTGGTATTAATGAACATGATCACTATAACCTACACATGTTTTTGTAGTTCTTGTTGTTAAGTGCCCTCCAGTCAATTAGACTCATAGCGACCCCACATAGGGTTTCCGAGGCTTTAAATCTACGCAGGAGCAGAAAGTTTCATTTTTCTTCCGTAGATGATGAACTCAAATGAAGGGCCTTGTGGATCACAGTCCAGAGCATATCACATGAAGGAGCTCTGGTAGCGTGCCTAGTGTTTGTGAGTTGGGCTGCTAACCTGAAGGTCTTTTAGAAACTTACAGCCATTTGGGGGAAGAGAGGTGAGGCTTTCTGCTCCCAAAGAGCTGACTCCATGGCACACCACCATCACCACATAACCTTTAAACATCAGGGCTCTATATTACAGGGATCTAGACATAGTAGGAATGGAGAAATGAAGGGAAATAATGTTAAGGGGCTTAACTGCCTTGTGGATATTGGTTTCCCCTGCCTTCTGTTGTAAAATAGAGATTTAAGTGTGACAGGAATATTGGGGAAATAGGATTAAAAGTATATAAATAAAATTATCCTTATTAACATTTTAGCATTCCTTTACTTAAAAATGATATAAGTATCTCATGAATATACTAATTTAGTTAACTCCAGATAAAATCAGTCTTAAGCTTCAAGTTACCTAAAGATTTAGAGTCCTGGTGTAGTGCTGTAGGTTAATGAGCCAGACTGCAAAGCTGTTTGAACTGCAAGGTCGGAGGTTCAAGCTCACCAACTGTTCCTCGGAAACCCTATACAGGGTCGCTATGGGTCAGAACTGACTTGACAGCACTTCACAACAACAACAATAGTGATTTGGAAATTTTATTCAGACCAATGTGGTGTTGTGCTGTCGGATATACACTTGACTGCTAACCACATTGTCTATGTCTCAAACCCAGCAGCCACTCCTTGGAAACCCTATATAGGGTAGCTGTGAGTGAAAACTGACTCAATAGCACT
>NW_006408577.1:9085960-9091313 GCF_000296735.1 Chrysochloris asiatica
GAAACTGCCTTCTTACTTACAAATTAGTCTCTAGTACTGTATCCCAAATATTTAATATGGACTACACTATTGAAGATAGCTTTTGAATTAGTATAATGGGAGTTCACCTGCACTTCAAACTCTTACTTTACACAGTGAAGGATTAAAAAACGTTAAAGAAAGATTAGAAGCAATACACAACGGGACTGATGAGAGTTTTCTCTGGCTTTAGTTCCTTAATGGACATGAAGCTCCTGATAATGCTGTCCAGACATAATAGAGTTCATCCAGATTTAAAAAGGCAGCCAATAGTTACTAGCATTGGATCTTTAATCATTGATATTTCCAACATAGCTGGATGGTAGGGGCTGGAGAAATAGACAGATTTATTACTAGCACTTAAGGAAACATGAAACTCAGTATCAGGGAGGTCACAACTGTATCTGAGGGCAAGGAACAGAATTCACAGATATTTTGAGTGCCATTGTTGTCTCCTGCTATCTAGCATATCCAGAAAGCAATAACTTCAAGAATATATACAGATATGGTACTGTATGATAAGCATTGGACTGCTAATCACAAGGATAGCAGTTCAAACCCACCAGCTGCTCCTTGGATTCCTTATACAGGGTCACTATGAGTATTAACCAACTTGACAGCACTTAACAACATACCAGTGAAAGTAAAATAGGCTAAAATTGCATGAATAGCATGCAACATTGGCAGGAGAGGAAACTATGTAGAGAGGGATTTAATTTGAAGTCAGATAAATGGCAGTATTAAGAAAATAATAGATAAAAACACAGCAATCTCAGGAAGTAATGGTGGACTTCTGAACAGCTACTAAAAGCAGCTTTTTAAATAATTGGTTTTTATTTAAAAATTATAGAATTTTATTCATAATAGTTAACTTGGAGTAAAACATAAAATTTAAAAGGCAGTTGTCTGAATCATTTTACTATCATTTCTAAAGGATTTAAATATGTAAAGTAGAAAACTGCATAATCACAATTTCAGAATTTGTCTGAAAAGTCCTTCATTTTACAGATGAAACAGTAGAAATCCAGAGTTATGTGACATACCCAAGGTTGTTCAGACAAGCTTTCATTCTCTTACTTCTGAGAACTTTTTCTTGTCTCCTCTACAATATCATGCTCTCTATTTCAATCAATTAAACTGTGTTTTGATTATTCATTTTCCAAGTAATGAACATTTTAAAGCATCTCCAGCCACTGTGGTAGGTAAAAAGAAATACTTTTCCTGCCTTTATGACCCACATAGTTTGGTATTGTGAGAAAAGAATAATAATAGAATACGTAGCTCAGATCTCCTGGTGTTTAAAAAAAAAAGATGGTGAGGTAACATTTTATGATTAAATGCTAATGGTTAGTGCAGAATAATAATATATATCTACTTGCCAGGAGAGTTAATCCTTTAAGTCACCATGACAGACAGTGTTTATATTTGATACTTAAATGGGGAAGCACTGTTGACTAGAATGATAACATTAGTCAAGAAAGGAAAACTGGTGAAGAAAAGCAACTTTCATTGGTTTGTATACAAAATTCTTATCTAATTTTATTTAAAGAAATCTCTGTAATTTAGTTCTTATATTTTATGCATAAGAAAACTGGGGAAAGTAACTGACGTGTTCAAGGTTAAGCTAAACAGTGTTAAGCTAACAGTGTCTGAATTAGGACCAGACCTGAATTTTCTGATTCAGGTGCTTTTGTATTATTGTATTGCAAAAATAAACTGCTCAGTTCCCATTTCTGGAAGCAAACAATCATAGTAGATGCTGTGTCAGATTACATGAAACAAATGTTGGCTATGGCAATAGAGATATCAGTTCACAATCTTAATCTTCAAAAAAAAAATAATAATAGAAAAGAGTGTTTTTCAGTTTAGTTTTTTTTTTTTTTTAATTCATTGAAAATTAATGAGAAGTGCTTTATTGACTTTCTCCCAAAATATAATGTAATCTTCCTTATTTGCTTTGGATATTTGATGTTAACAATCACAGAATTATGTGCTTGTTTACAGTATGCTATTGTTAAGTGCTATTCCAACTTAAAGCAATCCTGTGTATTAATTAGTTGCCTAGTGGTTGGTGGGTTTGAACTGCCAACCTTGGATTAGTAGTCCAGTGCTTATCCTGAATCATCACACCAGGACTCCTTTTTCAGTAATAGTTTCCTATTAAATAAATACTTACTCACTATGCTAATATATGTACTCTTGGTGTTGTGCTCCAGGAAAACCACTAGACATCAAGGTTGATTTGAACAGCAAGGTGGTGGTTCAAACATTCCTCAGAAACCCTATACGAGTAAGTATGAGTGGAACTGAGTCCAGGGCACTTAACAGCATCTATTGTACAGTCTCCTTCTGCCTCCAGACAAAATCTGTGAGTCATGATTTTGAAGCAAGGCTGGAAGAATGATGCAATTCTCTGTTAATGTCACCCTGCTTTAAGAACTGATGGAGCAGTAGCCTCCAATCTTTCTAGGTTACCTCTCCTTTCAGAGGTTGTTGTTATTTTTGGTAAGTGCTGTAGAGTCTGCTCTGTCTGACTCACAGTGATGTTGTATAGGGTTTCCAAGGAAATGGCAGTAGGAAACTTATTTCTGTCAAAATTTATAACATCAATGTGGGCCATACAAAATTATCAAAAATTAGACTGCTATATTTGGTCAAATATTTGATTAACTCTAATGTGATGACCTGGTGTGGAGGTGAAGGATTCAACCTTAAAGTCTGTTTGAACCACAAGGTCAGTAGTTCAAACTCATTAACCAATCCTCAGAAACCCTATACAGTGTCACTAAGATTTGAACCTACTCCAAGGCACTTAACAACAACAACAAATGCAATGAATGACAGACCTTGTGTGGTGCTGTGGATTAATGCACTGGACTGTAAGATACTTTTGAACTGCAAGGTCGGCAGTTCAAATTCACCAGTTGCTACTTGGAAACCCTGTGTTAATGTTATTAAGTGTCATGGAGTCGGTTCCAACCCACATCAACCCTGCATAAGGTTTCCGAGAAGCGACCTTTGAGCTTGAATCACAGACCTTGCGTTCAAACTGACCTTGCAGTCCAGCACATTACCCCACAGCGTCACACCAGGAAAACTTATAGAGATTGGGTATGAATTGGAAACAACTCAACAATGCTTACCAACAGCAACAGTATGATGACTGGAGCTGCAGTTGCCTTGGCAGGTTCAAAC
This sequence comes from Chrysochloris asiatica, assembly GCF_000296735.1. Lineage (NCBI taxonomy): Eukaryota > Metazoa > Chordata > Mammalia > Afrosoricida > Chrysochloridae > Chrysochloris > Chrysochloris asiatica. The sequence continues at coordinate 9,089,174 of NW_006408577.1, forward strand.
CAAGTGATTTCCAATGCCTTGTAATGCCAGAAGACCAGCTATTGCCCACCCCTGTGACTAGAGAATAAACACTTGACTGAAAACAAGGTCAGTGGTTCTGAGTCCACCAGTCAATCTGAGGGAGAAAGATGAGGCTTTCTATACTTGCAAAGATTTACAACCTTGGAAGCCTTGTACAATGTTGTTATGAATATGAACCCATTTAATGTCACTTAATAATGTGGCACTGTGGAATAAAGCACTGAACTGAAATGTTGGTTTGAACTACAATGTCGGCAGTTCAAACTCAACAGTTGATCCTTAGAAACCCTATACAGAGTTGCTACACATCAAAACTTACTGGATGGCAATTAACAACAACAAAGTAACAACAGTATGCGATATGGAGCCTTGGGGCAGCACTGTAGGATATGCACTGGACTGGCAACAGCAAGGTTGTCAATTCAGAACCACTAGCAGCTCTTGGGAATCCTATATGGTTCCTATGAGTAGAAACTAAGAGAAGGTACACAACACAATATAGTTCAAGACCAGAAATAGTCAAAAATGCAAAATCATGAAAAAAATTGAACATGTATTGCATATTATAACATAAAATTCCTATACTATTAATTTTCAATACCTGCATTTAAAATTGTACATATAGAGCAAATAAGAAAAATTATATAAATGGAAAATAACGGCTCTCACAAACATTACTGTTATGTGCTAAATGGCAGTTAACCCATTTTTTCTGTTTTAATTACTACTTAATTAGACTATACTTTCAATTTCATATAGGATCAGCAATGGAATGTTAACCACAAGGTCAGTTGTTCAGACCTATCAGCTGCTCCTTGGAAACCCTATACAGGGCCAGAACCCACTTCACCCAAGGCATTTAACAACAACAACAACAACAACATTTGCATCATTATTCATAGATATTCAGTGTTTCCTGGAAGTAAAGAGAACTTAAAATAATTACTGATTAAGATCAAAGGCTATAACCTTTAATATGGATTGCACCTCAATGTAAAGTAAACAAAAATCCTCACAACTGGACCAAAAAATATCATGATGAACAGAGAAAAGATTGAAATTGTCAAAGACTTCATTTTACTTGGATACGCAGTTAACACTCATGGGAAAAGCAGTCAAGAAACAAAGAGTATTGCATAGGATAAATCTGCTGCAAAAGATTTCTTGTTTAAAGTGTTAAAGAGCAAAGATATCACTTTGAGAACTAAGGTGTGCTTGACCCAAGCCATGGTATTTTCATTTGCCTCGTATGTATCTGAATGTTGAACAATGAATAAAGAAGACCAGAGAAGAATCAATGCATTTTAATTATGGTGTTGAAGAAAAATGTTGAAAGTACAATGGACTGCCAGAAGAACAAGCAAATCTGTTTTGGAAGAAGAACAGCCAGAATGTTCTTTAGAAGTAAGGATGGTGAGATTTTGTCTCTCATACTTTGGTTATGTTGTCAGAAAGTATCAGTCCCTGGAGAAGGACATCATGCTTGGCAAAGTGGATGTTGTGATTGTTGTTAGGTAATGTTGAGTCAGTTCTTACTTTATGTACAACAGACTGAAACACTGCCTGGTCCTGTGCCATCCTTACAATCTTTGCTAAGTTCTGCTGCCATTGTACCAATCCATCATGTCGGGGCTCTTTCTCTTTTTCAGTAACCCTCAACTTTATCAAGCATGATGTTCTTCTCCAGGGACTATTCCCTTTTGATAATACATTTGAAATATGAGAAAAGAAGTCTTACCATCCTGACTTCTAAGGAGCATTCTGACTATACTTCTTCCAGCACAGACTTGTTTGCTCTTCTAGAAGTTAATGTTACTTTCAATATTCTTCTCCAACATCATAACTGAAATGCACCAATTCTTCTATATTATTTCTTATTTATTGTCCAACTTTCACATGCATATGAGGCTATTAAAAATAGTATGGCTTATATGTATGTCAATTAGTTCTAAAACTGACATTTTTGTACTTGAACACTTTTAAGAGGTATTGTGCAGCAAGTTTGCCTAAGGCAATGCATTGTTTGATTTCTTGACTGCTGTTTTAATAAGTGTTGATACCGGATCCAAGCAAAATGAAGCATTTGAGAACTTCAATCTTTTGTCCATTTATCATGATG
>NW_006408577.1:9092263-9098847 GCF_000296735.1 Chrysochloris asiatica
AACAATTGTGAATATGGCCCAGGACTGGGTGGTGGTTTCTAGTATTGCACATAGGACTGCTATGAGTTCAAATCACTTCAACAGTATCTAACACACACAAAAAACAAAACTACGTATTTATGAAATAATTTTAGCCTTAAGTGTTTATATTGTTCCTAAAGTATTTTATCATATCCACAGCTCTATTAGTAAATACCACCATGAGTATGTCAATTTGTCATAATATGGATGCTTGTGTATTGCTATGAGGCTGGTAACTATGTCAGGAAAATTTAAATACCAGCAGGGTCATCCAAGGTAGGCAGGTTTTAGCTAAACATACAGATTAAGACAGTCTAGGAAGAAGGAGAGGCAGACTACTTATGGTTACCCACTTAAAACCTTATAAATAGCAGCAGAACACGGTCAGCTATAGCACCAGAGATGAAAACATTATGAATAGCAACAGAATATTGTCAGGTATGATACCAGAAGATGTGTCTCTCAGGTTGCAAGGCACTCAAAAGACAACTCGGGAAGAGCTGTGTCTTAACAGTAAAACTGCCCATAATAACATGAATGCAGTAAAGCTTTCAGAATGTTAATTTTCTGATGGAGCACAACTCAAAATGAGGAGAAACATCTGGAAAAATCCATTAATAATTAGAACATGGAATTTAAAAAAGTATGAATCTAGGGAAATTAGAAGTTGTCAAAAATGAGATAGAATGCATAAAAGCTAGGCATTAATAAGCTGAAAATGACTGACATTGGCCATTTTGAATTGGAAAATCATATGGTTTGCTATGCTGGGAATGACAAATTGAAGAAAGAATGTCATTGCATTCATCATCAAAAAGAACATTTCATGATCAAGCTTGAAGTATAATGTTGTCTGTGATAGAAAACTATCAATACACCTATATTTATGCACAAACCACTAAGACCAGTGATTATGAAATTGAAGAATTATACCAACTTCTTCAGCCAGAAATGAAGAATACCTAAAATCAAGATGTATTAATAATTACTGGTGATTGGAATGAGAAGACTGGAAACAAAGAGAAAGGACCAGTATTTGGAAGATATGGCCTTGGTAACAGAAATGATGCTGGATATCACATGATAGAAGTTTGCAAGACCAGTTACTCATTCAATGCAAATATGTGTTTAAACAACATGAGACAATTTACCACAAGGATCTCGCTTGATGTAATACACCGATATCAAACTGAATACATCTGTGGGTATTGATGGTGGAAAAAACTCCATGTCATCAGCCAAAAGTAGACTTTGGGAAAACTGGAACTGACCACCAATTGCTAATATGCAAGTTCAGACTGAAGCTGAAGAAAATTTAAACAAGTCCAAACTTTGATCTTGAACACATCCACCTGAACTTAGAGACCATCTCAAAACAGATTTTATGTATTAGACACCAATAACTGAAGATGAGAAGAGTTATATGATGACATCCAAGAACATCATATAGGGAGAAAGTGAAAGGTCATTAAGAAGGCAAGAAAGAAGGAAAAGACCAACATGGATATCAGAGGTACTCTGAAAATTACTGTCCAGCATAGAGATACTAAAACAAATGGAAGGAGTAAAGAGGTAAAAAGCTGAATAGAAATTTTCAAAGGGCAGCTCAAGAAGACAAAATCAAGTAATTATAATGAAATGTACAAAAACCCGGAGTTAGAAAACCAAAAAGGAAGACTATGTTAAGCATTTCTCAAGCTGAAAGGACTGAATAAAAAATTCAAGACTTGCATGCAATATTGAAGGATTCCATGGGCAAAGTATTGAATGATTCAGAAAGCAGATGGAAGGAATACACAAAGACACTATGCTAAAAGAAATGGTCGATGCTCAACCATTTCAAGAGCTAACATACTATCAAGAGCCATTAGTACTGAAAGAAGTACAAGGTGCACTAAAGGCATTGACAAAGAACAAAGCTCAGGAATTATGGAATACAAATTATAATCCTTCAACAAACTGATGCAGCACTGGAGGAAGTCACTCATCTATGCCAAGTAATTGGGAAGACAGCTACCTGCCCATATAGTTGGAAGATACCCTATTTGTGTCCATTTCAAAGAGAGATGTCTCAACAGTATGCAGACTACATCAGACAATATCACTAATATAACATGTGTGAATCATGATGACAAGCATTGGATAATATTACAATAATGGGTATTCCAGAACTTAATCGTGCACATGAAGAACCTGTACATAGATCAAGAAGCAGTCATTAAAACAGAAAAAGGGGACACTGAGTGTTTTAAACTGAGTGGTTTAAAATCAGTAAAGCTGTGCAAAAAGATTGTGTTCTTTCATCATCTTTATTCATTCTATGTAGTGAGGAATTAATCTGAAAAACTGGATTATATGAAAAATAGCATGACATCAGGATTGGAGGAAGACTCATTAATAACCTGTGATATACAAATGTTACAACCTTGCTTGCTGAAAGCAAAGAGGAATTAAAATACTGACTGATAAGATAAAAAATCATAATCTTTAATTTGTGTTGCACCTCAATGTAAAGAAACAAAAATCCTCACCATTGGACCAGTAAATAATATCATGATAAATGGAAGAAATATTATAGTTGTCAAAGACTTCATTTTGCTTGGATCCACTATCAGTACTCATGGAACGCAGCAGTCAAAAAACCAAATGATGTATTGCATTAATCAAATCTGCTGCATAAGGCCTCTTTAAAGTGCTTAAATTTGAGGACTAAGATGTGCCTGACCCAAGTCATGGTATTTTAAGTGACCTCATATGCATTTGAAATTTGGAAAATGAATAAGGAAGACCATAGAAGAATTGATGTCTTTGAAATATGGTATTGGAGAAGAGTATTAAAAGTACCATGGATTGCAAGAACAAACAAATTTATATTAGAAGAGTGCAACCAGAATGTTTCTTAGAAGCCAGGATTGTGAGATTTTGTCTCTCATACTTTGGTCATATAATCAGGAGGGAACATGTCCTGGAGAAGGCCATCATGTTTTGTAAAGTGAAAGGTCAACGAAATAGAGGAAGACTCCCAATAAAACGGATTGGCACAGAATATGACACCTAACATCAGCAATAACAATGCTAGGATATTGACTTTTATGCATTCCATTTCATTTTTTATGATTTCTAATTTCTCTAGACTCATATGTTGTATATTCAATGTGAAAGGGAAAAACAATGCGGCACCGCTCATCAACCACACCACACACCAGATGGCCCTTCTAGAGACTTTTAACTCAGGGTGAGGAAGAGCAAGGAGACCTCTGCCCAACAGAGAAGACAGAAGGCAGAAAAGAGAGAGTCAACAGGAAGGGAGTGGTCTTATATAGGTTCAAACCAGGAGATCATATGTCATTGCTGGGGTGATTTAGCTCTGGCCTATCAAAAACCATGTTGCCCTTTAACCTAAGCGACTTGTAGTTTAGGGCGGGGAAATGGAAACCTAAGATTATAAAATGGAGTTGAAGGGAGGGGAGAGGGAAGAACCCGGAAGGTACAGCCTAAAATGGCGGGCCTGATTGTGACTGACTGATTATTGTAACACAGTGTTCCAATAATTAATTATATCTACAACTTTTTCTTCTTGTTTTGAACAGCACCCAATCATTAGATGAATGCCTTAAAAGCTTTGCTCCATCCAGTCATTAAGGTCAACTCTACTTTGAGGAAGCAGTTGTATTTTGAGTGCCTTTCAACCTGAGTGTTTTTATCTTCTGGCCCTATATCTGACAAAACTTATGCCATTCATAAGTTTTTTAAGTCAAATGTATTCTGCCGCTCCTTTTTCCTAATCTGTTTTACTTTGTAAAATCAGTTGAAACTTGTCCACCATGGGTGAACCTGCTGGTATTTAAAATATCGATGGTATAACTTCCAGCATCACAGCAATGCACAAGCCACTACAATGTAACAAACTGACAAAAGAACTGTAGTTGGGAAACAATTATATTATTAAACATATATTTATGCTATGGCCTACCAATAGAACTATTATGTATATGTTGTTGTTGCTGTTAAGTGCCCTCGAGTTGGTTCCAATTCATAGTGACCCTGTATAGGGTTTCCAAGGAGTAGCTGGTGAGTTTGAATCACCAACCTTGCTGTTTAAACTGCATTTGCAGTCCAGTGCTTATCCTAAAATGCCATATTAGTACTCTCCCCAAGACTAATGGATCAATATGATCACAAAAAATCTTATGAAATAATATGAAAAGACTAGAAACAATATAAAATCCCATCAATATAAGAATGAATATAACAATTTGATATATTCATATTTTTAATACAACTCATCAATAAAATTCTAAAAACTACTTTTTCTATATAATCACATGGATGAATCAGAAAAACTGAAATTATGGATTATCACAACAAAACATTTAAAAAGAAATTTTGAATGGAAGAAGCCAGATGAAAAAGAGCTTATGATTCAATTTATTTGTAGTTTCAGTATATGAAAATCTGAGTTAAAGAGAAAGAAATCAGATCAGTGATTATCTTGAGTATACACCATGAGGGTAAAATATCACGAAAAGCTTTCTGTAGTTAGTTGTTTTTTTTTTTAATCTTGACAAAAATTGTGGTTTGTAAATTTGTTAAAACTCATTGAACTGTAGTCTTAATATTGCCTTATTTTAATTTGTGTGGTGCTGTGAGATAATGCACTGAAACACAAAGTCAGATTGAACTGCAGTATGGTAGTTCAAATTCACCAGCACCTCCTCGGAAACCCTATATCTGGTTTCTATGAGTCAGAACCAACTGGATAGCACCTCACAACAATAACAGTCTACTTCAGTAAGGAGTCTATTGTGGCACTGTGGGATAAGCACTGAACAAGTAACCACAAGGTCAGTGGTTCAAACCCACTAGTAGCATCTCAGAAAACCTATACAGGGTCACTGTTAATTGGAACTGACTTGACAGTACTTAACCACAATGCCTCAGTAAAGGAAACCTGGTGGCATTGTAGGAGAAGCACCTGACTGCTAACTGCAAAGTTAGTACTTCAAACTTATCAGTCACTCTGTTAAAAAAAAACAGTCATTTCACTCCCATTAAGATTTACAGTCTCAGAAACTCTATAGGGGTTGTTATGTGTCAGAATGGAGTCCTGAAGTTGTGCTGTAGGATAAGCACTGGACTGCAAGATTGGTTTGAATGGGAAACTTAGCAGTTCAAACTCATAAGCAGCTATTCTATACAGGGTCGCTATGACTTGAAACTTAACAAGTTTGAAATCAACTCTATGGCAGTGGGTTTGAGTTGGGTATTCTCAAATCTGAGTCCTGGTGTGGCACTGTGGAATAATGAGCTGGACCATAAGGTCTTTCTAACCACAAAGGCAGCGGTTCAAGCTCACCAGTCTCTCTTCAGAAACCCTATATATAGGCACTATGAATCGTAACCAAATTAACAGCACTATGGTAGTAGTAGTTACAAATCAGGCTGTGAACTGAAAGGTCAGCAGTTCGAAACTACCAGCTGTTCCGTGGGAGGAAGATGAGACTTTCAGCTCCTGTAAAGATTTACAGCTTCAGAAACCCTGTACAGGGTCGCTATGAGTTGGAACCGACTCCACGGCACATAACAACAACAACAAATAACAATAGCAATACTCAATAGATTTTTTTTTTTTTAATGTGTAACCAACTTACATGTCCAATAACAAATGAATCAACAAAGAATTTAAAGTATACCTAGTATGGCGCTGCAGGATAATGCACTGGATTACAAAGATGGTTTGAACAACATGGTGGGCAGTTCAAACCCAGCAGCCACTCCTCAGAAACCCTATACAGAGTCGCTATGAGTTGGAAAAAACTCGACAGCACTTGTTGTTGTCAGGTGCCATCAAGTCGGAACCAACTCATAGCGACCAAATGCACAGCAGAATGAAACAATGTCCGATCCTGGGCCAACCTCACTACCACTGCCACACTTGAGTCCATCAATGATGCCACCTGGCTAATCCATCTCATTGGGGTTTTTTCTCCGACCCTCCATCTTACCAAGCATGATATCCTTCTCCAGCGACTGTTCCCTCCTGACAGCACTTAACAACACCACATTCAAAGGTGTCTCTGGGTGACATACATAGGTAGTTAAGCATTTAACTACTAACCATTGAAAAGATGACATTTTTAACAGAGACATATTGGAAGAAAGACCTTGAGATCTGCTTCCAAATGGTCAAAGCCTTAAAAACAATAGAGCACAGTTTTGTTCTGAAGCACATAGGGTTGCCATGATTTGAAATGCTCTCAACAACAGCTGAGCTTCATGTAAAAGAAAATACTCCTCAGATATAAACAGTAATGAAAATACAACACCGATAAGTTTAAAATACATAGTGTCGCATGTAAGAAGCCAGATTTAGTGTATATTGTATGATTGCATTTATACGGATTTCTAAATGTGGCAAAATTAAACCAATGTACTAGAAACCGGTGTAGTGACAACTTTGGATGGTGTGGGAGCATAGGAAGGGAAACAACAGAAAATTCTGGAATGATTAGAGTATTCTAGACCTTGATATGACAAATCTCATCAAATATACAGTTGTTGTT
>NW_006408577.1:9100922-9101731 GCF_000296735.1 Chrysochloris asiatica
GTCGCTATGAGTCAGTTCCCACTCCATGGCAGCTGACAACAACAACAACAACGCTACCGGAGCGCCTTAGGATGGCTATGAGTAGGAACCAATTCAATAGCACTTAACAACAACAATAACCTAATATGTAAACTAATTTGTGTCTCAATATGAAATCTAAATCCTGTATCTGACAATAAATTCAAAATTGAGGAAGTTAGAGGAAAAGAAAAAACAAAGCAAAAACCTCTGTTAGTCAAAGAAAGTGCATATTCTAGTTTTTAGATTGAGTTGTATAAATAATAAAAGATAGAAAATGTCTTTCTTCCCTAGTATCTGAATATATCTCTACACAATAAAAGAAAAAATATTAATGTGCAGTATTTGTTTGATTTTTTTCAGTGAGTTTCAAAAGGCAACCTATTGTCATATACCAAGTTCTAATCACGCAGTTCACTGGCCTGCATCTATGCCTTTACTGCTTGAGAGTGAATTGTGCCCTTAATCGCTAAAGGGTAAATTGAAGCTCAGGTAAATCCATCATCTGTTTAAATTTTTTTCATTTATAATGGCATAAACATTACTAGGCAGATGATGTCTAACTCATCCCTAAGACTCCCACACTGCTCTTCTATTTTATTTGTTGTTGTTAGGTGCCATTAAGCCAATTCTGACTCATAGTGACCCTATGTACAACAGAATGAAACACTGCGCTGACCCTGCACCATCCTCATAATTGCTGTTATGTCTGAGCCCATTTTTGCTGACACAGTGTTAATCCATCTGTTGAGAATCTATGTCTTTTTCACTAACTCTTTATTAAGCATGAT
>NW_006408577.1:9102969-9104458 GCF_000296735.1 Chrysochloris asiatica
ACCTCATATTGATGCAGAAGTTGGACTGTGAATAAGAAAAATTGTAGAAGAACTTATGCTTTTGAGTTATGGTGTCGGAGGAGAATATTGAAAGTGCCATGGGCTGCCAAAAGAACCAACAGATCTGTGTTGGAAGATGTGCAGCCAGAGTGCTCCTTGGAGGCCAGGATGGCCAAACTTTGGCTCTTGTGCTTCAAACATATTGTCAGGAAGAACCAGTCACTGGAAAATTGTATCATGTTTGGTAAGGTGGAGAGTAAGAGAAAAAGAGGAAGATCCCCAGCAAGATGGATTGGCAAAGTGGCAGCAACACTGGGCTCAGGCATGGCAACAATTGTGAGGTTGGCCCAGGACTAGGCAGTGTTTCGTTCTGTTGTGCATAGGGTCACTGTGAGTTGGTACTAACTCAAAGGTATCTAGCAACAGAAACAACAAATATTTCAATTCTTCTACAGTCTTCCTTATTCATTGTCTAGTGTTCACATATAATGTGACTGGAAATAACAACCACACCTTTGTCCTCACAGTGACACCTGTGCTATTTAACACTTTAAAGAGGTCTTTTACAGTACATTTGTTTAATGCAATATGTCATTTGATTTTTGTGCTGCTTCTTCCATTAGTGTTGAGTGTGGTTTCCAGTAAATGAAATTCTTGACAACTTCAGTATTTTCTCCATTTATCATGATGTTAGTTATTGGCCCAGCTGTGAGGATTTTCATTTTCTTTATATTTAAGTATAAATTTTATTTACTAGTCTTTAAACATACTTGCATATCAATAATTCCCTTTTATCTTGGTGAAACATTTTTCTGTTTTCTGCAAGTTTCAGATTATAAGGGTATTTTTTGGAGAACAGTACAAATCAGTTCAGATAAAAGTTAGCAAATCCTAGCATGTCTCCCAGAGGATTGTGTGCTAGGCCAAACTTATGTGAGTTCTGTCTCTCCTTTGTGCTCACTGTCATGTTATTCTTCCAAAATTCCACAGAGTCCCAGTTGTTAATGTTACTTAGCTTCCTTTCAATATCCTAGTATATTGCTCCCACCCACAGTCTTTATGTTATCTATTTAATATTTCAGGAGTTTATACTATGTTTTAGTTGAAACATATGCCTAGTCATGCAGAATTCTCTAAAGCAGCATTGTTTTTATCATTTTTGAGTTCTGAGATGCTTTTAAGAAAGTGATAAAGTATAAACTAACTCTCCAAAATGTATACGTTGTTGTTGTTAAGTGCCATCGAGTCACTTCAGACTCAGAGTGACCCTGTATAGGACTTCTGAGGTTGTAAATCTTTGCAGGAAAAGAAAGCCTTATCTTTCTCCCACAGACCAGCTGGTAGGTTGAATTACTGGTCTTGTGATTCACAATCTAATGTTAAGCTACAGAGCCACCATACTCTCATATATATGTATCTTGGATCCTGAAGATTTTCTGGACAATAGATTAAGAAATATATCTATAACTTTGTATTTGGTTTTATCTGC
>NW_006408577.1:9104902-9105411 GCF_000296735.1 Chrysochloris asiatica
TAATGACAACAAAAACAGGCAAAAATAAAAGATCACCCTGGAGCAGAACTTAGTCCTTTATAGACCTTAAGTAGTTCAAATTTTACATGTATCTAAAGAAAATAAAGACATTTGGAAGTAAAACAAAACAAATATAATATGAATGCACTATTCCCTACTATTTATATTCAAGAGTCAGAAGAGGATAGATCTATTTATGTAAGGAAGCTAGAGGTCTTCCTGTGAGTAGGGGGAGAGCAAGGAGTAGACCAAAACCAGTCTCTCTCATTGTAAAACTAAAAGTTTTGGAAAACTGTCAGATGGATCTGGGTATTATTGATTAGTATGAATTATCATGGAAATGATATGATGTTAATTCTTCTGAGTTAAACTGAACATAGGAAAAATAAAGACTGAGAATTGATTATTTAAGCCTTACAAAAGCAAAAAAAAAATTTTTTTATTTTAATGTCCTTATACAATTAATGTGATTTGTGAAAGATGAAATGCGGACCTTGAAAATTGGGGTT
>NW_006408577.1:9108112-9109541 GCF_000296735.1 Chrysochloris asiatica
CACATCCTCTTCTGAATTGGGCTTGAATTTCTGGTAGTTCCCTGTGGTGTACTGTTGCAACCATTTTTTAATTATCTTAAGCAAAATTTTACTTGCATATATTAATACTACTGTCTGATCATTTCTGCATTCCATTGAGTCACATCTCTTTGGGTTGGCCACAAATATGGATCTCTTCTAATGAATTGGCCAGATAGTTGTCTTCCAAACTTCTTGGCATAGATGAGTAAGTGTGTCCAGTGCTGTAACAGTTTGTTGAAAAATTTCAATTTGTATTTGTCAATTCCTGAAGCAATCTCCAATGCCTTCAGTGCTGCTTTGACTTCTTCCTTCACTCCCTAATCATATGCTACCTCTTGAAATGGTTGAACATTGACCATTTATTTTTGGTAAAATGACTGTGTATTTCTCCCATCTTCTTTTGATGCTTTCTGCATTGTTCAATATTTTACCAATAAAATACTTAAGTTTTGTAAGTCAAGACTTAAAATATTTTCTTTAGTTCTTTCAGTTTAAGAAATGCTAAACATGTTCTTCCCTTTTGATTTTATAATGCCATGCCTTGGGACATTTCATTATAATACTTGACTTTGTCTTCATCAAGTTGCCCTTTGAAATTTTCTGTTCAGCTCTTTTACTTCCTTGTTTCTTCCATTTGTTTTAGCTTCTGTACACTCAAGAGAAAGTTTAAGAGACACTTCTGATATCCATTTTGGTTTTCCCTTCTTTCCCATCTTTTTAATGACCTTTTGCTTTCTTCCTGTATGATGTTCTTGATGTCATCCCCAAACCCTTCTGGTATTCAAACATTGGTGTCTATAGCATCAAATCTGTTTTGTTCTTACAAAAGTCTCTAAATTCATGTGGGATTTGGTCAAGGTCATATTTTGGATCCAGTGAACTTGCTTTAATTTTCTTCAGTTTCAGCCTGAACACGTATATGAGTAACTGACAGTCTTTCCACAGTTGACCCTTGGCTTGCTTTTACTGACCATCATCTCTTCCACCATCTCTTCCCACAGACATTGTCAATTTGATTCCTGTGTATTCCACCTGGTGAGGCCAATGGGTATAGTCAATTTTTATGGTGTTTAAAGGTGTTTGCAATTAATAAACAAATATTGATCCTGCAAAATTCTATCATGTGTTCTCTAGCATAATTTTTATCACCAAGGCCATATTTTCAAACTGCAGTTCATTCCTCTGTTTCCTACCTTCTCAATCCAATCATCAGTAATTATCATTGCAACTTGGTTGCATATTTGATTAATTTCAGACAAGAGGAGTGGGTAGAATTTATCAGCTTCTTTATCGCTGGCTTTTGTGCTTGGTTTGTAAATTTAAATAATAATGGTTTTAACTGGCCTTCCTGATAGGCACATAGACATTACCCTATCATAGACTGCATTGTACTTCAAGATAGGTCTTG
>NW_006408577.1:9110221-9112150 GCF_000296735.1 Chrysochloris asiatica
GCACTTAACAACAACAACAATGTGTGTCAAACTGCAAAGTCATTTGAACTGCAAGGTTGATGGTTCATGCTCACCAGCTGCTCCTTGGAAACCCTATACAGGGCCCCTATGGGTAGGAATTGACTCAATAACACTTAACAACAACAATAAGAAGAGATGCTCTCCTTCTGGCACTATATCTGACAACATTCTGCTGTTATTCATGTTGTCATCTTCTGGCATTGTATTCAGAAGGATTTTAGTGGCTAAACATTCAGAAGTCTGATTCTTGTTCTTCTTAGACTGTTTTAGCCCTAGAGACTCCCTGAAACCTATCCATCATAGATGACAATACTGGTATCTAACAATATCACTGGCATAGCTTCCAACATCACAGCAACACACAAGTCCTCATAGTATGACAGTGTTGGATTCTAGGTATTTGTAAGCTGAAATGGACTGATACTGGTCATTTTATATCAGACAATCATATGGTTTACTAGGCCAGGAATGACAGATGGAAGAGAAATGCCATCATATTCATTGTATAAAAGAGCATTTCAAGATCTTTCTTGAAGTACAACACTGTCTGAAATTGGAGAACTCCACCAACTTCAGTCTGAAATTTATCAAACATGTGTTCAAGATGCATTCATAATTACTGCTTATTGTAATGTAAAAGTTAGAAACAAAGAGGAAGGATAAGTAATTGGGAAATATGGCCATGGTTGTAGAAATGATGCTAGAATTATATGATCAAAATTAAAAAGATTAAACATTTATTTATTACAGATACATTTTTTCAACAGCATAAAAGACAATTATGCATGTGGACCTCGCCAGATGGAATAAACCATCTTTTGGTAAACATGTACCTGAGGGTATCTGATATTACTTTGTGTAATGGATCAGCTTGGATCAGCCTGGAGGTTACTGCATAATGATCCTTAAATTACTCTGCAGAATTCATTAACCAACAAAGCTCCACACTGCCAGGAACTTTTTAAATGCTTGTTTCTCATTCTTATTTGATTTTTCGAGGTCCATTGTCTCTTCCACATTGCTTTCATACAGAGAAAAATTTAGACCCTGCTACATTAATCCCAATAGTTTTTCTGAATGGGTTTCTAGAATCTGGTTATTGTTTACTTTTTTATTTCCTTCCCTTAATGCTATAGTGGTTAGTTTAAATTCTAAAAATTTCTTCAATTGAATTTCTCAGTATTCCAGAATAGTTACATGTAGGTCATGTCTGTATAATCAGCCTTGCCTTTGACCACAATTTTTCCAATTAATATAAAATGTTAGTTATTAAAATATGTTATATTTTTTGACATTTATGCTTTCTCTTGATTGCAATAAAGTAAAAGATGTTGGTGAGTTTTACGTGTTTACTTATATTTTGCACCTCAATATAAAAAAGAGGATAAATCCTCACAAGTGTACAAATAATTAACATCATGATAAATGGAGAAAAGATTGAAATTGTCTAAGACTTTATCCCTAATCAATGATCATGGAAGTAGCCATCAGGAAACCAGCCAACATATTGCATTAGGAAAATATGCTGCAATGGACCTCTTTAAAATGTTAAAGAGCAAGATGTCAATTTGAGGACTAAGGTGCACCTGACCCAAGCACAATACCTTCAATTGCTTCATAAGTATGAGAAAGTTAGACAATGGATAAAGAAGATTGTAGAAGAATCAATGGATTTGAATTATGATGTTGTTGAAGAATACTGAAATCACTGTGGTCTTCCAGAAAAACAAATCAGTCTGTCTTGGGAGAAGTACAACCAGAACGTTCCTTAGAGGCAAGGATGGTGGGACTCCATTTCTCATACTTTGGACACGTTGTCAAGAGGAACCAGTTCCTGAAGTAGGACATCATGCATACTAAAGAAAGGGGTCAGTGAAAAAGGGGAGGAATACCAATGAGATGGATTCA
>NW_006408577.1:9114635-9116757 GCF_000296735.1 Chrysochloris asiatica
ATGAATTCTTCTACGGTCTTCCTTCTTCACTGTCCAACTTTCACATGCATATGAGGTTATTGAAAATACCATGGCTTGGGTCAGGTGCACCTTAATCCTCAAGCTGACATCTTTGCTTTTCAACACTTTAAAAAGGTCTTGTGCAGCAGATTTGACTAATGCAATACGTTGTTTGATTTCTTGACTGCACTCAAAATGCAACTGGGGAAGAGATGCCTCCTCAAAGTAGAGTTGATGGTGATAACGCAAATGGAGTAAAGCTCGTGGTAGAAAAGCCTGCGGGACCTTCATCTGCTGATGGGGCACAACTCAATATGAAGAGAAATAGCTGTAATCATCATTTGAAAAATCAGAACATGGAATGTATGAAGCATGAATCTGGGAAAATTGGAAGTTGTCAAAAATGAAATGGAATGCATAAACATTGACGTCTTAGGTATTAGTGAGCTGAAATGGACTGGTATGGCCATTTTGAATCTGACAGCCAATATATATACACATACACACACGCACACACACACACATATATATTGCTGGGGTGCTGTAGGATTAGTACTGGACTGAGAAGCATAGCATCAGTGGTTCAAACCAACCAGCTCCTCATTGGTATTTTTTTATAGGGTCAATATGAGTCAGAATTGACTTGATGACAATTACAACAACATTAACTATTTAATCTAAAATACATGTTAAATATATGAATATACATATATGTCTATATTCATATATATACAAAGTTAAGAAAATTAAAATATTGCTACTAAGTTTCCAGTTCATACATGCATGAATTTATTCCAAACAAACTGTATTGAAGCTTGTCTCTGCCATCAGTGAATGGCTGCAGACAAGTTTGCTCAGTAATGCACTTGTCTTCAACTTGCTAGAGTGCTTTAAAAAATAAGGTCCAATCAAAATGGTGTCTGTCAAGAAATCTGGTGAGCCAGTTAAATTTAAAACAAAGAAGGCAATTCAGAAGGTTTTGGCAACAATTTTTCTAGGTTCCAAAAGGAACTCTGGTAGCATAGTGGTTACAAATTGGGCTGCGAACCACAAGGTCAGCAGTTCAAAACTACCAGCTGTTCTGTGGGAGAAAGATGAGGCTTTCTGCTCCCATAAAGATTACAGCCTCAGAAACCCTGTACAGGGTCACTATGAGTCAGTACCGACTCCACAGCACATAACCACCACCACAAAAGGGGTAATCATAATAGATTTTCTAAAAGGATATAAGTCATAAGATGTTTTCCGATTGCACCATAAGAAATGTTTTGCAATATTTTATTTGCATATGTTAGGAAGTCCTTGTTTAGAGATAGTGTGTTGTGTGTTTGTGATAGCTAAGATTTTGTGTCAACTTGAATGATTAGGATCCTCAGTGGTTTGGCAGTTAAGATTTAGTAATACCCCGTAAGATGAGATCTGCTATGAGTAGCAAATCAATTGAAAGGAATTTTCCTCAAAGGTGTGGCCTGCTTTATGTATATTGGACACTTAGGCAAAACTTGATTAGTTTTTCTGTATCTGGATTTGATATCTTGGCTTGTCATCTGACCTCCAGTTCTTTGTACTTCAGCCTATGACCTACTGTATTTCCTGTTTATCCTAAAAGTTGCCAGTAGCCTGCCATCTTACCTATTGAACTTGGATCATTCACCTTGGCAGGCAGAAGCCAGCTGTACAACCTGCCCATCTTGGGTTCATCAGCTCCTGCAGCTACGTGAGTCAATCTAACAACTGACTCTAGTCCGACATCTGACCCATGGACTTGGAACTTGCCCACCTATAGAGCTTTGTGAGCCATTTCCTTGATACAAGCCTTGTTGTGTGTGTGTGTATGTTGTTGTTAAGTGTCATTGAGTTAATGCTATCTCATAGAGACCCTGTATAGAATTTCAAGGGAGCTGATGGTCAGTTTGAATGATCAGTCTTGAGGTTAGCAGTCCAGTGTTTATCCTAGAGTTCCACACCTAGACTTTGTCTGTCTATCTCTCTATCTCTCTATCTATGTATGGGTGCTGTTGTTAAGTGCTGGCAAATCAGTTCTGACTCAGTGATCTTGTATAGGGCTTTCGAAGAGCTGCTGGTGAGTTTGATCTGCTAACCTTGAGGTTAGTAGTCCAGT
>NW_006408577.1:9116857-9127577 GCF_000296735.1 Chrysochloris asiatica
CTTGTTGCTGTTATGTGCCGTGGAGTCGGTTCCAATACGGGATTTCCGAGGCTGTAAATCTTTACAGGAGCAGAAAGACTCATCTTTCTCCCGTGGAACAGCTGGTAGTTTAGAACTGCTGTCCCTGAGGGCCGATTTGTAACCACTACACTACCAGAGCTCCCTATATACATATATACATGACTCAACGACTTGTAACAACACCAATTTCACTGGCTCTGATTCTCTAGGGTAACCAAACTAAGATACTAGGTTTAAGTGAGAAAGACAGACTGCTTTGAGCCTCTGTGTATTTATTTTCCACTTTATTGTGTTGTAATAGGAGATAGTGTCTGTTCTGTTCATTTCAGAGATTTTTCTAATGTAACATCATTGTTTGAGTGTTATGTTTAAATACATTAAAAGAATTAAGGAAAACTGATACAAATAGAGCAGTTCAGAGGACAATTATCAACTTTAAATACTTAGATTTCTAACAATGAAAAATAAGCATAAATTATTGAACATTTAATTCAAGGAATTAGGAATGAACAGAATGAATTTAAGAATATGTCATGGAAGGAAACAATAAAAATAAATGCAAATGCTAAATGCAAATGCTAATAAATGACAAAAAGAAAGAAAAGTATCGAGATAATATATTAAACCAAGAATTTGTTGTTTCTTAAAAAATAAGCTAACCAAAAAATAGATCAATTATTAATTTTCAATCAATAGAAAAGGAGTCATGGTGGTACAGTGTTTGAGCACTTGGTTTCTAGCTAAAAGGTCAGCAGTTTGAACTCATTATCTGCTCCTTAGGAGAAAGGTAGAGCAGTCTGCTGGTGTAAATGAATATAGCCTTCAAAACCCTGTGGGGATGTTGTACTCTATCATGAAGGATTATTATGATTCAGAATCAACTCAATAACAATGAATTCTAATCAAGAGAAAGATTAAATGCACAAAAAGTAAAAAAGAGTTCACATTTTAATTTATTTGGGAGAAAAATCTAAAATTTATACAGCCTTATAGAAATTCAGAAGATATAATAGCAATTTATCAAAAAGAAACTAAATATATGTTATAATTCTTCAGAATTGAAAATATCCGAAAAAACTGTCTCCTAAAACTCAGTTATAGCCTGCATCTCACATTTTTGGCATTATTTATTTATATTTGTGTTCAAGGCAAAACATAAAGTTTAGGAAACCGTGTTGGGATATATAATTAAGTATGGATCATAGAAATCTGAAATAAAAAGTACTAATATTCTAAAATGTACAAGAGTCATAGGAATCAACCAAGAGATATCAGGGAAACAATTAAATTGATCATGGGCAGCACCAACCTCCTCACATTAAGGATGACTTTAACTAGAGAGCCTAATCCTGGAAGTTCTCCGATGTTCTGAATTTATCATTGTCTTGAATAGAAAGAATATCTGAGTTTCATGAGAAAAAAAAAAAAGTAGAATACTTCAATTTGAGATTAAGAATAGGATTCAGACTGACCTTAGTACATACTTCACCAAACTTCTAGTTTCTGGAGTAAACAGTAAGAATGTTGTCAGTGCTTCCACAAATGGCATTACTAAAATTGTTGTGGCATGAAACATACCAGAACTGATTACTCAAGCCATCTATAAAGTCCAAATAATCTCCAAGGAGTTTGTTATTAAGCTGTCCATTTCTGTTCACCCTCTGTGAACTGAGAAACCTGAAATTCAATTTTGTTGAGATGCTCCCATGAGTCTGGAGCTTGTCTACAACCATCTGCACATGACAATAATTGCAACATAGACAAGGCAGGCTTGAGAAATGACTGCTATATATATAAGGGAGCTTCTATAGCAGCAGAGAATTGGGAGCACAGTGGCAGTGCACTGGGGAAATCCAGAACCTTACCCTCAGGTTTATGCCCCTTTTATCTGTATATAGTGCCATCATGTGATTGGCTAGACTGGAGACATAGGCACAGAATAGATCCATTCATCACAACATTACCTTCACAACACACTCACAGAGTTGGGTAAGGATAAGTATTCTTAATTTTTTTCCCTGTCCCACAATCAAGCAAGGACTGAACAAGGCACGTGTGCAGAACAGCGCTTTAATTGTTTTAGTACAGTGTGAGCCTAGAAGAATTTTCCAACCATTGCATCAGAAATGTTTTCATGTCAAAGCTGATGTAAACATTCAAAAAATAATTTGTCAATGAAGTGACCTAGATGGATTCAAGGAACAGAAAAATGAAACAAAAATCAGAGGCCAAAAAATCAGAAGATTTAAAATCTGAAGGGGGGGGGGATGTTTTAGAGGAAACTAGGTGCTCCTAGTGACTTATATAATCTATATGCTAATTTATCTACACATGTTGACTTTTTGCAATAGACTGCAGTTAGAGCGGTGATTTCCAATTTTGATAGTAAGCTGGATCTTTAAAAATTGTTACTAGTGTGTGCCAAATTACAACCCAACAAATTAATTGGACTCATCTGAGTGCGGCATGGGCATAGGTTCTTAGAAGTTTACTTTTTGTTGTTATTGCTAAGTGCTGTTGAGTCAATTCCAACCCATAGTGATCCCATACAGAGTTTCTGAGGAGGAACTAGTGAGCTTGAACTGCCAGCCTAGCAGTACAATTGACTGTACAATCCAGTGTACTAACCCACAGTACCACACCAGGACTCCTAGAAGCTTACTGAGGTACATTTAGTGTACCACAAATGTCCTTCCATCCTATTGCCCTAAAATAGGCCATTTCTCAAGTGTTAGCTATTAAAATAATATGATGATAAAAATGGGATTCTTTTTATATCTTGTTTTGACAAGACTTTTATGAAAATTTTGGCAAATGCTGTCTCCCTGTCTATTTTGTAAATTAAAATTTTATTAGAAAATACTTATGCACTTTCATTTATTTATTATCTATGGTTGGTTTTGTGTTGTGATTTGACTCAAATTAATAGTTTAATTTACATTGAGTTGCAAAACAAGTTGATTCCAATAGAGAAATAAAACCCTCGGCTCTCTGTGATTGAATGAGGAAACATAAATGCCCAGTGAAAGAAAAATACAAGAACATGTTAAGGGAAATGCAATTGACTATCCAAGAGAGGTAATCCAATAACCCGTGAGTAAGACACAAGTAAAAAGAAAGGAGTCAGCTTTGGCCATTCATCACTGTAAAAAGTAATGGGCTCTAGGCATCTGCCCTAATTGAAGTACACAGAGTTGTAATTCCTACCCCTTGCCTCTCCTCCATCCAGTCCCCCTTCTGCAATGCTGTATACTCCAGATATAGTTGCCAGTGAGCTAGAGACATGTCCAAGGGAGCAAGAAGGGCAGAAAGAATAGATCCCTTAATTTTGAAGCAAGTTCATGATTTGAATTTTAAACTGGAATGGACATTAAAGTGACAGAAATGAAATTGTTTGAGACTAAAGTGAAAACAAAACTTTCCATTTATTTCTTAAGATTAATAATATAAGCTTCAAATGTTTTAAATTTTCATGCAGAGAGAAAGGGAAAATTAGCCATAATACACAAATATGAAAAATACGGGAGGGAGAATTAAGTAGTTTTCTAATTGTGTCTCATCTCTGATCACACTTTTGCATATTTGTACAAAGGATTCTCTCTGTAAACTCAATACATTTTAAAAGTGATTTTGGACATAAAGCAGTTGTTAATTGTTAATTTATAATGACAGTTTTATTTCATCTTGTCTCGATATATATATATATATATATATATATATATATGTCTTTCTTTTTGCTTTAGTTTTTGATGTTATTCTAATTTAATTTGTTTTCATATATGGGGTAATTGTCTTAATTTATTGATTATAAATTTATGAAATACATAAAATGTGCTGTAAAAACGACTCCTGCTTTCCATAACTTTGTTGAATAAAACTCCCCCCATCTCCAGAGCCATCTCAGGTATAAAAGAGGTCTGACTGAGCAGGGTGTAACACTTCTAACCAAATCAAACAGCAGCAGTACTGGGAACTGCACAGCCCAGCCTCCTCTTGATGCTTAGGCAAGTCTAACAGCAGGCAGGATTGGGAATGTTCTGCCACTTCCGGGCTCACTTCCTTTATCACCCTCTCAGTGATTGCTGTAAGGGCCTCCTATCCTCCAGCCTCTGTCAGTAGCTCCAGTAGCAGAAACAATAGCAACAGCAACAGCAGTAACAAGAACAACTGAAAGTGGGCTCACATAAGGTCTGAATATGGTGTTCATACAATGTCTAAAGGAGCTCTGGTAGCGTAGTGGTTACGAATCGGGCTGCGAACCTTAAGGTCAGCGGTTTGAAACTACCAGCTGCTCTGCCGGAAAAAGATGAGGCTTTCTACTCCCGTAAAGGTTTACACCCTCGGAAACCTTGTACAGGGTCGCTATGGGTCGGAACCAACTAGACGGCACTTAACAACAACAACACAATGTCTAAATCACATAATATCCTATTTCACAGAACATATTGTGGATGTTAAGCAATACATACCTGAAGTAGAGCAAGTGTTTCTCTCTATATATGTATCTGGGAATGGGGTTAGATGGTCACAGACACTGACATAGGCAGAGCTGACTTTCCTGTGGGAGCATGCTTGTGTGTGTGTGTGTGTGTACATATTTGTTGTTGTTAAGTGCTGTCAAGTCGGTTCCGACCCATAGTGACCCTGTACAGAGTTTCCAAGAAGCCACTGGTGAGCTTGAACTGCCGACCTTGCAGTTCAACCGGCTCTGAAGTCTGGCGCATTAACCCATAGTGCCACACCAGGACTCCAAATGTATTATATATATTGAAAATTAATTATTTTTACTAAAATTATTATTCAAACTTGTACATCTTGAACAAATTAAGGTAGATGACAGGAAATATTTTCCTTTACATGACATAGATCTATTTGGTAAAAAGTCATCTTTGTTTAAAAAACTAAGTGCTTGCTTATAGGAGATCCTTCGTTTCAACATGATTTTCTTGACTCTCATTAAAAGAAAATATGTGTTTAGCACTTTGGAAAATTTGATTACTTAGATAATATTAAGATGCTTTGTATTACCTTATAAATAACTTTTGTCATCTTTTTAAAATAAAGTATGTTAAGTTTTCTTTAAGGTTACCAACAGAAACAGTTGGAGCAGTTTGGAACTGAATTTTCACATAGGACTCAAAGCAAACAAGTGTATTTGTATCTTTCTTTCAAAAGTACTACAACCATACTTACTAGGAGCACAATTTATTTGTGTTTAGCAGCAGATGATATAAAAAGTTGTATTGCCAATCTTCCTTGTTCCCTCAGTAATAAGACGTAGACATGTTTACTCTCAGGTTCACTGATCTCTGAACTCTTATCTAGAATACAACTCCTGTTTGTGCAGCCAACATCTGGCCCTCTTGATGCTTCCATGTGGAATTGGCACTCAGCAAACCAGTGTTAAGAAAATGCTGATACTGTGGCTACTCCAATTTCTGTAAGAAATAAAATCTTTTATCTCTGACCGAGAAGTCATATATCTGCTAGCATTCATGATATTGTGGTAAATTTATTTTTAGCTTCCAAGTAGGATGAAATCTCATACCCTTCATAGTTTTTGCTACCTTTCTTCTTCCAGTAAGCTCAGCTGCCATTAATAGACAGAGTCTTCATGTCCTATGATCCCTGCCTTCTTATGTGTTCTGTTCACCCTTGTGGAATCCCCTTGCCTTTAGTGTAGGCTGAACTTACTATTTCTTTTAACCAATATAATACAGCAAAAATAATAATTGTTTTAAAAAATGTCTTTTATAATATCCTTATACCTAAATGACTTTAAGTAAGCCAACAGTAATTTGGGAAAACCCCTATGGCAAAGAGTAGCAGGCAGTTCTAGAATTAAAGAATTGAATATTTTCAATAACCTAAGTCATCTTGGAAGCAAATATTTCTAGATGATGAGCCTCAGATAAAACTGTAGACCCAGCCACACTCTGATTGCAGACTGAGATCGTAAACAGAGGAATGAATTAAGCTATGTCTGAACCGATCCTTAGAAAATATGATATAATAAATGTGGGTCACTTTTGGTAGGTAACCAGCATTTGTTCACTATGCAACCAGGGTGCACAATCTGAAAAATTTCCCACAAAAGTCACAATACAAAATTTTAAGTGGAAAAAAAAAAAAATAGAAAAAGTTGTAAAGCACACAAAATCACAAGAATAGAATGACCAATCACAATTAAAACATAAATAAGAGAAATGTTCTCTTATGGAGGCCTGAGTAATAGAAAGATTAGATAATTTTAGATTGTAGTGCTAAATATGCTTAAAGAAAGCAAACATCACAAAGGAAACACTGAGATCAGGAAGAAAATGGATGAGCAAATTGAAATATTCAACAATAAACCTGAAAACATAAGAAAAAATAAAAATAAAAACCTGACTTAGAACTGAAGAATAAAGCAACTGAGTTAAAATATACAAAAGAAGCTCTCAAAAATGGAGTTGAACAGAAATAAGTTAGAATAATGAAACTAGAAGAAAAAAAAAATAACTGAATTTATGAAGTATCAAGAGAAACAACACTAAGAAACAAAGAAAAACAAATAAAGACAAACGGAAATACAGATTTCAATGAAGAAAGCTAACACATGAATTATTGGAATCTCAGAGTGTGATAGTTAAGGTTTTATGGTAACTTGATTCTCAGTGGTATGACAGTGAAGATGTGGCAATCCACATTATGAAATCTGCTATGAGCGAATGATCTCTTGAAAGGATATTGGGGATATTTCCTGTTCTCAATATGTTTGGAAAATATGGAAATGCTGGATTGCTTTTTGCTAGGTCTGGATGCTGCTTCTAATTCCTCATCTGACTGACCCTCAGTTCTTTGGAATACAGCCAGTGGACTGCTGTATTGCCTGCTGGCTCTGGAAGTCATCAGAAGCCTAATGTCTTACCTGGTTACCTTATGTCTGCTACAAGGAACTGCTGTCTAACCCACTGATCTTGGTAAGCTAATAAAACTACATGAAATTGAAGAATTCTACCAACACTTTCAGACTGAAATTAACCAAAGAGTTATAAAAGATGTATCTGTCGTTATTGGTGATTGGAATGTGAAGATTGAAAAAAAAGAAAAAGATCAGTAATTGGAAAATAAGGCCTTGGTAATAGAAATAATGCTGCAGTATACTAGATAGCAAGGAGCTCTGGTAGCGCTATGAACCACCAGATCAGCAGTTCGAAACTACCAGCTGCTCTGCGGGAGAAAGATGAGACTTTCTGATCCTGTAAAGATTTATAGCCTCGGAAACCCTGTACAGGGTCGCTATGAGTCGGAACCAACTCCACAGCACATAACAACAACAACAATACTAGATAGCATTTTTAAAAGACCAATAGCTTAGTAATTGCAATTTTTTTTTTAAAACATCATAAAAGATGGTTGTACACATTGACCAAACCAGATGTTGTTGTTAGGTGCCAATGAGTGGGTACCAATTCATAGTGACCCTATGCACAGCAGAACGAAACACTGCACGATCCTGAGCCAACTTCACTAACATTGCCACACTTGAGCCCATCGACACTGCCACTTGGTCAATCCATCTCGCTGGGGGTCTTCCTCTTTTTATCTGACCCTCCAACTTACCAAGCATGATATCCTTCTTCAGTGACTGTTCCCTCCTGACAACATGTCTGAAGTATGAGAGACGAAGTCTGGCCATCCTGGCCTCCAAGGAACATTCTGGCTGCACTTCTTCCAAAATGCACCTATTAGTTCTTTTGGCAGCCATGGCACTTTCAGTATTCTCCTCAAACACCATAACTCAAAAGCATCAGTTCTTCTATGATCTTCCTTATTCACTGTCCAGCTTTCGCATGCATATGACGTTATTGACAATACCATGGCTTGGTTCAGGCGCACCATAGTCCTCAAGCTGATATCTTTGTTCTTCAATACTTTAAACAAGTCTTGTGCAGCAGATTTGCCTAATCTCATACATTGTTTGATTTCTTGACTGCTGCTTCAATGAGTGTTGATAGTTGATCCAAGAAGAATAAAGTCCTTGACAACTTCAATCTTTTCTCCATTGATAAGAATGGTGTTTATTGGTCCAATGGTGAGGATTTTTGTTTTCTTGACATTGAGATGTAATCCATACCGAAGGCTGTGTTCTTTGATCTTCATTAGTAAATGCTTTAAGTCCTCTTCACTTTCAGCAAGCAAGGTTGTATCATCGGCATATTGTAGGTTGGTAATGAATCTTCCTCCAGTCCTGATGCCACGTTTTTCTTCATATAATCCAGATTCTTGCAATATTTGCTCAACATAAAGTTTCAATAAGTATGGTGAAAGAATACAACCTTGTCACACATCTTTCTTAATTTTAAAACATTCAACGTTCCCATGATCTGTTCAAACAACTACCTCTTGGTCCAGGTACAGATTCTTCATAAGCACAATGAAGTGCTCCAGAATACTCATACTTCACAATGTTGTCCATAGCTTGTCATGATCCACACAATTGAAAGCCTTTGTGTAGTCAGTAAAGCACAGGTAAACACCTTTCTGACATACTCTGCTTTCAGCCAAGCTCCATCAGACATCAACAGTGATATCCCTCGTTCCATGGCCTCTTCTGAATCTGGCTTGAACCTCTGGAAGTTCTCTGTTGATGTATGCTTGCAGCCATTTCTGTATTACCTTTAGTAGACTTACTCACCTGGGATGTCAAAGAGATGTCCGATGATTTCCGCATCCCTTTGGGTCATCTCTCTTTGGAATGGGCACAAATATGGATCTCTTCCAATCAGTCGGCCACATAGTTGTCTTAAAAATTTCTTGGCAGAGATGAGTGAGTGCTTCCTGTGCCGCCTCACTTTCTTGAAATATTTCAATTTTTAGTCCATCAATTCTGAGTACTTTGTTCTTTGCCAATTCCTTCAATGTACCTTGGACTTCCTCATTCAATATCATTGGCTTTGGATCATATGCCACCTCTTGAAATGGTTGAACCATTTCCTTTTGGTACAGTGATGCTGTGTATTCCTTCCATCTTATCTTAATGCTTTCTGCATCATTCAATAATTTGCCCAGAAAATTTTTCAATAACGAAAGTTGAGGCTTGAATTTTTTTCTTCAGTTCCCCCAGCTTGAGAAATGCTGAGTGTGTTCTTAGTTTTTGGTTTGCTGATTCCAGATCTTTGAACATTATGTTGTAATATTTGGCTTTATCTTTTCGAGCTGATTTTTGAAATTTTCTATTCAGCTCTTATACCTCCTCATTTTGTCCATTTGCTTTAGCATCGCTATGCTTGATAGAAAGTATCAGTGCCTCTTCTGACATTCATTTTAAACTTTTCCTTCTTTCTTGTCTTCTCAATGACTTTTTGCTTTCTTCATGTACGATGCTCTTGATGTCATTCCATGACACTTCTGGTCTTCAGTCTTTAGTATCTAATGTATCAAATCTATTCTTCAGATGATCTCTAAATTCAGGTGGGATATATGCAAGGTCATATTTTGCTCTTGTGGTCCTGTTTCTATTTTCTTCAGTTTCAGTTTGAATTGGTATATGAGCAATTGATGGTCTGTTCCATAGTCTGTCCCTGGCCTTGTTTTCACTGATGATATGGAGCTTTTCCAGTGTCTCTTTCCGCAGATGTAGTCAATTTGATTTCTATGTATTCTATCTGGTGAGGTCCATGTGTATAATCATCTCTTATGCTGTCTAAACATGGTGTTTGAAATGAACAAATCATTGATTTTGCAGAATACTATCATGCATTCTCCCGCATCACTTCTATCACCAAGGCTATGTTTTCCAACTACTGATCCTTCTTCTTTGCTCCCAACTTTTGCATGCCAGTCATCAGTAATGATTAATACATCTTGATTGCATGTTTGATCAATTTCAGATCCAAGAAGCTAATAGAATTCTTCTATTTCATCCTCACTGACTTTAGTGGTTGGTGCATAAATGTGAATAATAGTGGTATTCACTGGGCTTTCCTGTTGTTGTTGTTGTTAAGTGCTGTAGATTCAGTTCTGACTCATAGTGACCCTGTATAGGGTTTCCGAGGCTGTAAATTATTATGGAAGCAGAAAGCCTCATCCTTCTCCACAGAACAGCTAGTAGTTTCAAACTGCCGAATTTGAGGTTAGTAGCCCAATTCGTAACCACTATGTTCCTAGTACTTTCCTATATGCACATGGATATTATCCTATCATAGACAGCATTGTACCTCATTACTGATCTGGATATGTTCTTTTTGACGATGAATGCAACACCATTCCTCTTCAATTTGTCATTTCTGGCATCGTAAACCATGTGGTTGTCAGATGCAAAATGGCCAATACCAGTCCATTTCAGTTCACTAATGACTAAAATATAGATGTTTATGCATTCCATTTCATTTTTGACAACTTCCAACTTTCACAGATTCATACTTCATATATTCCATGTTCTGATTTTCAATGGATGTTTACAATTGTTTCTCTTCATTTTGAGTTGTGCCCCATCAGCAAATGAAGATCCCATGGGTTTTTCTCCCACAGGCTTTAGTCCATTCATGTCATCACGGTCAACTCTACTTTGAGGAGGCAACTCTTCCCCAGTCACATTTTGAATGCCTTCCAACCTGAGGGGCTCATTATCCACCACTATATCTGTCAGTGTTTCTCTGCTATTCATAAAGTTTTCAGTGACTAAATATTCGGAAGTAGTTCATCATTCCTTCTT
>NW_006408577.1:9128622-9133595 GCF_000296735.1 Chrysochloris asiatica
TTAAGAGGGAATCTATATCCACAGGGTGTGAAGGAAGGTAGAATCTCCACTGAGTAGTATCCAATCTGTCTAGGCAAGGCTGATGAAAGGAAATGTGGAAGGTGTCTTGTGATACAATAACGAATAATTATCATCAGGACTGATTGTGAGGGTTGGAAATATAAAGGTAGATGTTTTATAGCAAGGAGGGGAGTGGTTAACATTTCAGTCTAGGAGCAGAGATCCCTGGGACCATCAAAGGAGAAGAGCAGAGAGTGGGACCCTACCCAGAGAAGCAGTGATGCCTGAGATGGAGGCGGAGATGATGATGTGGAGAGATGGAGCAGCTGGGGACTTTAGACCCAGAGAGGGAGAGGGGCTGTGTGCTGAGGACCGGGAGACAGGCTTGTAGTGTATACCCTTTGGTTGGTTGATGATGAATTGAGGGGATTGTAACCATGGCAATGAAACGATATATGATAGAATGAATGTAAAACTAATGTTCTCCCGTGTAAACTATCACATAATTCACAATAAAACATATGTGTATATATATATATACATATATTTCATTCAAAGACCTAGAGATAGAAAACCAAGAGATAAGAACATGCTCAGCATTTCTTAAGCTGAAAGAACTGAAGAAAAGATCCAAGCCTTCAGTTGCAATACTGAAGGATTCTATGGTCAAAATATTGAATGATCCAGGAAGCATCAAAAGAAGATAGAAGGAAATAAGATGGTACAAGTACATAGAGTTTCTATGCCAAAAAGAGTTGGTCAGTATTCAGCCATTTAAAATATGCCATATGATCATGAACCGATGGTACTGAAGGAAGTAGTCCAAGCTGAATTGGAAACTTGCAATATTGAAGAGTTCTATAGGAAAATCCATGAGTCATCTGTCAGTTTCTTGCAATGAAGTGACTTTTTTTCTGTGGTTCTGGAAGCTATACCACCAGTATTTTAAATACCAGCTAGGTCACCCATGGTGGACAGGATTCAGCTAAGCTTCAAGACTAAGATAGACTAGGAAGAAGGAAAGGCAGACTACGCACGAATGTTTAGCCACTGACAACCTTATGATTATCAGCGGAACATTGGCTGATATATGTTGGAAGATGAAAACATGATGAATAGCACCAGAACATCATTACAAATAAGGAGTTCTGGTAGCATTATGGTTATGGGTTGGGCTGCTACTCTTAGCAATTCGGAACTACTGAGGGAGAAAGATTTACAGCCTCAGAAATTCTATGCAGGGTCATTATCAGTCAGAATTGACTCCACAGCACAAAACCACCACCACCATTGTAACATATTGCCAGAAGATAAGTAACTCAGGTTAGAAGGCACTCAATATATGACTAGGGAAAAGCTACTTCCTCATACAAAGTTGACCATAATAACACAAGTGGAGTAAAGATTTTGGGACCTTCAGTTGCTGATTAGGCACAACACAAGATGAGAGGAAACAGTTGTAAACATCCATTAATAATTGGAACATAGAATGTACAAACTATAAATCTAGGGAAACTAGAAATCATCAAAAATGAAATGGAACTCATAAACATCAATATCCAAGGCATTATTGAGCGGAATTAACTGGTATTAGTCATTTTGCAGATAGGTCTTTTGTGATACAATAGTGAATAATTGTTATCAGGACTGATTGGGAGGGCTGGAAATGTAAAGGTAGATATTTTGTAGCAAAAGGAGGGGAGTGGTTGCAGTCTAGGAGTGGACGTCCCTGGGAACATCAAGGGAGAGGAGTGGAGAGTGGGACCCTACCCAGAGAAGCAGTAATGCCAGAGATGGAGGCAGAGATGATGATGTGGAGAGATGAAGAAGCTTGGGATACTAGAACCAGAGAGGGAGAGGGGCTGTGTGCTGTTGACTGGGGTGCAGGCTTGTAGTGTATACCCTTTGATTGTTTGATGATACATGGAAGGGATTGTATCCATGGCAATGAAACAATATATGACAGGATTAATGTAAAGTTAAAGTTCTCCCATGTAAACTATCACATAATTCACAATAAAACATAAAAAAATAAAATAAATAGCAACAACATGGGCAATCATAAAGACCAAGTATATATTTTCCAGAAATAAACCCAGTAATTAAATCCCACAAACAGAATAACATGAAGTTTGTGAGAAATAAATACAAAGTAATCTTTGAGAATATAGGTTGTATATTGATGTTAATGAAGACACACTAACAGAAATTGGGGAGAGAAGAATAGATTTATTATGTTAAGGTTTATGTTGACTGATGTTCATACATTAAACATTGTTGCATTTCTAAGATGTGCAATACAATATATTTGATAAATAATAAGAATTCAGGAAGAAAATGAAACCATTCAAAATAAAAGAAGAAGGAAATCAAAATAGTCCCATCACAAGAAAGCAATCAAGTACAAAATAAAAAAAAGAAAAATCCAAATTAAAGAGCAGAGGTATGAAAAACTCAAAAAACAAATAGCAAAATAAGTGAAGTAAACATTTCATTTTCAGTAATAATCTTCAAAGTAAATGGCCTAACTTTTCCATGCAAATGGTAGAGAGAGCAGAATTGATTTTTAAAACCAACATGATCCATTATATTGCTAGCTGCAGGAAAAACCTTAGATATAAGTACACTAACAGACTAAAAAAGATGGATAAAAATATTTCATGCAACCATTATACAGCAGCAACAACAAAAAAGTAAGGTGGCAATAGTGATATCAGATAAAATAGACTTTGCATCAAAAACTATTACTAGAGATGAAGAAGGATATTGAAAAATAATAAAAGGGTATTAGGGTCAATATCCTAATCTGACAAAAATGGGTCAATCTAAAAAAAGATACAAGTATAACAATTATTAATATATACGCATGTAACAATGATGCTATTTAACACATGAATCAAATACTGACTAACATGAAAGAGGAAATAGTTAACTCTACTATGGTAATAGGGGACTATTTTCAACTATAGACAGACATCTAAACAATAACAAAAAGACATTGATATCATAAATATAACACTATAAACTATTGATCCTAACAGACATATATGAAATATTTCACCTAGCATTAAAACAACACACATTCTTCTACAACACATATGGACCATTTCTAGAATAGACCATATGATAGGACACAAAGCAAGTCTCAACAAACTTAAAATTTGAAATCATGCAAAGCATCTTCTCTGACCATAATACATGAATCTGGAAATCAACAACAGGAAAGTAAATGCATGAAAATGAAATAATGCACTATTAAAAAGCTATGGGGTCGTAGAAAAACCAAAAGTGATATTTAAAAATTTCTAGATTCAAAAATGGAGTCATGGTGTGGTGTTGCAGGTTAATGTGTTGGACTGCAAATTTGGATTGAACCACAGGTTGTGGTTCAAGCTCAGTAGCCACTCCTTGGAAGCCCAGTACTGGGTTGTTATGGGTCAGAATAGACTAAATGGTACTTAACAACCACAACAAGATTGGAAAATAAAACCACAGCATATCAATATATTTGGGACATAACCAACGCAGTACTCAGAAGGAAATTCACAGCAAAAAAACGCCTACATTAAAAAAGAGGAAAGATCCAAAATCATTAACTTAAACCAACAACTTGAGCAAATATGAAAGGAAGAGCTTAAGAAACTAAAACCTATAGGAAAATAAATAAATGAAAATCAAGACAGAAATGAAGGAACTGGAAAACAGAAAACAATAAAATCAACAAATTCATAGGCGGTTTTTTGAAAGAAACAAATCATTGATTTGATCGACAAAAGGAAAAAAACAAACAAACAAATTGCTGGCTTGATTGACAAAAGGAAGACAAAAAATAACAAAAAACCAGAAGAAGTAGATAATTAAATAAAATTAAATTGGTGACATTAAAACATTTCCAACATAGATAAAAATCATGATTGATTTCTAGGTAAAGTCGTACTCCACCAAATTTGAAAACCCAGATGATAATGGACAAATTCCTAGAAGCACACTACTTAACCACACGAACACAAAAAGGGGGAGAAAGTTTAAACAAACCCATTATAAAAGAAGAAAGTCAAGATGCCACAAAACAAAAACAAAAAACTGTGAATCAATAAACAGCCAAGGCCTAGAAGGCTACACAGGAGAATTCTATTAAGCATTCAGAGAAGAGTTGACAGCAACATTTTTCATTCTCAAAAATATAATAGAAAAAGGAACACTACTGAACTCCTTCTATGAAATCAGCACAATCTTGATACACAAACTAGACAATGATATCACAAAAATGAACATTTTAGAATAATATCCCTTGGAATATAGATGCAAAAATTTTCAACAAAATTGTAACCAACAGACATCAGCAACATATGAAAAAAGCAGCAACAGCAACAAAACTTCACTATGCTCCAGTGGGATTCATATCAGGATTATAAGGGTGACTCAATATTAGAGAATCAATCAATGTAATCTACCACATAAACTAAATAATAAACATAGGAAAGAATCATATGATCATATCAGTTCATGCAGAGATGGCATTAGATAAAAGTCAACATCCTTTCCTGACAAAAACTCTCAGTAAAATAGGAGCAGAAATAAATGCTCTCAGCATTAATAAGGGCGTCCTGGTGTAACACTGTAGGATCATCACTGGACTATGAACCACAAGGTTGGTAGTTCAAAACCACCAGCTGCTCCAAGTTTGAATGACTTTACAGCAATTACTGCTAGCTGTTCCACGGAAGAAAGATGAGGCTTTCTGCTCCGGTGAAGATAGGCTCGGAAACCCTGTACAGGGTCGCCATGAATTGGAATCGACTCCATGGCACATAACCACCATCACAGCATGTAAAACAGCCATGGTTATGCTAAATGGATAAAGACTAAAGGACTTCCTTTTGAGAATGGAAATGAGAAAAGGATGCCCATTTTAACTGCTTTGACATTTTATTGGAGGTCCTACCCAGAGTAATAAGGAGCTCTGGTAGCGT
>NW_006408577.1:9134775-9146391 GCF_000296735.1 Chrysochloris asiatica
GGAGCAGCTGGTAGTTTTGAACCACTGACCTTAAGGTTTGCAGCCCGATTCGTAACCACTACGCTACCAGAGCTCCATATATATATAATTCTATATATAGATGACCCTAAATGATCACCTGTAAACTGCTAGAACTAATTGAAGAATTTAGCAACATTACAAGGTACATGATCACACGGGAATCAACTTGGTTCTTATATATAAACAAAGAATGCTCTGAAAAGGAAATCAAGAAAACAGTCTAATTTATAATAACCCCCAATTTGGTAACATACCTAGGAATTTTTCTAACCAGGGACATAAAAGACTTACAAAACGAAAATTATAAGACATTGTTGTTGTTAACTGCCTTCAGGTTGGTTCCAGCTCATAGCAACCCTGTTTCTGAGAGTGGCTGGTGGGTTTGAACCTACACCCTGTGATTCAAATTAACCTTGTTTATCCTACAGTTCCCCACCAGTACTCCAAAAGGAATCTATAGGTACAACACAATCATAATATAAATTCCAACAAAATTATTTACTGCAATAGAAAAACTAATGACCAACTTCATTTGGAAAGGAAAGACTCAAACCATACCACAAAGTCCGTGGTTGGAGTCTGCCAACCACCCCATGGGAGAAAGATGAGGCTTTCTGCTTCGGAGAAGATTTAATGCCTTGAAACTCTTATACAGGGTTGCTCTGAGTTGGAATGACTGCATGGCATTTAACAATAAAAATAGGATTGTAAATATACACAGGAACAGAAAGTTCACTCTTTATCCTATGGGTTCACTGGTGGGTTTGAACTGCCAATCATGCCAAATAACCAAAGGAACAATGAATAAAACAAAAAGCAGGAAAATCCACACTTCTTTTAATATTAAAACATACTACATAGCTAGTGTAGTCAAAATAGCTTGCTATTGGTTCAACCATAAACGTATAGAGAAGTGGAAGAGAGCTGATAACTCCAAATTAATCCCAACAGCTCAATAACAAAACAAAAAAAAACAACCTCAAAATAGGCAAAGAACATGAACAGAACCTCCACCAAAGAGGACATCCCAGCAGTCAACAAAGGTATTAAAAAAATGTTCATGATCATTAGCCATTAGTGAGCTAGAAATCAAAACAATAATGAGATACTCTTAGTCCAGCTAAAAATAAAACAAATAAAGTAATAAAAACAAGCATTCATGAGGATGTGGGGATTGAAAACTTTCCCAATTGCTGAGGGAACTATAAAATGTTATAACCAGTATAGAAAAGTATGTCACTTTCTCAAAAAGGTACAAGTAGAACTATCCTATCTATCATCTAGCAATCCTTGGATTTGGATGTATCCTGGAGACTTAAAGATAATGACACAAGCACACTCATGTACATTTATAGTCACTGCTACTTTATTCTGCAAACAAACTGGAAAAGCTGAAGTGTTCACTAACAGTTGAATGGATAAGTAAATTGTGATATATAAATGCAATGGAATCCTATGCAACCATAAAAAATGTACCTGCATAACGTATTATAACAGCGATGGATCTGAAGGGCATAATGTTAAGTGAAGTAAGTCAAGCATATAAGCACAAATATTTTATGCTCCTTCTGTTATAAGAAGACCAATGTTTATTGGTGGTTAATAGGGAAAGAAGGTGAAAGATTGTAGAGACTTTGATTTTGGGTGATGAGAAAATTAACACTGAATGTGGATGTAATATACACAACACAACCAAAGTAAAAATGAAAATTTGAGCACATATGAAAGGTACAGGTATGTATAGAGGTGAGAATAGATAAACTAAACCCATTGTTGTTGATTCTGACTCATAGTGACTCTGCATAGAATTTCTTAAGCTATAAACATTTATGGGAGCACAAACCCTCCTCTGTCTCCTGCAGAATGGCTGGTGGGTTTGACCTGTCAAATGTATGATCTGCAGTCCAGTGCTGATTCTACAGTACCACCAGGGCTCCACCTTGTTGTTATAGTTAAGTGCTATCTAATCAGTTCTGCCTCATAGTGACCTTGTATGGGGTTTTTGAGGAGTGACTGGTGGAACTGAAGCACTGACTTGCAGATAACAGTCCAGTGCTTATCCCACAGTGCCATAAAAGTACATATAAATACAAATATGCAGTGCAAGCTCATATAGTCTTTGAAGAAATGAATATGGATGCTCTTCACAAATACTGTCACAGATTGGTTTGCTGGGTTTAAAAGCTTAAGACCATAGTTTCATGAGACAACTTAATCAACTGGCATAACATAGTTCACAAAAAATCATAATGTGCATTATAGTGAAACACATAGCATCTGAATTAGTAATGATTGCAAAGGACCATTTAAGACACAACCAAGGGTCTCTATTTTTCAGGAGCAAATACTTAGAATTTAAACAAAAACTCAGAGAAGAAACAAGTGTACATAAACCATAACTTCATTTACTCTGAAACCAAAAGAACTAGACATGCTTGGCTACCACCACTGACCATTCTGACCAGGTCATAATAGCTGGCCCTATATAGGGTGAAAGAATAATACGGAGCAGAACTCAAATTATTATTGTCATTTTAAAGCCAGAAACACTGGAATTGCAGAGACACTCTTTAAACCCATGATCAAACTTATCCCCTGAGAGCACCTTTGAGGGAAATAGCAGTGTCACATAAAAGAATGAATATTACCCACAAGATCAGTTCTTTACTTAAAAAACATCTCTCTGCGACCACAAATGAGATGATAATTGGACAGGGAAACTAGAGTTCTGAAAATGGAACAAAGAGACACAATTAAAGAGAATGTTGACACATTATGATAAATGAAACTTACGCCACTAAACAACTGGTGCTGACATTGATAAATGGCAACCTAGCTTGCTTTGTAACTTTCACCAAAAACTGAATAAAATATTATTAAAACACAACAGATGGGGAATAAGATACATTTTGAAACATAATACAATAATAAAATGATCTTATGGATAATATTAATTCTTTTATGTGCCACTCTCCTAGTTTGCTCAAACGTGTTCTCAGGGGATAAGCTTTATTCCTGGTTTAAAGAGTGTCTCTGCCATTCCAACTTTTCTGGCTTTTTAAAAAATCTGAGTTCTGCTCCATACTATTCTCTCATCCTTCCCACGACTAGTTATTATGGCCCTAGTCAATGCAACTTTCCTGGTCTTTTTCTCACCAATGTAGTTTTCAATTTTCTTAAAACTTCGTAATGAAAGACTGACAGGAAAAATACAAAACAATAACAGCAGTCCAACTGATTACTACAAGAACAAGCAAGTTGCTTGCCCAGGAGACATCAAAGCAAGTGGTCGGGTAACCTCAGAGCAAATGCCCTTCCAAAACTGAAACTCAATGGGAATACATGCTCTGACTGGTGAGCACGTTCATCACTGATAAGGTGAAGTGAGGGAAAAACAGCAATGAAGCGGCGAGCTAAGCCCTACAAAATTCAATAGATTCCTGTGAACCCGGGTGGAGACCTGGTTGGCCAGCAGTGTGTGGCAAGACCTGGGGACTCTTGGGTCCAGAGTCAGTGACATAGCCACAGAGGACTAGAGTGGAGAGTGAAGTGTCCAGCTGATAAGAAGAGAGGGCATATGCATAATCATTTGACCTGGCTTCAATGATTGGATGATCAGAGCTCAACTAGAAGAAGAAAGAAGAGGAAAAAAAGAGTAATCTGATAGATTTTGATGAACTTGACCTACACCTATGGATGCAGTAGCTCAAAAGAGGGAACAAATCTTTACAGTGAGGATCTTTCCCACCCACTCTATACACAAATTAGACAGGGATGGGCAACTTGGACATTGGCTACTCAAAGTGGGGGCGGGGAGGAAGCCTACAAAGGCAAGAAGTGCCTGACTTACAAGCTTTCAAGAGGGAACCTAGATCCAGAGGGCATGGAGGAAGGCATGCCACTGAGTAGTAGCCAATCTGTCTAGGTGGGGCTGATGAAAGGAAATGTGGATATGTCTCTAGTGATACAATAGTGAATAAAATAATTGTTATCAGGACTGATTGTGAGGGTTGGAAATATAAAGGTAGATGTTTTGTAACAATGGAGGGAGTGATGAACTTTGCAATCTAGGAGCGGAGGTCCCTGGAACCATCAAGGGTGAAGAGGGGAGAGCGGGACCCTAGCCAGAGAATCAGTGATGCCAGAGATGGAGGCAGAGATGATGATGTGGAGAGATGGAGCAACTGGAGAAGCTAGACCCAGAGAAGGAGAAGGGCTGTGTGCTATCAGGGGGCAGGCTTGTAGGGTGTACCTTTTGGTAGGTTGATGATGCATGCAGGGGTTTGTAACCATGGCAATGAAACAATATACGATAGGATGAATGTAAAACTAATGTTCTCCCATGTAAACTATCACATAATTCACAATAAAACATTAAAAAAAAAACGTTTTTTTAAACTTCATAATAAGCCCGGATGATCATCCTGTGTCCTTTGAGAAAATCTGTCAAGATTACACCTTTGGAGTCCTAAGAATGTCATCATAATCTGAACTGATCTCTCCACCTCCAATTTAACTAGCAAATCTCAGAAGCCGCTGTTCTGAATGGATCTTGCACTCTGGATCATATTGGGAAATCCAAGACGCATTTCTGATTATGATTTATTCCATAAATTAATCTTCATTAGCTTCAATCTTCTTTACAAAACTGATGGAAAAATCAGATTGTAGAGCTAGAAGATGTTAATGGAAATTGTTGAGCCAAAAAGCTTGCTAAGGCTAAGATGTTCTCTTAAAATTGAAAATGTCCAACTCATGTGAGGTCCCAAATTTAGAAGATATCACACTAATGTTAATTCTAAGATTTTCTATCAGTTTCTAGACTTCAGCCATACTTTTTTCATTTGTCAAGGTTGATGGTCTTTCTTCTTTTGTTAATCTTTGAGGTCTTCCTGACCTTCCTTAAAATGCTTTATCCATTTAAAATCTGTTGCTTGATGTGGGACAGTATTCCTGTAAACTTGTTGCAAAACTTTAATAATCTGGAAAGGTATCAATTTGGGATTTGTTAAAAATTGATGTTAGTTCTGACCTCAAAATCATTTTTTTCCACCCATGGCACAAAAGTATTCTTTTTTTTTTTTGAAGGCAACCTAAGGAGATTAAGACAAGTTTATTTACTAAGAGAACATATCTGAAACCATTCTCTGATTGCATTTATTGTTATTTTTGTATGCCGTGGAGTTGGTTTTGACTCATAACAACCTTGTGTAGGGTTTCCAAGAGAAGCTGATGGGTTTCAACTGCCAAACTTGTGATTAGCACACTTAGCAATTCAGTTCTTACTCTACAGTGATTGTAGAATACATATAAATATGTTTCATTTGTAATAAACCCAAGTATATGAATTAATGAAGCATAGATTACTGAAAGTTTTTGTTGTTGTTGATGATATTGGTATTATTTTATTTTCTGTTTCTATAAATGAAGCAATTAAAATGTCAGACACTGGAATGTGTACATTTTTCAAATAATGGACAGATTCTCATTACTAAAACATGTTATCTTTCCACTTTTTAGCCTATATTCTCATTCATAGAATCTTCTTGTGATAAGAAAAGAAAGTTTAAGGTTAATGTGAAATAAGACTGCTCAAAGATTCCTTGTACCCTAGAACAAGGGTTGGTAAAATTTTAATCTCAAGAGTCAAGTAGTAAACATTACATGATTTGCAGGCCATATGTTAAGGTATTCTGGGGCATATGGGTCATGCATTTGACTGCTAACCTCAAGGTCAGCAGTTGGAATCCACCAGCCTCTCCACAGGAAAAAGATGCGATTTCTGCTCCCATAAAGATTTACAGTGTTGGGGATAGGTAATGGAGATGCAGGGAGGAAGTGGGATGGGTGGTGTTGCATTGGGGGGGGGGGAAGGTTGCAGTTTTTTTAAATGAGGTAAAGTGTATGATTTGCTAAATCTACTCCATAGACCCTCACTCACTTCACAATAAAAAGTTAAAAAAAGAGAGAAAGAGAAGAAATCAAATGAAATACAGCATACAATTTCATCAGTTTGCGATAGATTGTTAAAAATGAAACAGATCTTGAAATAGTTCCTGCCCTTAGAGATCGTTATTTGAGTACAGAGAATTTTGCACTTATGTGATATATTCCAGAATGTTTTCAGAAGATGGATGACTTGCTCTTTTCTACAACAGTCTTTAGCAATTACAGTAATTTGATGTAATATAAAGCCAAATGATAAATGCATAACAATATGTATTATTTAATTGAAGAACAGTAATTAACAACCTGCAATTTGCAGATGATGTAACCTTGCTGTCTGAAAGTGAAGAGGAATTAAAACATTTACTGATGAAGATCAAAGAACACAACCTTCAAATGGATTACATCTCAATGTAAAGAAAACAAAAATCCTCACCACTGGACCAATAAACAACATTCTTATCAACAAAGAAACGATTGAAGTTGTCAAGGACTTCATTCTTCTTGCATCAACTATCGACACTCATGGAAGCAGCAGTCAAGAAATCAAACAATGTATTGCACTAGGCAAAGCTGCTGCAAAAGACCTTTTTAAAGTGTTGAAGAGCAAAGATGTCAGCTTGAGGACTAAAGTGAGCCTGACCCAAGCCATGGTATTTTCAATAACCTCATATGCATGTGAAAACTGGACAGTGAATAAAGAAGACTGTAGAAGAATTGATGCTTTTGAGTTATGGTGGTTGAGGAGAATATTGAAAGTGCCATGGGCTGCCAAAAGAACCAATAGATCTGTTTTGGAAGAAGTGCAGCCAGAGTGCTCCTTGGAGGCCAAGATGGCCAAACTTTGTTTCTCACACCTTGGACACATTGTCAGGAGGGACAAGTCACTGGGGAAGTATATCATGTTTGGTAAGATGGAGGGTCAGATATGAAGAGGAAGATCCCCAATGAGATGTATTGGCCAAGTGGCAACATCGATGGACTCAAACATGGCAACAGTAGTGAAGTTGGCCCAGGATCAGGCAGTGTTTTATTCTGCTGTGCCTAGGGTCGCTATGAGTCAGTACTGACCCGATGGCACCTAACAACAACAAGAAAAAGGGACTTAGACAAAGAAGAAAGCACATAGTAAAAAAGAGATATCCAGAGATAAGAAAGAGAGACATAGATAGAGACATATATAAATATTAAAAAGAACTGAAACAAGAACCTAAGAATACAAATAAAGGAGAGAAACAGAGGGATATAAACAGAGAAAAGACACCCATCAAGAAATGAAGAAAAATGGTCTAACCAGAAAAAAAAAAAAAATCAGAATAATATTACTCATTATCTTCAGATGACATGACATAGCATATTTTCATTTTTATCCTTTTTTTTATTTATCAAGTTTCCTAAAAATAAACATCCTTTAGTTTTGTAGTTTAAAAGATAATATCTTATGTCACAATACAAAAATATATAATTTTAATCGAACGTAATATATAAAGCCATCACTCAACCTTCAGTTGTCTAACTGTGGTACCTTGTGAGTTGCTGTCATTCTGGAAGCTATCCCATAGGTATTTTAAATACCAACAGGGTTAACAATGGTTGACAGGTTTCACATGAGCTTCCAGATGAAGACAGACTAGCAAGAAGGAGTGATGAAGTACTTCCGAATAGTTAGTCACTGAAAGCTTTATGGATAGCTGAGAAACAATGTCAGATATAGTGCCAGAAAATGAGTGCCTCAGGTTGGAAAGTACTCAAAATGAGACTGGGGAAGAGCTGCCTCCTCAAAGTAGAGTTGACCATGATGATGCAAATGGAGTAAAGCCCATGGGAGAAAAGTCCACAGGACCTTCATTTGCTGATGGGGAACAACTCAAAATGAAGAGAAATAGCTGTAAACATCCATTAATAATCAGAACATGCAAAGTACAAAGTATGAATCTAGAAAAATGGGAAATTGTCAAAAATGGAACGCATAAACATTGATATCTTAGGCATTAGTGATTTGAAATCGACCAGTAGTAGCCAACACTGTCTGTGAATGGATAATATCCATGCACCTATAGGGAAGACCTATAGGAGTCCTGGTGTGGCCCTGTGGGTTAATGCACCAGATTGCAAAGCTGCTTGAACTGCAAGGTCAGCGGTTCAAGCACACCAGCTGCTCCTCAGAAACCCTATACGGGTCGCTATGGGTCAGAATCAACAACATAGGGAAGAACAGTAAATGCCACTATTATTCAAATTTATGTACCAACCACTAAAGCCAGTGAGGATGAAATAGAAGAATTCTACCAGCTTCTTCAGTCTGAAATTGATCAAACATGCAATCAAGATGTATTGATCATTACTGGTGATTTGAATGCAAAGGTTGTGAACAAAGAGGAAGGATCAGTAGTTGGAAAATAGAATCATGGTGATAGAAATGATGCTGGAGAACACATGATAGAATTCTGCAAAATCAATGATTTGATCATTTCAAATACCTTCTTTAGACAGCATAAGAGATGATTATACACATGGAACTCACCCAATGGAATACATAGAAATCAAATTGACTACATCTGCAGAAAGAGACGATGGAAAAGCTCCATATCATCAACAAGGCCAGGGGCAGATTGTGGAATGGATCTTCAATTGCTCATAGGAAAATTCAATGTGAAGCTGAAGAAAATAGAAACAAGTCCACGAGAGCAAAATATGTCTTTGAATATATTCCACCTGAATTTAGAGATCATATGAAGAACAGACCAGAGGAGTTGTGGGATGACATCAAGAACATCATACAGGAAGAAAACAAAAAGTCATTGAGAAGGCAAGAAAGAAGGAAAAGATCAAAATGGATGTCAGAAGTGACATTGAAAACTGCTCTCCAGCACAGAGATGCTAAAGTAAATGGAAAAAATGATGAGGTAAAAGAGCTGAACAGAAAATTTCAAAGGTCACTTCAAGAATACAAAGTCAAATATTACAACGAAATGTGCAAAGATCTGAAATCAGAAAACCAAAATGTAAGAACACTCTCAGCATTTCTCAAGCTGGGGGAACTGAAAGAAAAATTCAAACCTCAACTTTTGATATTGACGGATCCTCTTGGAAAATTATTGAATGATGTAGAAATCATGAAAAGAAGATGGAAGCAATACACAGAGTCACTGTACCAAAAGGAAACTGTTAATGTTGATGTTCAACCATTGCAATAGGTAGTATATGATCAAGAGTCAATGATACTGAAGGAATAAGTTCAAGATGCATTGAAGGAATTGGCAAAAAAAAAAAGGCACCAGGAATTGATGTTATAAAAATTGAAATCTTTCAAGAAAGAGAGTTGACACTGGAGGCACTTACTCATCTATGCCAAGAAATTTGGAAGGCAACTATCTGGCCAACTGTTTGAAAGAGATCCATATTTGTGCCTGGCACCAGGATTGGAGGATATATCACAACCTGTGATATGCAGATGATACAACCTTGCTTGCTGAAAGCGGATAGGACTTAAAATATTTACTGATGAAAATCAAAGACCACAGCCTTTGGTATGGATTACATCTCAATGTAAAGAAAACAAAAATCCACACCACTGGACCAGTAAACAACATTCTTATTAATGGAGAAAAGATTGAAGTTGTCAAGGAGTTTATTCTTCTTGGATCAACTATCAACACTTACGGAAGCAGCAGTCAAGAATCAAACAACGTATTGCATTAGGCAAATCTATTGCACAAGACCTTTTTAAAGTGTTGAGGAACAAAGGATGTCAGCTTGAAGACTAAGGTGCACGTGACCCAAGCCATGGAAGGTTTAATAACCTCATATGCATGCAAAAGCTGGACAGTGAATAAGGAAGATCGTAGAAGCATTGCTGCATTTGAGTTATGGTGTTGGAGGAGAATATTGAAAGTGCCATGGGCTACCAAAAGAACAAACAGATCTGTGTTGGAAGAAGTGTAGCCAGAGTGGTCCTTGGAGGTCAGGATGGCCAAACTTCGTCTCTCATACTTCAGATATATTGGAAGTCCAATACTGGACATATTGGAGAAGGATATCATATTTGATAAGTTGGAGGGTAAGAGAAAAAGAGGAAGACCCCCAGTGAGATGTTTTGGTATTATGGCAGCATCAATGGACTCAAGCATGGCAACAATAGTGAAATTTGGTGTTCAACTCTTTTTACTTCATCATTTCTTCAATTCTTTTTAACTTTTCTGTGCTCAAGAGCAAGTTTTAGAGTTTCTTCTGACATCCACTTTGGTCTTTTCTTTCTTTCTTGTCTTTTTCATGATCTTTTGCTTTCTTCATGTATGATGCTCTGGTGTTATCCCATAACTCATTTGTTCTTGAGATGGTCTCTAAATTCAAGTGCAATATACTCGAGATCATATGTCAGCTCTCATAAACTTGTTTACATTTTCTTCAGCTTCAGCCTGAACTTGAGCAATTGATGGTCCGTTCCACAGTTGGAAACCTATCCTTCTTTTGGCAGATGATACTGACCTTCTCCATTATTTCTTACTCTAGTTGTAGTCTACTTGCTTCCTATGTATTCCATCTGGCAAAGTACATGTGTATACTTACCATTTATGTTGCTTAAGAAAGGCATTTGCAATCAAGACATTGTTGTTCTTGAAAAATTCTATTATGCATTCTTCAGAGTCATTTCTGTTATAAAAGCCATAGTTTTCAACTACCTACCCCTCCTTTTTATTGCCAATTTTCATAGTCTAATCAGCAGTATATATCAATATATCTTCTATCTTCACTTTCAGGCTAAAGAACTTGATAGAATTCTTCAATTTCTTCAACACTGACTTTGGTGGTTGGTGCATAAATTGTCATTCCAGGCATAGTAAACCATATGATTGTCTGATTCAAAATGGATGATACCTGTTCATTTCAGCTCATTATTGCCTAGGATATTGATTTTTATGGCTCCATTTCAGTTTTTACAACTTTCAATTTTCCTAGATTAATACTTCATGCATCCCATGTTCCATTTATT
This sequence comes from Chrysochloris asiatica, assembly GCF_000296735.1. Lineage (NCBI taxonomy): Eukaryota > Metazoa > Chordata > Mammalia > Afrosoricida > Chrysochloridae > Chrysochloris > Chrysochloris asiatica. The sequence goes on from NW_006408577.1 coordinate 9,145,736, forward strand.
AATGGATAATTTCAACTATTTCTTCTCGTTTTGAGTTATGTCTCATATAAGTAAATGAAGATCTCAAAAGCTTTGGTCCATTAATGTCTTTAAAGAAGACTTTACTTTAAGGAGACAGCTCTACCCCAATCATATATAAGTGCCTTCCAACCTGAGGGACTCACTTTTTAGCATAATATCACACAATGTTTTGTGCTATTAATAATATTTCAGTGACTAATTACTCAGGAATGGACCACCTAGTCCTTCTTCCAAATAGTTTGTTAGTCTGGAAGCTCTGCTGAAACCTGTCTAATATAGGTGACTCTGCTGGTATTTGAAACACTGTGGATATGTGCTGGACTATGTGCTGGACACAAGGTTGGCAGTTTAAGACCATCAGCCACTCTGCAGGAGAGAGATGAGGACTTTTGCTCCTGCAATAATTTATAACCTTAGAAATCCTATACAGGGTCACTATGAATGTGAGTTGGAACTGACTCAGTGACACTTAACAAACAACAACTATCCATCTGAAAAATAGCTTTTGGCTAATTATTGGGCCTTAAGGAGCTCTGCTAGCGTAGTGGTTATGAATCGGGCTGCGAACCTTAAGGTCAGCGGTTCGAAACTACCAGCTGCTCCGCAGGAGAAAGATGAGGCGTTCTACTCCTGTA
>NW_006408577.1:9153861-9155932 GCF_000296735.1 Chrysochloris asiatica
GAGGTTGGCCCAGGATCGAACATTGTTTCGTTCTGCTGTGCATGGGGTCACTATGAGTCGGTTCCGACTAGATGGCACCTGACAACAACAACAACAATAAATTAGAATTGCTCCATAGGGTTTTCTTGGCTAAAATTTTGCAGAAGTAAATTGTTAGATTTTGTGATGCTGCAGGGTAGGTTCAAATGTCTAACCTTTAGAATAGCAGATCAAAACATTTGCACCACTCAAGGACCTTTATATACATGAGGAAGTTTAAAAAACATTCTTGGGGAAATTCCTTAATCTTTTAATTCCATTTTTTCCACAAAGTTTTTGAAGATCCTTCATATATACTGAGCACAACATTTTTACTGTCTTACTTGCCATATAACTGATAAATAAGAAATGGTAGATTTTATTATTCCCATTCAATCTAGTCTTCATGTGTACATCACAAATCCCAAAGACATAGCTTGCTTAATTTCCTTTAAGGCTCTTTGGCACTGACAAATGTATATCAATTGGGAATGAAACATTATGTATCACTAAGGTTATAAATTTTGTGTACTAACATTATATTTCCATTACTTAGTAAATTAAGTAGTCTAACCAAGTTTGAGAAATTTGAAGGGAAAAATAAATTTTACACTGTCATATTTCATGTGGAAATGAGGAAAATATTTATCACTTGTTTTAATTCTGGTGGAAAATTATCTTCCATCATATAATAAATATTTTAACAAATACTTTATATTTTAAAAACAATACAGCAGTAGTGATTTTGTGTAAAAGATTCATATTTAGTCAAGTATGTCTTTTAAGGAAAACAATTCAGCTAGAACAGAAGATTTTAGTATCCTATTTGTTAGGGTTCAGCAACAGAAGAAATGTTCTTGGGTATGAAGTGCCTTCAAAAATTCATGAAATAATGAAATTAAAAGCTAACTGAAATTCCATGTTCCTCCTTACCTCTCTGAAAAGAATAGCTCTTATTTTTTTCATTTAAAGATTATTCAGTTAATGAAGAATGATGTGAATATTAAGAGACTAGGTTTTCAAAATTCTATTGTGTAAAACTTTTCAATTAGAAATAATGATAGGGTGAGAAAGAACAATACTCTTAGTTTTTGCATTTATCATAGGAATTTATACTATTAGAGTTTTTGCTTTGTAGTTAAAAGCTACCCTTTATTCAGTTTTATTTGTTATGTAGACGTGGGAGAAATTGTCAATCTATAGTCACTATTTGAAATGAGCTTGTAGCTTTATGCCAGCAACTCAGCTAGTCCAAAATGTTATAGTAGTCATTGTTGGGTGCTGTATAGTTGGTTCCTACTCCTAGTGATGCTAGGCAAAACACAACACTGCCCAGCCCCTTGTTGAAGTTGAGAGGGAAAGAAATCTCCATTGAATAGTGCTGTAAACCTTTAACTGTTGTTAAGCTCCATCAAGTCCATTCCAATTCGTAGAGACCCTGTATCCGGTTTCCAGAGCTGTTGATGGGTTTGAACTGCTGACCTTGCTGTTCAAACCAATTTTGGGGTCTAGTCCTTATCCAGGACTCCATTTGCTTACTATTGTTTAGGGGCCATCCAAATAAATCACCTGTGTTCCATATGTTCTCCGGTCTCCCGCATATGCACTAGCAATGCTATTTTCATTTGGTATTTAAGATCAGCCTAGTCAACTCCATCTATCATTTATTTGCTCACATTTATGCAATAATGTGACGAATCTGAAATAAACAGGTTGCAATGTCATTTTTTAATGCAATATAATCAATCTTGCTATTACTAGTGGAAGCATTTCTTTCTTCAGTGCTAAATTTCTAAGAAATCCTGGTGTGATGTTGTAGGATAAGCACCAGACTGCTAATGACAAGGTCAGTGGCTCAAGTCCACCAACCACTACTTGAAAATTCTATTCAGTTGGAGCCAACTCGACAACAGTTAGCAACTACAACACATTTGTAAACTAAAAACAAAAAACCCAGAGACTGTCTAATGGAAAACATAATTTGCTTGTGGTCTGTTAGGTGTAATTGTGAAAAGCAAATTCTTACTTCTGCTCTTGTTCTTGATTATGTTTT
>NW_006408577.1:9156707-9158048 GCF_000296735.1 Chrysochloris asiatica
ATATGATAGGATGAATGTAAAACTAATGTTCTCCCATGTAAACTACCACATAATTCACAATAAAACATTAAAAGAAAAAAGAGACAGAGAGAAAGCACATCATAAAATGGCAGTTGCCTGAGAGCCTATGCTTCACCCTGTAAGGCAACATTCCACCACTGCAATGTATTGTATCCTAGCTATACTGTTGCTGTTAAGTGCTATTGTGTTGGTTCCTACACATAGCAACTGTATATGGAGTCTCCTTGGAGTAGATGGTAGATACGAATTGCTGACCCTACAGTGCCAGACCTGAGTTTTCAAGAAAACATCCCAAGATATTGAAGGGTCAATTAACTCTGGGTGATGGATTTGACGATAAGACTAAAGAATCAAGATGTAGCAGTTGATTAATTTATGTCTTTCAATATAAGATAACACCTTTGTATATTACAATATTTTATATATCAGTCATTCTGTAACTCTTCAAGTAAAATAGACTGGGTAATTTTGTTGTTTATTGGAAGAATTTTAATTATGTACTCAATTTTCTTAGTGACCTTAGCAACAAAATTCACTTTGTTCTTACGTGAGCTGTAACAATGTTTTTAGGAAATAGTAGAATTTTTGGTTTTGACATAAAATTACTAATACAATTGTCCTTACTATGTTTTTTAACATAGTTATGTTCTCATTTTTACTCCAGTGTTTAAAAAACTTTTTTTCTTCTCTTTTCTTTTCCCAATGTTTTATAGTGTTTTACATTTTGACAACTATACTGTTTATTTAAAGACATAATGCTTGATGATCCTCTAGATTGCATATTTAGCTTCAATTTTATTAACATTTATACTTTATTATTATATTCTGCCTAATGTTTTAGAGTTTATACAATTGGTATTCAAATTTGCTAAGATAAATGACTACTTGATTTATTTCCTGTTTTTATTTTTTCTTATATCAACATTAATACTACACACTTTTTATTAAATATCCTTATATAAGGTATTTTCTCTATTTTTCATCATGATTTACTATTTGACACATGTGTTATAAGGAAGTGTGAATTTACATTTTCAAATCTAAGAAGTTTTTTAAATTGATATTTTTATGTTTATAGCCAATACCAATAAGTTTGTAGAAACACCATCTGCCAAACCTGTTTTTGGTTGTGAGTGTAGTCCCTTGTCGTTTTTACCTACCCATACCTGTTCTTCCTCAAACCTAAGAGGATTTTCAGCTACTTTTTTTTTTTTTTTTTTTTTTTTTTTATAATGCCATACCAATTGACCTGGTATCCCCTGAAACCAAGGCTCTGAGTCCCCAGGCTTAATGATTCATTACCTCAAGATGTTTGGTTAT
>NW_006408577.1:9158148-9161775 GCF_000296735.1 Chrysochloris asiatica
AACAACAACAACAACAACAACAATAGAGACTGAATGCAATGCCTAACCATGGGCTACCAAGTCACCAGGTGGTCTCGTCTGCCCATCATGAACTTGTTATTATCTGACCTACAGAATCATAAAATTTGGTGTGCAATGTATCACTCTATCATTAAATGACAGTGGTGTATGCGATTGTGTTTGAGCGCCTTAAGGTACCAGAAAGTTGCATGAAGAAGTGACCCAAATGCCCTTGGTTTCCATTCCTGCTGCATTACCTTTCATTTCCCAGTCTGTATCTAAGACCTCATGTAGAGTACTTTCAGATCAGTTGAATGAGGACAACAAAACTCATGCCAGGCTTACAGATAGTTCTGCATGATATACAGACACTGTTCAAAGTGAACAGTGACATTACTCTAGCCCCTCTCTGAAGGACAGTGGTGATGGGAAATCCTCCCAGTAGACACAACTTCAAACATAGCACCTGGTTGTTCACTTGACTTAGAAGGAGAAATGACCAGATGTGCAATGCTGTAATGATTTATGGACTGTGATGAATGGTTTGATTGGATGGTCAGGGATTTGGAAGGAACATGATGTGAGAATTGGCGACAAAGAGAAATGAAGAAGAGGTATGTGGATAACCTCTGAGAATGGCCCAAAGACGTAAGCATGTTTGTGCCTGATGTGAACGCTCACCAAAGGGTGACTTTGACAGAGGAGGATTTTAATAATCTAGTAAATATGATAACACATGCTGTGAAAACCAATCATCCTTCTTCCTTAGCCACTCCCACCGTTGCCCAATAGACTCATGAGCAAAGTGGCCATAGTTGCAAGGGTGAAGGTTATGTTCAGTAACCGACTTCCATTCACTCCTGCTGGCTTGCTATAGTCACTGCTGAGTGCCAGCAGCAGAGACCAACACCAAGTCCCTGATTTGGAACTATTCCTTGGTGCAATCAGTCAGCAACCTGGTGACAGGTGGATTACTTAGATCTCTTTCATCATGGAAAGCACAGTGTTTGTTCTTACTGGAATGGACATTTTCTCCAGATACAGATTTACCCTCCCTACATATAATGTGCCTACCAACTCTATCACCTTTGGACTTACAGAATGCCCTATTCACTATCATAGTATCCCACACAGCATCACCTTGATGCAAGGGACTCACTTCAAAGCCAACATAGCACTGGATTCATGCTTATAGAATTCACTGATCTTACCACGTTTCCTATCATCGTGAAGCAGGTGGCTGGATAGAAAGATGGAATTTCTTTCTAAAAACCTAATTATGGGACCAGCTAAGTGGCAATATCTTACAGGGTTTAGGCAATGTTCTCCAAGAGGTTGAATATTATCTGTCCAATATATGGTGCTGCTTCTCCAATAGCCAGGATTTTGGATCCAGGAACCAAAGGGTAAAAACAGGAGTGGTACCACTCACTATTAACTTTGTGACCCATTCTTAAGTTTTTGCTTTCCATCACTATGATCCTATATCCTACTGGTCTGGAGATCTTAGTCGAAAAGGAAGGAATACTCCCACCTGGAGAAACAGTGCTAGTCCATGGAAATGGAAGTTAAAATGCCATGCAGCCACTTTGGGATGCTCATGCCTCTGGATCAACAGACAAAGAAGGGAGTGGCTATACTGGCTTATGTGACTGATCCTGGTTAACAAGGAGAAATCAGATTGATACTGCATAATTATGGTAAAGAGGAGTATGCCTGGAATAAAGTAATTTTTTTTTTCCAGGTGAAATACTTGCTTAAGGCAGAAGGAATACAGAATACATGGTGGAAGATGACATATGTACACATCACCTGCAATCACATAACCAGTTGCAGAAATGAGAACTGTGATTGATATGAATATTGCTTCTTCTTATGTATGCACCAGGTATTTTTGTCTTCTTCCATTATAAAATATAAGCTGTAAATGGTGCTTGTATGTTTTAGATACTACATGTGTTAGTAGTATCATGTTAGACATAGGTATGATTTTGTAATTGTCTTTATTTATAGATTATGTAAGGTTTAAGGAGATGTGTACAGGCGCCAAGCTGACAAGAGGTATGATGGTTAATGTTGTGTGTCTATTTGGCTGTGCTGTATTCTCAGTGGTATGTACAGGTTTTCCTGATTACACTCACTTCCTGGTTCCAAAGGTCCTTTCACATTTTGAGGTTTTGTCAGCATTCCACTTCTGGTATTAAAACATGTAGTAGTAATTTATTGCAAAATACTTCAGAATTTGACATATTAAAACAAGTATGTATTATTTCACACAGTCTCTGGGATAGAACTTGAGAAGCAAGTTACCTAAGTTTCTCTGACTCAATATTTCTCATAAGGTTGCAGTCCAGTTTTGTTTTGTTTTGTTTTTGTGTGTATATTCAAGGGATGAAGTTTCTAAAGATGTGACTGGAGATATAGACTCATTCCAAACACACATTCCTGTGTTTTGGCAGTGCAGCTCCTCCCTGTGTCAGTTATTTCAGAAGGCTGAAATAGTTATTTCATAGCATGGTTTCCTCTAAAACCAGTGGAGAGAGGGAAAAAGAATGACATCTAAATAAGAAAGGAATTATATATTTTGTAACCTAATCTTGGAAGTTGCATCTCATCACTTTTACATTCTATTAGTCACACACAACTGTCTTGGTATAATTTAAGCAATAACTACACAAGGAGGTACATACCAGGAAGTAAAATAATTGAGGAGTATCCTGAAGACTAGCTACCTCAGCAAGTCATGCAACCTCCCAAATAAATAAAATAGTAGAGTTTATTTTAAGAAACAGCAGTTCTCTTTTAATTTTTTCCCCTGCAATATAAAGCAAAAAGAGCAGTTGGAATTGAGGAGTATGAGATAGACTTAGAGACTAAAGCAAAGGTTGTGATGTGTGTGATAACCTTTTGGAGAACTGAAAGAAAACAGAATAAGAAAATGTGGCAGAACTTCCTTTTCTATGCTGAGTAACGTCTTATTCTTGGTCATAAATTTAAAGTGAGATCAATCAACAGAGTGTTTTCCTTCAGTTATGTTCTGTTGTTTATTGCTTATCTCAGTGTAGGTAAATTTTATATTTAAACAAGGTGGGAGTTTTGCAATGAAATACAATGGATTTTTAAAAAGTTATTAGAAAGCAGAAGATGTTTCAAAAGAAATCATTATTGCAATGATCCATGAATTCTCAGCTGGATAATGACAGGAGTAAAAATAGCAACAATAGGCTGAGAAATTAAAAGCAAGTTAATAGACTGAAGGACCCAGTATAATCAAAGAACCTTTAGAATAGGTAAATAAATACTAGGGAGGACAGCTCAGATATCAGAATGAGCTACTTGAAAAAAATACAAAATACAACTAGAAATCTTTAGGAATTTATCAATGCTTTTAAAATAAGCATTCCTGATATGACCCATTGGAAGGTATTTGCTATTATGCTTTGAAGAATTGTTATGTTAATCAAGAAAAAATAATAGTTTCATTTAAAAGATTATGACAAAAAAGGGATTAAATAGATTACCAGTTGCTGTCAAATCCATTCCAACTCATGGTAATTTCATGTGCTATAAATTAGAAGATGGCAGATCGGGTAGATGTGTAGTGAGGAGCTCGGTCAACAACAACAC
>NW_006408577.1:9170010-9171949 GCF_000296735.1 Chrysochloris asiatica
TGTCAGCTTGAAGACTAAGGTGCACCATGGTATTTTCAATAACCTCATATGCATGTGAAAGCTGGACAGTGAATAAGGAAGACTGTAGAAGAATTGATGTTTTTGAGTTATGGTGTTGGAGAAGAATACTAAAAGTGCCATGGGGAACTGAAAGAACCAATAGATCTGTGTTGGAAGAAGTGCAGCCAGAGTGCTCCTTGGTGGCCAGAATGATCAAACGTCGTCTCTTACAATTCGGACATGTTATCAGGAGGGATAAGTCACTGGAGAAGGATATCATGTTTGGTAAGGTGGAAGGTCAGAGTAAAAGAGGAAGACCCTCAGTGAGATATATTGGCCAAGTGGCAGCATCGACGGACTTATGCGTGGCAACTGTAGTGAGGTTGCCCCAGGATCAGGCAGTGTTTCATTCTGCTGTGCATAAGGTCGCTATGAGTTGGTACCCACTCAATGACACCTAACAACAACATATTAACACCGAAAAAGTATATTAAAATGTCTCCTTTGAGAAGTTGTTAGTCTCTTCCATTTAATTCTATTGATTTTTGCTTTGTATATTTTGAGGCTGTACTATTAAGTTCAGGAGAGCACAGTGGCTCTGTAGGATAAGCGTTTGGCTGCAAAACACAAGGTAAGATGTTTAGTTGTTCTGCAGAAGAAAGATGAAGTTTTCTACTTCTGAAAAGATTTATAGCCTCAGGTATCCTATGCAGTGTCACTATGAATCAGAACAACTTGAGGACACTTAACAAAGACACTTAAGTTCATGCAAAGACATTACCTTTTCTTGGTAATTTGAGTAGTTTGCTACTTAGTACTTGGGGTCTTTAAAACTTGCAAGTGGCAATCCAAAGGTCTCTATTCACCTGGACCAAAAGAGAAGAAAAAAGGAGAGTAGAGAATAAGAGACGGAATGCAATGTGTGGCTTAATTGCCTCCAAGAATAACTGATTACTTTGCCTGGAGACCAAAAAAACTGGGCTGTGCCTGGTAATCATTACTAAATAGTTTCATCAAACATTCCACAGAAGAATTCTGAATACTGATTAAAAGTGGGAAAATGCAGAACAAAATTTCAAATTCTATTGGACTCTAGACTTCTTGGACAAAACTCTGAAACTATTGCCCTGAGATTATCTTTAAACCTTAAACCGAAAATTTCCCAGATGTCATCTTACAACTGAACAATGTGACTGTTTGTGTGTTGTCAAGTCAGTTCTGACTCATAACAACTCTATATAGGGTTCCAAGGTGAGTTTGAACTGCCTACCTTTTGGTTAACAGTCCAGTACTTATCCTACGGCACCACATTCAGAAGTAGTAAAACAAAAAGTCTGCCTTAAGCATTACATTCATTTAAGAACTACCTATATAGGTGCAAACTGACAAGAGTAACTTAAAAGATTAGATAGTAACCTCATAGGGCAATGAGATTATGCTAATGAGGGAAGAATAACTCAGAAAATGAAGGTGAGAAGAGTTGAACCGTTTGAAGAATTAGTCAATGACACTAAATTGTCCATGTAGAATCTGTTGAATTGGTGAATGTTTCACTGTATATATTATCAACCAGATTAGCAAAATAAATACAATTTAGGGAAAATGATTCTTGTAATGCTTTTTTGCCAAAACATATAATTGATTTATTATTAATATGGTGTTGTTAAGTGCTGTCAAGTCAATTCCAACTCATAGCTACCCTTCATAGGGCTTTTGAGGAGCAGCTGGTGAGTTTAAACCACCGGCCTTTTGGTTTAAACTGACTTTGCAGTCCAGTGCATTAACCCACAGTCACACCAGAACAAATATGTTGTTGTTGTTATGTGATGTGGAGTTGGTTTGACTCATAGCAACCCTGTACAGGGTTTCCAAGGCTGTAAAACTTTACAGGAGCAGAAAGCCTCATCTTTCTCCCACGGAACAGCTGGTAGTTTCAAAC
>NW_006408577.1:9173339-9187701 GCF_000296735.1 Chrysochloris asiatica
ATTGCAGAGGATACGCAGGAAGCCTCCTTCACTGGGCACGTTGTAGCCCCATTTTAGGTATTCCAATCAGTTATAGGCAGAAGATGGACTTACAAACTTTCTATGGTGATGTTTCTGGCTATTCCTTTCTCTCCCCCTCCAGTGTCTATTTTATAATATAATGCGAGGAAAACCAAGATTCAAAAGACAGCCAAGCATCTTAATATTGTTCCCCCCTTTTCTACATTCCAACCATGGCTCGATTTCTGTATCCCAGAACTCTGTTGTTCTCATTTCACTTTTACTTTTGTCTGTCTTTATGTTCCAGGTATGATTTTAGTAAATTGTACACAGCCGCATTTTTTTTCTCTCATCTAATCTGACAAAATTTGAGGCCCTGGTGTGGATTTGAATGGCACTGGACTGCTAACCTCAAGGTTGGCAGTTCATCAGCTATTCCTTGGAAACCATATACACGGTTGTTGTGAGTTGGAACCAACTTGAAGGCAGTCACAATAACAAGCCTTTTATTTTGAGGGTTAGTCTATTTGCATTGACTGTTGATGGAATATTTGAATTCATTTTCATTATTTTATTTTGTACTTTTCATTTCATCTATGTTGTATACTTTTTTGTTATCTTTTCCCTCCTTTCTTGCTTTCTTTTAAGACTAATGAGTTTTTCTTTTTTATAGATCCTGCTTTATTTGAGATTCTATTATCTAATCTGTTACCCTAATTCTTACCCCTTAGAGAATGGTTCATTGAAATTTTTAAAAATCTATTTCTAATCCTGAGTAGTCCTGGTGTGATGCTGTAGGATAAGCACTAGACGGCAAGGTCGGTTTGAACCAGATCTGCAGTTCAGAATCACCAGCCATTCCTCGGCAACCCTAGACAGGATCACAATTAGTCAGAACCAATACGATGTCACTTAACAACAATCCTAAGAGGCTCATTTAAATCAAGGGACTAAGACATCAGAAATAAATACTAAGAAGATCTAGTTCTAGATCTAGATATTTTTTTCTTTTTTTTTTAGAATGATCAGATACCTGACTAAGGCAACAAGGGGGGGAAAAAAAGCAACCAAGCCCCCACAGAACAAACACATTGGTCTGGAGAAAACAGTACCTTTTATAATTCTCTCTAAATACAACTTTTTTTTTTTTTTTTTTTTGGCCACTCATACACTTAGCTTGGTTAACTTTTTACAATATGCCCAAAGTTTATACATCCTAGCAAGGAAAGTATGCTTCCTACTGTAATATACTAATTCCTGTATTGTTGGATTCCTGATGTCGCACTATAGGATAAGCACTGGACTGCAAACCACAAGGTTGGTGGTTCAAACACACCAGCTGCTCCTCAGAAACCCTAAACAGTGTCTCTATGAATCCAAACCAACTTGAAGACGCTTAATAATCTCAGTAACAATGCATTGTAGGTTGTTGTTGTTAGGTGCCATCTAGTTGTTGTCTACTCATAGCTACCCTATGCACAACAGAAAGAAACCCTACCTGGTCCTGCACCATCCACACAATGGTTGAAACATTTCAGCAAATTGCTGCTGCCACTGTGTCAAGTCATCTCTTGCAATGTTTAGTATCTTTTCAAGAAAAGAGGTATCTGTCTAGATATATGATGCAGTAATCATTTCAGGGAACTGGATACAAAGCTATATGAGGAACTGAGGGGAAAATACAAAAGGAGATGTAAAAACTCCTGCCTCCTTAGGGCTGGGGTCTTTGAGCCTGCAGGTGTTACTAAGATGCTAAAAGTGATGCCACTGCTCCTACTGCAATTAGAACTGGACTGCTTGCAGTTCAGAAGTCCTCAATCTTGTTAGTATGGCTGGAATTTTCCCTGATCCCACTGAAGCGTGGAGATGCTTTCAGTTGCTTGCTTGCTGTTGCTGATAAACACTGCCTTTCAATTTCTCATCTGTGTCTTTTCTAGGCTCTATGGTTTAGAGTTCTTGGCTCCCAAAAGGATAATACTTCACAAAAGGAAACAAGATTACCATTAATCTTATGCTTTGCCTGCCACCAGGTCACTTTATACTTCCTGTTCCAAGAGACCAGCAGGCAAGAAAAGCTGTCACCATTCTAGCATAGGTAATAAACACTCATCACCAGAATAAGTAGGGCTTCTTTTATATCACAGGGACAGATAAGTACATGTTGGTCCAAGGTGACCCTTGGAACACATCTGGGTACCCCACTGCCCAGTTTTTGTAAGTGAAGTAGCCATGGCCTGAATAGGTCATAATGAACAGGGATTATAAATTCCTGAGAGTGTATGCATATAACACCCTCAAATAACCCAATAGACCAGCAAAGATGATAGCTGAAGGCAAGGGGAATCTGTTCTTTGTAGTAGAGGACAAAGCATCCTCATAGTATCATAGAGAAATTCAACTTATCCTTCATTCAAATCTTGCTTTCCTTGTTCTTTAAAGGGAGTCATTTCCAGAGAACTTTCAAGTTACTCTAGCACACAAATCACCATTTCATAATACATTTCCCAGCAGCCTGACCCAAATAAAGACTGAGGAAACACCACTATGTTTGGCAGTTGTGAATATGTAGTGACAAAACAGAAAGGAAATAATTTAGTAATGCTTCAGACATAGAGTTAAAGAAATTGATAAATTTCAATTTCATCCAGCAACATATTCACAAAATTGATGTATGAAGTAATAAAATACAGATTGGCTAATTATTTTTCTATATAAGAAAACCCATTTGAATTCACATAATTTAAAATAATTTTAATATCTGCTTAGTGTGATAGGATATTTAATTATCTCCACTGAGAAAGCAGCAATTGTTTTAAAGTCAAACTGATAGTGAGATTTGTGATCAATCAGTTGATATCCCCAGAAAGCGATTTTTTAAAATGTCTATAGTCAATTCAAAACCCTCACAAGTGATTGCTTATCAAAGCAATAACATAAAGAAATAAATGTTCCTCATTCTACTATAGTATTCCATCAATATCTAATTATGTTTCCTTTATAAATGTGACTATAGTTTTATATTTATCACTATCAAGAATCATATTTAATAGGTATTTTGCAAAATTGCTATAGATTACAAAGGCAAATAACATGTTAAAGACTAAACCTGTTACCATTCAGTCTTTCTCCCACAAAGAAGCTGGTGGGTTACAACCATCAACCTTTTAGTTAGTAACCCAGTTCTTAACCTCTCTGCTACCAAGGCTCCTTCTAAGAACTAACCCCAAAGGCCAATAACATCAATCCGTTCAAAGAGGCAACTTTTCAGTTAGCAGCCCAAAGGCTCCTAAAGACTAAAGTCGTTTTTGAAAAGCAAACTTACTTCAGTTTTGGTACTCAGAATAGGCAAATACTTGTAATCAAAAAGTATAGAGCCAAATGCTTGTAATCAAAAAGTATAAAAAGAGGAAGTGTTGAATTTCTTTGTAATTTTGGAAGCATTTTATAATAACAGAGACTACTTTAAACTGAATAAAACCCATAGAGTTTGTATATACTGAATGGTATTTTAACAGAAAAAAGCCCATAGCTGCACAGTATTCTACTAATAGTAAACTAATTCTGAAAGTCTAGTAATCTTGGATAACATATAAATTGATTTCTATTGCAAGACTTCTGGCTTAGATACTTTGAACAAAAGGGATACACATTTAAGAGAATGCATGGAAAACAGAGTCTGTTTGAAGAAACACACACATCTATAGTAAAAGTTAGGAAAATATTTTGGACACCCAGGCTTCAAGAATATCATGAATATCTAATTTTGGACATCTGGTATCCTAGTGGTTACAAATCGGGCTGTGAACCGCAAGGTCAGCAGTTCGAAACTACCAGCTGTTCCGCGGGAGAAAGATGAGGCGATCTGCTCCCGTAAAGATTTACAGCCTCGGAAACCCTGTTCAGGGTCGCTATGGGTCGAAACCGACTCGACGGCACTTAACAACAACAACAATACTGCTTTATCCACATTCTTTCTAAAAAATTATCTGCCTCTCCCTGGGTATATGCCTTTTTCTTTTTAGGGGTGTAGGGTGAAGAAAGGTGTTTTTGTATTATGTCTTGGTAGTTTCCATGCTTTTGGTTTTTTTTTTAATCACTCACTGAAGTTAGCAATAAGAATTTCTCTAAAATATGACCTACTCATAAAAACATCGGTGAGAATTGCAGGATTTTAACTTATGCCAAAGTTAGCAATCTTATGCTTATAAACTAAAGGTTAGTTTATTTTGGTTACAGGAATGGGTTGGTTTTATGGATGCTCTTGCTAGTTAACAATTTTTATAATTAAAACTGACCTAGTTATGAAAAAGGAAGCATGTGTATTTACATTTCATTTGGATCTTTATTTTTTTTTTCTCCTCCAGATACTACTTACTTATTTTTATTATACCATTTTTTCCTATATTTTTCTTATAATTATTTTCCTCTCCACTCGAGTTAATTGTGTCTACCATCCATGGCACATAACAACAATAACAACCATCCAGCCAGTGACCTAATCTTCTTTATTTTTTATATATTTATTTTTAACTAACTCTCTGCTTATTCATCAACCACAAGACCACTAAGATGCAACCACTATGAACACTTCGGTTTGTACTACTACAAATCACAAATGAATGGAGTCATTTTCCTTGCTCATCTTTTTAAAATACAGCACACATTTTGAGTCTCTGGTCAAACTAAGACTGGTCAAACGCAAGTAACAAAAATTGGGGACCATGTGGCACTAAGTTATCAGCAGAGGACATAAGTAGCAATATTTTTCCCTAAAAGAGTGATGGATTATAAACAATACTATATATCTTTAGATAGAATTGATTCTGACATATAAGTAATATTTTATGGTGTGGTTTTTTTTTTTTTTTTTTTTTTTGGTTGTGGTGGTGATGGTGTTCTGTATTTTTCTTAATAATTTGTTTTGTCCTTGTCCTTTTCCTTGTTAATTCATTTGAAAGTTTTAATATCTGTTAACATCAGGCATTGAAAAACAACTAAAAATGTTAGTAGGGAAAAGGGCTGAGTGGTGAATAAAAGCCCAGACAATTTGATTCCTAGGAGATCATTTCTCTTATGAGTTAATAAAAGGAACTATGTAAGAAATAAAGGCAGTATTCCTCTTCCGGAATGCTAATGTGAAGATCTCTGAGGACATGCTCCCCAATGAAACAAGCGTGAATGGTTAATCATTACCCCAAAGTAGTAACAGACATTTAAACTCTCTATTAAGGAAATTATTAGACATTTCATATTTGGGAGAAATATTTGCAAAAAAAAATATACAAAAATCTAAGAATGCAACAATAAGAAAGCAAACAACTCAGTTTAAAAAAGGACAAGTGATCTGAATAGATGAGAATTATATACATGGCAAATATTCATTTATAGTGAAACCTATGAGAGTCAGACCTCAACCGATTGCTGTGTTTTTCTAGGTCTTGCAAAATTTCCAACTTTCATACAATGCAGTCTTACCACTTTTTTATCTTTTGCATTAGTGGAAAACATTTGAGTTTTTCTTCTCTGACAGGTTTCCATCTTGCACAGATTCTCACGTTTGTGAGTTTTACCGTAAAAACATGTACAGTCCCAAATGTCATTTTAAATATACAGATTAAAATAATGATGAGATATCTATCATACATAACTATTGTTAGGTGACTTAGAGTAGGTGCTAACTCACAGGCCCCTACTGAACAACAGAAAAAGAAACACTAGCCTGCCTGCTCCATCCTCACAACTGCTGTTACAGCTGAGGCCATATTTTGCCACTGTGTCAATTCATCTTGTTGAGGATCATCTCTTTTTTGCTGACTCTCTATTTTAGCAACCATGATGTCCTTCTCCATGAATGAACTGATCTTTCCTGATTACCTGATGCCCAAAGTATGAGAGACAAAGTCTCATCATCCTGTCTTCTAAGGAACATTCTTGCTGTACTTCTTCCAACACAAATGTGTTTGTTCTTCCAACAGTCCATGGTATTTTTAATACTTCTATTTAACACCATAATTCAAGTATATTGATTCTTCTATGGTCTTCCTTACTCATTGTCCAATTTTCATATACATATGAGGCAAATGAAAATACCCTGGTTAGGATCGTGTGCACCTTAGTCCTCAAACTGCTATCTTTGCTCTTTAACACTTTAAATACTTCCTGTGCAGCAGGTTGTTTTTTTTTGATTGCTGCTCCCACGAGTGTTGATTATAGATCCAAGCAAAATGATGTCTTTGACAACTTCAATCTTTTCTCCGTTTATCACAATGTTATTTATTGGTCTAGGTGTGAGGGTTTTAGTTTTCTTTATATGGAACTGCAATCCATACCGAAAGCTGTAGTCTTTGACCTTCATCAGTAAGTATTTTAAGTCCTCTTCACTTCCGGCATTTGAAGTTGTATCATCTGCATATCACAAGTTGTTAATGATTCTTCTTCCAATCCTGATGCCATGTTCTTCTTCATATAATCCAACTTCTTGAATTATTTGTTCAGTACACAACTTGAATAAATATTTTGAAAGGATACAACCTTGGTGCACAGCTTTCCTGGTTTGGAACCATTCAATATCTTATTGGTCTGTTGGTACAGCTGCTCTTTATCTATGCACAGGTTCCTCGGGAGCACAATTAAGTTTTCTGGAATATCTGCTCTCTACAATGTTATTTATAGCTTGTCATGATCCACCCAGTCAAAAACCTTTGTGTAGTCAATGAAGCACAATTAAGCATAGTTTTGCTATCCTCTGTTTTCAGTCAAGATCCATCTGGTGTCACCAAGGATAAGCCTACTTCCATCTCCTCTTTTGAATCTGTCTTGATATTCTGTCAGTTCCCTATCTACATACCATAGCAACCATTTTTAAATTATCTTCAGTAAAATTAAACTTGCATGTTATAATAAGGATACTGTTCAATGATTTCTGCACTCTGTTGGGTTACATCTCTTTTGAATATGCACAAATATGGACCTCTTTGAATTGGTTGGCCAGGCAGCTGATTTCCAAATTTCCTGTGCTGGATGAGTGAGCATCTCCAGTGCTGCATCAATTTGTTAAAAGCTTTCAGTTGCTACTGTCAGTTCCTGTAGTTTTGTTTTTCACTAGTTCCTTCAGTGCAACTTGGACTTCTTCCTTTGGTCCCATTATTTCTTGATCATATGCTATCTCTTGAAATGGTTGAGCACTGCCCATTCATTTTGGGACAGTGATTATTAATTTTTTTTTTTTAATTTAGATCCCTGACAAAAAAAAATGTTTATGAGGACATGAAACAACACAGATTCTCATTTATTAATAACCATGCAAAATTGTACCATTACTTTGAAAGACAGTTGACAATGTCATACAGAGCTAAACATGACGTTTCCATATGATTCTTCAATTGGGCTCTTTAAATTTACCCAAATGAGTTACAAACTTATATTCACAAACAAAAAATAAAATAAAATAAAATGCACACAAATTTGTATAGCAGCTTTATCCATAATTGCTAAAATTGTAAGCAACCAAGCTATTCTTTGAATGGATACGCAAAATGGTACATCCATACAATAGAAAATTATTCAGAGGTAAAAAGAAATGAGCTACAAAAAGACAAGGAACAACTTTAGATGCATATTGCTAAGTGAAATCCAGGCTGAAAAGGTTACATATTTTATCATTTTAAGTGCAAAAGGTAAAACATTAAAAAGATAAATGGTTTCAGGGGGTTTAGGATAAAGCAGAATGGTAAATATGTGAATCGCAGGCATGTTTTTAGGGCAGTGAAATGATTTTGCATTATACCACAATGATGGGTATATGTCATTACACTATTCGTTAAAACTCATCAAACAGTATAACACAAAAAGTGTACTTGATGAGAGTTTTTTCTTGTCCCCACACTGTCACACAGGCATGACCAGCCGCCACCCCTGTTGACCCAGGGAGCTTCTGCTTTCCCAGAGGTTGGAGCTCCATAGAGGTAAGCACTTCAGTTCTGAGCCCCAGTAAAGGAGTGAAGAGCTATCCTCATTAGCTCCAGCACCTGGATTCAGGTGGGCTCTACTCCAAACCTGCAGAGCCAGCCCTAGCTAGGACTGGACTTGCCCTAAAATAGGCAGATGAACAGATGCTATGGGAATAAAAAGAAGACAAGAGGTCCTTACTGGCCAGCCAGATCTGGTGTGGAAGTGGTCAAGAGGGTGGTTGGCAGTGTAGAGACATACCATATATTGGGGGATAGAAAGGTATGACATTTTTTCTTGTACCCCACATTACCCTGGTGACCAGAGGCATACCCAGCCCAAATTTGTGTACCCTTCCAGTGAAGTTCCTGTTCTCCAGGGCTTGGAGGCGCATCAAAGCGTGTGTGGAGCTAGCAACACCAACCATAACACCTGGAATCAGCAGTTGCCTATTATTCTAATTCCTTGCTACCTACTAACCTCACAATTGCAACCCATGGCTGACTTGACCCTAAATTGTGAGCTACTTTTAAACATTTGTTTTAGTAGGCTCTCTCATGGTTTACTGCAAATAACCACAAAATCAGCTCAATTTTTTACCTGCAATACATCTATTTTGTTTAAATTCCTGTGATTGTTATTGGTTACACATTGGGCTATTAACTGCAAGATCAGCAGTTTGAATTTACCAGCCACTGTATGGAAGAAAGCAGAGGCTTTCTGTTTCCATAAATATTATACAGCCTTGAAAACCATATACTGGGTCACTATGAGTCAGAACTGACTTCATGGCACACCACTACCTCCACCACTATTTTTTAGAAGTTCCAGTGTCTTGATTCCTAATGTTTGAATCAAAACAATTTAGTACAGGAAAATTTATTCCATATCAAAAGTTGGCTTAAATATTGCAAAGAATATATAATGAGTGGTGGTGGTTATGTGTCTTGGAGTCGGTTCTGACTAATAGTGTACAGGGTTTCCAAAGCTGTAAATACAAACCTAAAATATTACTGAATATGTGAAAACAAGAACTTTACAAGAACAATAAAAATATCAACATAGCTTTATGGTGGTTGGTTGTGTGCTGCCCAGTCAGTTCCAACTCATAGCAACTCTGGTATAGAGTTTTTGAGTCTATAAATCTTTACAGGTGCAGAAAACCTCATTTTTCTCCCATGGAGTGGCTGGTAGATTAGAACTGCTGAACTTGTGGTTAGCAACTCAACTAGGAGACTAAGGCTTCTACCATTGTCGTACATTCTAATACCTGGAGAAATAAAAGGGGTAACATATCCCCTAGAAACTGGTTTCAAAAGGAAGACCAATGTGATCAATGCTTATTCTACAGCGTATACCAGGTGTCCATAAACCTGGTGTGGCATTGTAGGATAAGCATTGAACTCCTTATGACAGGAGGTTCAAATTTACCAGTTGCTTCTCAGATACACTACACAGGGTCACTGTGAGTTGGAACCAACTCCATAGCACTTACCAACAACAATGATGACAGAATAACAGAACTAACACCAATAATAATAGCTAAGTGAATTAGATAATGACTTCTAGCCATTATTTTCTCGGTCCGTTTCTTTGTTGACTAAAGCTTCTCACTTGGTCATTTATTTTAAGTAGGGCCAGTAGAATTTCTATTCTATGAATTTTTGAATGTTTGAATTTTATTTTCAAGTGCTTGAAAAAAATCTTGGATTGCCTTCAGGACTGTAAAAGCATTTGTCCACTAAGGAACCCTGGTGGCATAATGGATTAAGTGTTGGGCTCCAAACTGCAAGGTTGGTGGTTTGAACCCACCAGCTGCTCCATGTGACATATTGAGATAGTCTTGGAAACTCTATGGAGCAGTTCTACTCTGCTTTACAGGGTCACTATCAGTCAGAACATCTCGATGACTCTGGGTTTGTTTTTTTGGCATTTATTCTTGAATAATTTGAGACCATTCTAGTTTTTCTTTTATACATAACTTGGTATACAAGAATAATTTTTACTTGATCTGTAGTATCTTTAAATCTCAGGTCTAGGCCATGTCAATTACATTATAAGGCATTGTGTCTATGTTTACTTTTTTAGATCCAAGTCTTATTTTATTCTTACAAATTGTTCTTGAATTAGAAGTATAATTTTTCTTTCTCTTATGTATTTCTTCTTCAGAGATACCATTTTTTCATGTTAGATGATAATTGTATAAGTTATGGATCCTATATTCATGTTTATTTTCTTAAACATATGAACTTTTGATTTACATAAGCTCTTACATAACTTCTCCTTCCTCTCAATGACCGTTTAATGCAACAAACTATTTCTTACTCCACACTAGATTTAGTCATATAATGTTTATAATATATAATATAATGTTTAGTCATATAATGTAGATTTAGTCATATTCTCCTGCAATGAACGATATGCACTTTGAAGATCATCAATTTATTTCACATATATACTCATTCTTCATTCCATAAATATGGAGTACCTGGGACAGAAGTTAGAATTAAGTTAAGTAAGTTACCCCAAATTAATTAACTCCATCACATAGCATAAGCACTAGACAGCTAACCAAAAGTTGACAGTTCAAATCCACCAGCTACTTCCCCGAAATGCTATACAAGATGGCACCTACCAACAACAACAATCATTTATTTAGCAAATCTTTAGTGTCTCGTATACTCTACTGAATGCTGATTTAAAAAAAAAAAAAAAAAAAAAGATGAAGCAGATATGATCCAGTCTTAAGGAGTTTAAAATCTAGTAAATCCAACAAATAGATAAGAGATATAACAAAATATTACAGATGCTATGATAGATGCATCTATGAGATATACTGCGTCTTCAAAAAGAAAGTATTAAGCTCTATTTGGGAACGAGAGAGACATGAGATTTCATAGAAGATGTGACACCTATGCTGAGACCAAAATGTTATGTAGACATTTTTTAGATATAATAGTCTTCCAGAGAAAAGAACCATGGATGAAGAAATAATTTTTTTTATTTGTAGGACATATAAATATTTGTATGTCAACAGAGTTTGTCACATGTTCCAAGAGAACGTACCTATGAATCTACATCTATATATAAGCTCACCTCTGTTGAGTCAATTCTGACTTACAGAAACACTATAAGACAGACTAGAACTGTCCCATAGGGTTTATAAGACTGAATTTTTACAGAAGCAGTGGCTGGTGGAGCTGACTTCCAAACTTCCATTTAGCAGCCTAGCACTTAAACCCTTGCATTACCTGAACTCATATACATATAAGTTGTTGTTGTCATTGTTATTGTTAGGTGCCATTTAGTCAGTTCCAACTCAGAGTAACTTTATGCACAACAGAATGAACCACTGTCTGGTCCTATGCCATCCTCACACTTGTTGATAAGCTTGAGCCCATTGCTGCTATCATTGTGCCAATCTTCTTATTGGGGGTCATTCTCTTTTTCATTGACCCTTGCAAAGAGTACTGGACCACAAAGTTCGGTTTGAACCTCGAGATTGGCAGTTCAAATCCACCAGCAACTCCTCAGAAACCCTATTCAGCATCTCATGAGTCAGAACTGACTCAACAACACTTATCAACAACAATAACCACCTTATTTAGAATGATGTCCTTTTCCAGGGATTGGTTCCTCCTGATAATATGTTCAAAATATGAGAGATGAGATCTGGTCATCCTGGCTTCTAAGGAGCAGTCTGCTGTCCTTCTTCCAACACAGAATTATTTGTTCTTCTAGCAGTTCATGGTGCTTTTAATATTCTTCTATAACAACCTAACTCAATTACATCAATTCTACTAGAATCTTCTTTATTTACTGTCCAACGTTCACATGCATATGTTGTTGATGTTGTGTGTCATGGAGTAGGTTCCAACTCATAGTGACCCTGTACAGGGTTTCCAAGGCTGTAAATCTTTACAGAAGCAGAAAGCCTCATCTTTCTCCTTCAGAGCAGCTGGTAGTTCCGAACTGCTGACCTTGCAGTTCACAGCCCAATTTGTAACCACTACGCTACCAGAGCTCCTTTGAAGCTACTGAAAATACCATGCATTATGTGAGGTGCATGTTACCCTCGAATGGACATGTTTGCTCTTGAGCACTTTGAAGAGGTCTTGTCCAGCAAATTTTTCTCATACAAAATGTCATTTGATTTCTTGACTGGTGCTTTCATGAGTGTTGATAGTGAATCCAAGCAAAATAAAGGCTTTGACAACGTCAATCTTTTTTCCATTTATCGTGATGTTATTTATTGGTCCATAATGAAGGCTGTGGTCTTTGATCTTCATAAGTAACTATTTTAAGTCCTCATCACTTTCACTAAGCAAAGTTGTACCGTGTGTATCTCAGATTATTCGTGAGTCTTTCTCCAATCCTGACATCATATTCTTCTTCATATAATCCAACCTCTTGGATAATTTGCTCAGGATACAGACTGAACATGTTAGGTGATAGAATACAATCTTGGCACACAACTTTCCTAATTTTAATCCATTTAGTGTCCCTTATTTTGTTTGAATGACTGCCTCTTGCTCTACGTACATGTTTTGATAAAGGAAATGAAGGTGAATTGCTACAATTTGATGAACTTGACCTATACTCATGGATGTAGTAGATCTAAGTACCAACAGAGAAGGAAGGAGTTTTCACACGAAGTATCAATGTTATTCCCTCTGCATACATGGTAGATGCAGACAGGAAACGTAGGCATTGGCTACCTAAGATGAGGGGGTAATAAAGGTACAAAGTGACTGGCTTACAAGGTTTCAAGAGGGAGTTTAGTTTAAGAGTGTGCAGGAGAAGATAGAGTTTCCACTGAATGGTTTTCATATTGTCTAGATGGGTCTGGTGAAAAGAAATGGGGTTGAGATTCTTATGATTCAATAGTGAGTAATCCTTATCATGACTAATCATGACTGCCACAATTGTAAAGATAGAAGTTTTATAACAAAAACGGGAGACTAGTTAATCTTACAATCCAGAAACAGAGGACCCTAGGACCATCAAGGGAGAAGAGCACAAGCAGAATGCGGGACCCTATCCAGAGAAGCAGTGGCACCAGAGATGGAGGCAGAGATGGGGACATGAGGAGAAAGAGCAGCCGAGGACTCTAGAGTCATGGAAACATAAGGACAGGGACTGAGAGCTGGTGGCAGGAGGCATATTTGCAGAATATGCTCTTTGGTGGTTTAAATTACTATGAGTGCTTAAGTGTTTAGAAAAAAAAAAAAAAAAAGGTAAAATGAAATAGAGAGAATACTTGTTAACTGATGGTACATGGAGGGCATTGTAATGAAACAAAGTATAGGATTTGTTGAATGTAAAACTGATGATCTGCCCTGTAAACTTTCACTCAATTTACAATAAAATCTTTAACAAATGGTGTATAGATCTATTGTACACAAAATGGAATATTATGCTACCTTGAGGAATAATAAGGAAGCTGCAAGCCACCACATAACATGGATGAACCTTGAGGACATTATGCTGAATGAAATGAGTCAGTCACAAAAGGACAAATGTTGCATAAGACCATTATGTAAAGATACCTACCCAGATGGACGTTTTGGTGACTGCTCCTCACAGGTGTCCAGATGCTCTGCAGCGCGGCGGCTCAGGCAGGTGGCCAGTGGAGGCTGCAGCAAGGTCTAGCTGGCAACCCCTCGGGCTACAGACCCCTGACTGAGCTCCCAGACTTGTCTTATGTGGACAGTCATTCTGCTCCCCCAGTGAAAGGCCAGCTTCAATGAAAAGTCCAAAGGGAGAACTTTGCAAGAAGAGTTGTATTGTTGTCACAAGAAATGGGAGCTGGATTACAGGCATGGCAGCTCAAGCAGCAGCAGATATTTCAGGAAGAAGAAAGGAAACTTAAAAATGTTCTTAAATCCAAAGGGGTTTCACTACGGATCCCACTTTCAAGTCATTGAAAAGCAATTCTTGCACTATTCTCTCACTACTGTCTGACTTTCTTCTCTCTTTTTAAAAAATTGTGGTCAAATATATATAAAATAAATAAATACTGATGCAACAGTTGCTACATGTACAATTCAGTAACATTATGTCTATCCTGTTGAGCAATGTGACCGCTATCCTTTGCCAAATTATTCAATATCATTAATAGAAACCCCACCTAAGCAGTGATTTCACCTTTCCCCTTCTCTCCTACCCAAGGTAATCATTAATAAGTTTTGGTCTTTACACATTGAATATGTCAGGTAAGTGGGATCATACTATATTTGTCCTTTTGGCTTATTTCATTCAGCATGTTTTCAGGCTTCATCCATGATGCAGCATGTATTGACTTCATTTCTCTTTATGACTGAATAATATTCCACTGTGTCTACCACATTTTGGTCATACACTTGTTGATAAAGGTTGTTTCCATGAAAGAAAGAAAGAAAGAAAGAAAGAAAGA